>NC_134703.1:149896701-150269201 GCF_043290135.1 Rhipicephalus microplus | reverse complement strand
GCCGGGCTAATTCCAAGGGCCGAAATATGGGCCCCCCGAACCGCACCACGAAAGCGTGGACAATTTAGAAGTGGTCCTTTTTGGCGTGCCAGCGGACGCCGGCTGTAGCCCAAAGAACAAGTCAGAGCCGAGAGTTGATAAACAAAACAAATATTATATTCTCAAAAATGGCAGATCGAAAACAATACACAAGAATGCACACTCCACAATAGTTACATACAATACGTCACCAACCAAACAACGTACTTCACAGTACAATCAGCCACACTCAAAACAACGGACACAGACAACGATACGCACTACAATGCAGTCGCATGCATTGAACAACCAAGACACTTAAAGACTAAAGGAATGAAAAACCTATTCAGTCCAAAGTTCTTGGAACCAAAGTCTAGATGATACTCTTCCGAGAATCACTCACTCAAAGTCCAGTGTTGTTGTCATTCCGCAGCTCTCGAAGTTTCTCTTCCAGGAAACCTCACGTCTTCAATAGGCCGCTCTCCAAGCTTCAAACTTCTTCTCCGGAAACACGTCGGCTTCACACACGCAGCTGTCGCCACGCGTTTTCGCTCGATAGCGGTAAACACACTCTCTTGCCTGTAGCTCGAGCCTTCACCCCTCAGGTGGAAATCCTCTTCATCTCCTGCTTTGTCGCTACGGACAAAACCTTCGCCGACTTCACGGCGGAATTCCTACGCGCTCTGGCGCTAACTTCCGTCTTCTCCTGATCTCTCATCTCGGCTGCTCGGTTAAATACCTTGCGCGCGACATTCCAGAAGGTTCTGGTCATTTCGTCAGCGCGATACGCAGCGAAGGCTGGGAAGAGTGCGAGACGGTTGGAATGCCTTCCGCGGCCGATGACTCAATTCGGTATGACCACGCCCCTTTCGTTTTAGAACTTTCGCGGCCTATCTCGGCCGCCGATGTGGGGTGAGGAGGTTCGTCGGCGAAGCCACACTTCCAAGGGGAGAGCGCGCGCCCGGGGAGCCTTGGATGTTTGTTTTCTTTTTTTTTCTTTTGACCTCCCGGCGTCTTTTCCGCGCGTTACCGCAAGTATTTGGCGGCGCGCCCATTTTTAGCGCTCGTTCTGTGACAGACATCCTCCACTCCATCTGCCATCCAGGCGTAACGCAACATCTGGTCACTGAACGCTATGTCTGGCCGCGCATACGCGCTACCATTCGTGACTGGGTTCGCACTTGCAGAGCATGTAAGCGTATCAGGTGCAAGGGCACACCAAGCCGCTACGGGGAATATTCCCTCTCCGTTATGCACGTTTCGACACCATTTATTTGGAAATTGTCGGGCCATTATCTCCATGTCAGGGAAATGCGTATTTGCTTACGTGTATTGACAGGTACACTAGGTGGCCTGAAGCAGCTCCAACGCCTGACATCACGGCAGAAACAGTTGCTCGTACCTTTCTTGCTACCTAGATTAGCCGTTTCGGTGTACCATCAACGGTGACTACTGATCGAGGCAGACAGTTTGAGTGAGCGCTTCTCACCTCTGTCACACCTCTACTTGGTTGTGCGCGTATTCGCACAACTGCGTACCATCCAGCACCAAATGGCTTAGTGAAGAGACTCCACCGTCATGAGGCTCTACCGAGACTTCACCGTCATGAGGCTACGAGGCGAGAGCACTCGCCTCGCAGCCTCACGCCGAAGTTTGGGTATCCCACCTCCCCATCGTGCTTCTCAGCCTGCGTTCAACACTTCGGCCAGAACTTGCCTGCTCTGTAGCCGAGATGGTTTATGGCTTCACACTCCGTTTGCCTGGTGACCTCGTCAGCCCCGTTACTACGCAGAGTGTTTCGCAACCATCTTCTTTCGTCCAGCGTCTGCGGATCTTCTTGCAAAAGTTGCGCCCATCACCAACTTCAGCTCACACTAAGAACAACGTTTTTCTGCCGGCAAACCTACAGAAATCTTCACACGTTTTTGTTCGTGTCGATGCGTCTCACCGTGCTCTTCAGTCTCGCTATGACGGTCCTTTCTCAGTCACCAAGTGTTCTGAACATCAATTTACAATCCTGCGTAATGGACATGAAGACACAGTCAGCATTGAAAGGATCAAGCCAGCACCCATTCTGGGAAGCTCCGTCTGATTATTTTTTTTTCAAGTGCCCACGGCCACTTGTCTGCAGCGGGGGCCTATCTCTGGCACATTTTTCTTCTTCTTCTGGCACAGCAGACTTGGGACATAAGCTAGTAGTGGGTAGTCTGCTGAGGAGAAAGAAGAAGCAGTAGGAACAATGGCGCAGATGCATTAATAAACCGCGCTGTGTTTTCGGAACCGCGTTTCAGAGTGCTATAACACAATACAGACTGCCATTGCATTTCACTGAAAGAACTTCATAATCAAACATAACAAAGGAAAATCCCTCAACAATCTGGCAATGCAGCATGTTTTGGCCATTAACATAACGCCTCCTCCTCTTCGAGAAGACCTATTCGCAAAATTGTATCGAATGCAGGCAATTTAAACATATCTTATTAATTTAAACCAAGTTTTTGTTATCCTAAGTACATATAGAAAAAAACCAAACATAGGCAAAAGCGTAACGACATGATCTTCCTTGTTTCCAAGTGTTTGTGCATTAACGTGAACGAAAAACGAAGAATTATTGTTCCTTGCAAGTTACCGATTCCGCAAGGCGAAAGATAAGCAGTGCCAGCATTGTTCATCGATATGACGTCATCGAGAGAAGCCCTCATATTGCTAGTCAATTTTATCAAGATCCGAGGCACAATCAATGCGCAGTGCTGGGGAAAATTCAGTTTTCCTTGCGAAAATCTTGGCGTTATTCGTCCACGCATAACGCCATCCCTTTTCCTTCTTTTTCGCAATGGTCATTCCCAGGAGCTTCTGCTGTTCGAAGCATACATGTTCGTTTATATATACAAACTGGGGCAGACGACTGCGTGAAACCAATATCAGTAGTTGAAAACCGTTTCTTTCTGGCCCTCTGAAGAACTGCATTGCGTTTCAACCTACGGGTAAACTGAACAAGAATATTTGATTGCGTTGGAACTTTTGTTGGAATCCTGTGACATACATCAATATCACTTTGCGGAACAGATTCACCAATAGCATCACCAACTTTTTGCAATATTGCCGACACTTTCACCCTGTGAAACTGCAATGTCCTTGATTTCTTGGTTTCTGATTCACGAGTACTGTTTCAGTTGTTCTATTCTTTGTTAATTTGCTTGCATCACTGTCTTAAGGAGCGGTCACTCATACACAAGGTGATCATGGTGAGCCTTAACAGCAATATTTTCTTGCTCAGTGGCCCTCATAATAGAATGTAATACTTTGAAACGTTTGTTAAATATTTCTGTGCTAGCTTTCAGTTGTCTATAATCTTTTCTGAATTCTCTCTCCAAAGAAGCACGCATGCCACGAATTTCGCGCTTCATTTTTTTCCACATTTTTAGCAACTCAGGATGAGGTGCCACATTAGATTATAAGAACAAAACAAGAAGAAAAAGGTGAAACGAAAGCAAAAACAATACAGCAACACGTGGAAGTGGCAACAGCAATATTGAATTTGCCTTCTTAACAGACACTGAGGCTATTTCCAACCTGTAAGGGCAAAATGCGACCAAAATCAGCCGCCGCGTGTTTCCACTGCTGCTACCGCTGCCTAAATAAAGCCTCAAGGTGTTATCATCGCCTTTGCATCCGTACTGCTAGTAGACGGTGTGCCGCCAGCCGACGATAGTACAGTCGGGTGCGATTTGAAGGTTATCCCGCGAGCGTCAACCGGCCAAGCATCCAGAGGCCCTAGCGGAACGTTTAGGAAGAATAAAAATCAAGATTTCGCTTTCTTCTCTTCCTAGTTGGCTATTCTATGCTACGAAACCACCCCGTTGACGAACTCGTCTCCCCTCCTTTCTCTCTATTATAAGTGTTCCATTCGTTGCGATCAAGAGTAACCTGGTAGGCTGTTATCTTTCCACACAACAACGTTGGTGGGAAAGCTCTTGTCAACCTTCATTTTAGTTACGTGCTCTGTCGTGCAAAATATAGGCATCGCATCGTAATACTGGCTTCACCAGCCAATAGAATTGTGCTAAACGTTTGCTCACAGGGGTGTCAATGCTGCAATGCTGGATGTGACCCCAGACCACATGTCGCAAGAAAATGCCTCGATGGCTTACATTAGAGGATTGCCGTCAGAATAATTTCTTTGGGAAGGTTTCTGTCCCAGCGAGAGATTTCCCGTAAGCTGTACCAGCCACAAAAGACAATCAACCGCATTCTCCGAGCATTTCACCAGGAAAACCGCTTGGAAGATGCACCACACCAAAGGAGGCCTATAAAAACAATCGAGGAGCAAGATGCCTTGATAATAGCTGCCGTGGTCAAAGACCCTTTCTCGACAACAAAGAAAATTAAAGAAGAGCTTGGCCTTTCCCTCAGTCTTTCGGCTATATGAAGAAGACTTCGTGCTGTCGGTCTCAAAAGCCACGTGGTGGCTAGAAAGCCGCTTTTGACCAGTGAACATCGAAGGAAACGTTTGGACTTCGTGCGTCAGCAAGAACATTGGAGGGCTGAAGACTGGCAGCAGGTCATCTTCAGAGATGAATCAACGTTCACTTCTTGCTGGAACCAGCAGCTTCATGTTTGGAGAGTCCGTGGCAGCCGGTGAGGTTTATATTGCTTGTGTATCATTTCACACAAACAGCGGTTCGGCACCGCTCTTAGGATAAGGAGCGTACTCATAATCATCATAATCCGCAGCAGCATCACTCTGACTAACCTAACTGCAGCAAAGGTCTCTCCCATACTACTCTAGATAACCCGGTCCTGTTGCCGGCCATGGTCTCGTAATTCACTCGAGCTTCTTACTCTCATCCGTCGAACTGATTTTCTGCCGTGCCGAGCTGTGCTTGCCTTTTCTTGCAATCCACTTTGCTACCATTCATTACAATTGATTATCCTTCTCTCTCAATTCATGTTTGGCCCACTTTCCCATTTCGACTAGTCAGTAACTCACGTTTTTCTCTGACCCACTATGCCATTTTTGTGGCTTGACGAAAGGGTTTTTACATAGTTACCACGCTGTGAATGTTGTGCGTAGAAAACAAATTTATCACTTTTATTGCAGGTACGAGCATGAAAACATTTGCAGTGTCGGTACAAGCGGGCGTGTATTGGTCAACGTCTGAGGCGCAATAACATAAGCCGGTCTGGGTCCGCTCTTCCGCATCCCCGGAAGACTTACGGCCGAAACCTACAATGAGATCATCGACAATGTTCTCCTACCTTTCGCCATCAATGGACCATTTCCTGACGGATGCTTTTATTTTCAACACGATGGCTTCCCTGTTCACAATGCATCCACAGTGGAAGAAAATTTAAATGCTTCTGGCATTGCACAGCTCTGCTGGCCTCCTAAAAGCCCCGACCTTATTATCATCAAAAGTGTTTGGGGACTAATGAAGGCATGATTGGCTCGCGCCAATTTGACCAACAATGACGCCGACACTTTGTGAAAACATGTTGAGGTGCAGTGGAATGCTCTTAGACAAGACCCTGATTTGGTGAAATCTCTGTTCGCTTCTATCTTGAAAAGGCTAAACGACGTGAAGGAGAGGTCGGGCGGCGTATCGAAGTATTGATTAAGTTGTAAGCACTAAATGTACTCTAACAGTGAGTTTAGAGAGACCCCTGAGTTTTTTCGTCTCCAATAAAAAATATTGGATATTATTTCTGTTGTGTCTGCAAAAACATCTCATTTTCAGCTGTTCCTTTGTTATGACGATATAAGATAAGTCATGCTCTCTCGTCCGAAAATCACAATGCTCTGAGTCCCTCAAACTTCTCGACGACCGTGAACCAAAAATAAATCATGTTTAAAACAATCCTTCTTACAATTTTTTTGTCAAATACGCGACTCTGCGAAACAAAAAAGCTAAATTAAAACTGAAGAGAGCCCGCACCTTATGTAGTCATCACGGGCACAATTTGCCACGGCAGCAGCGACGTAATGCACACGCTAGGTGCAGCTTTTATGCCGTCCGATTACTGCTAATAGCAAAGAATGCGTTGCATGAAATACCATCCCTTCTATTATCGAAAGCCAGTAAAGAAAAAAAGAAATAAAAAAAACACCTTCCTCGGATGGGAGTGAACTCAGCTTCAGGAACAGCAAAAAGAGTGAGGGAAGCTTGCCTACTGCTTTCCTCTCCTGAAAAAAGAATTCTGGTCCGTGGCACTGTTCTCGCTCTTGGTCGACGCTCGCGCGATTACCTTCATATCGCACCCGAATGTACCACGATACTCAAGGAGTGGATGCGTCTGATAGTTTACTTTTGTCACGGCCGCAAAATCGTCGTCAATACTGGCGCTAGCATCTGTAAGGGCAAAATGCGAGAAACATTAGCCGCGTGTGCTCACTGCTGCTGCCACTGCCGAAACACTTTACTTCCGTATATTCGGTGCTTCTGCCTAAATTGATCGTAGGGCTATCGAACGTCGTGTTTCTCGTCCAACGCCTCCACCAATCTGGCTTTGTGGTGTCAGCCTAATTCCCGGTGTCTCTCGGTTCCCAAAAGAGGAGGACATGCCCTCAGCACTGAATTGCCGTGTGCATCGAATGACGACGGTGTGTTGAGAGAAGGCAATGCAGCAGATGTAAGGAACCCGTGACTAAACACGAAATAAGGCAGGCGGAAGTATGTCACAAAGGTAATAAAATATCTGACCAGACCAAAACACGTAGAGCTCACTGAGACCCACCCAGAAAATATATTTTGAGCTCGGACTGAGACTCCCGAAAATTTTGCTGAGCCAGACTCACTCGGACTCACACTCATCAAATCAATATTCACACGGGCTCATTCACACCCCGACTTACGGCTCGGTCTGAGTCTGAGTGAGTGAGAGTGAGTCATCTTATGTGTCCGTCAGCCTAGAATTAGCTAATTTTTACCGTTTTGTCAGTGCTCTTTAACATCAATACCTCTCGTAATTGGTGCTCTTTTCGCTGCTGTTCGACATAATATTTTCGAAAACGAATCTCAGTGCTTCCAACCCAGTAAGATCAATTGTTTTCTTATATATACCAGCGTAAAATTGAATATCCAAAAACTCGTTACAAGGTTTGGTGGAGCGAGGTAAAGGCACCTCCTTACGCAATTCACGCCTCTAATTAATATACATTGAAACGGCTTAAGAACGACACTGCTTTAGGTTACGTAAGAGTAGACGATAATTCAAACGTGAAGTGGGGTAGAGTTGGTAGTATTGCTGAAGATGACTAGATAGAAGATTAGGTCAGCAATGGAAAAATGAAGCTCACTCAGACTCACTTAAATACATATTTTTTGCTTAAAACCTACTCGGATTCAATCTCACGAACATTTTCGTGAGGCGGATTTACACGGACTCACACTCACGAAAGCTTTCTTCAACCACACTCAGTTGAACTCGCACTCACGAAAATAGTACTCACTTGGACTCTCTCAGACCCAGAATGACCGCTAGATCTGGGTCTGAGTGAGTCCAAGAGAGTCGACTTTTGAGTAGTTCGCCGACCTATTTGCGATACCGAAAACTTCGTTTATGCTTTCACTGTACTGTATTCAATGAAAAGTTGAGCAGCCGCTTATAATAAACTTCTGCGTCATATTGAATGCCAGAACTTACAATAGGCAAAACACCACGGAAACAAATGCGCATAGGTAGACAAAGGTCAAGTGCTACTCGTCTTTCTACGTGTATGTGCTTTCATTTGCCCTGTTTTTCTTGTAGAATGGTGCAGACGCGTCCGCTTTCACCTTGAGCACCACAGCCTGCGGCCTGCGCTTCGTGGAGTGCCTTTCACGAGTGCCTGATTCACTAGAGCGCAATCGCAGTGACAGCTGTAGCTGAAGCTTTCGTCGCGTCTTCTGCTAAAGCGCTGTGATATCGCCAAATCGTGCTTGCTTTGCAGTAACAATAACCTCACTCTGGCTATGCCCACGCAAGCTAAGAATCCCGCTCGATTTTCAGTGCGTGCTGTGACAGCATCTTGTGCTATCAAGCTTTTACTTCTCGTGTTGTCTTTTTTTTTTTGGAGCAAGTGGTCTCACAAGTACTAAACCTTGGCTCTTGTATGGGTAACATCACGAAGACCCACTGGAATCCCCAAAACCGATCTGCTTACAAGTTTGGGCGACCAGAACATTCTTGTGACTGACATGATTGTTTTCATCTGCTGAAGGTTTTCGCAATAAAATTGATAATAAAATGAACATAAGTTTGAACAAGCTACGAACTAAAGACAGAAATAAATCTCTCCGTGTCATGCTAAAATGTTGAGCTAAGTAAGATAAGATGCAATGCGGGGATTTTGGGTCCCATAGCCATGAAAAGGAAGTAAAGCTCAATTTAGTTCTTGTGGACATAAATAAATATTTTGCTGTGGGGGTTCTTCGGAGTACTCATTGCTGAAAACTCTATTTGAACGGTTTGTAATTTGCCATCAAGAACGGTACGAAGAAGCTCGGTTGCAATTGAATAAACGTTAAATAGTGTGTTGGTGACCTAAACAAGCTAACGAATGAAAGTGATGGAGCTGGTAAAACCAGAATAATATGCCCCTTCAGTGAAATGGGCAAACTGTCCATATTATTCTGCTTTCCAGTGACTAACGAATGGAAATGACGTTTAAAGCAGTCACCAAATACCTTACTATGCATTCATCAAAAGTTTTGTGACGCCTAACTTTTAGGCTGATTAAAACTAATTGCATGAGCAGCGGGAACATCCTGGCAACTAGGTACAGAGTAACTAAGCAGTGGTGTAGCCAGGGAGTGACAAACGGGGCCTGTGTCCTCCCTCCTAACTCTGTTTTAGGAGCGAAGCTCCTTAAGGCGTGGGCTGTGCGTCCCCTGTATGTAGCTACCTCTCGTTCAGTTCTAAGTATTACGCTAGCCACCGCCCGATCTAAAGGGTACAGCCATATCCATCCGTCCATCCGTTCATCCGTCCGTCCATCCATCTATCCATCCATCCATCCATCCATCCATCCATCCACCCATCCGTCCGTCCGTCCGTCCGTCCGTCCGTCCGTCCGTCCGTCCGTCCATCCAACCATCCGTCCGTCCGTCCATCCATCCGTCCATCCATCCGTCCGTCCGTCCGTCCGTCCGTCCATCCAAAAGATGCAAGATGTTATAAACTAGACGGCGGTACGTGTAGTTGATTATGAAAGATGCGAGGTGTTATAAAATAGGAATGATGCCACATATGGCGCGTGTCATCGTTCTATATAGTGCGGCGACGTACGCTAGGGGGAGCGTTGCAATAAAATCGAGTGGGCAAAATATACGGAGGATTCATGGTTTACCAGGTCTATCTCCGGAGCTTCGCCCACTCATCATCATTCACTTCGTGGATATGGCGGCACTTTTTTTGCTGGACCTAGAGAGCACAAAATTACCATTTGCCTGCTCGCCCTCCCCCCCTCCCACGGATCACGGTAGTGACCTCCCACTCCCCTGAACGAAATTGGCAGTGTATCCACGGACTGAATTATGGAGAGTGGGCCGAAGCATTCATCCGTCCATTCGTTCTTGCTTCCGTTCGTCCATGCGTCCACCTGTGTGACCGGACCACTAGGGAAGTCGAGATGAGCGGATGCCTACGCATCGACTCCGCCTTCGGCTATACTTCTTGCTGGTCAGCTGAGTTCAATCTTCCCTAACTCTTCACCAATGTTTTCGCTAAGTTTCGGGGAACACCCGGATGCCAATTTCGGCCCAGGCCATCCCACTTTTCTCCCTTTTCAACCAACGTTTTGTCTTCACTTGCTAAGCCTCAAGTAGGCCCAACACGTCTACGGACCCCTGTGTCGGCGCGTCCCGCCCCTGCATCGTCATCATGCCCGAAGCCATGGTGAATGGAGAAAGGATCACTGAAGGGGAAGCCAGTGCGCCTGGCTGGATCGACGCAATCCGACGTCGAGCAAAGTCATTAACTACTACCACCGGCAAGCCAGCCGGTGCCCGCTTTGGCGCCCGGCCAACCGGAGCCATGACGAGGGTTGCAGCCGCCAGCCGCCTCTCCCCGCTTTCAACGGACCACCACCGTGTCATCGTTCGCCCCGGAGGTGGCCTGGATGTACGTAGGTGCAACAAGCTTAAGTTCCTGCAAGCTTTACCACTCGCTGCACGACTCCCGCCAACGGCGGCAGAGGAAGATATCGTTTGCACTAACGACACACAGAATATCTTTGTGATCAGTACGCCGAACCTAAAAACAGCCGAAGCGTACGCCAAAGTGCCAGGAATGGTTCTCATGGAGTGAGAACATCTAGTATCCGCTTACGTAGCGGCGTCTGGCACCACCAGCCGAGGCGTAGTCCGAGGAGTCGACGCTGACCTACAACGCCTGTTCATCTCATCACATAACCCCACGTTAATGGGGGTACGACAAATCAAGGATATAACCACCATCATCCTTCTCTTCAATGGACTTAAAGTCCCCAACTACGTGCGCTGCGGCATGCTCCTGCTGCGTTGCACGCTCTACGAGCGACATCTCGACACCTGTAGCAACTGCGGCCGCGTCAGCCATCGACAAGACGTCTGCCCTACCCCATCTGAGAAACTCTGTGAACACTGTGGCATCAAACCCACCGGACCTGACCATGAGTGTGTGACACCCGAGTGCGCGTTGTACGGCCAGGCCCACATTACGGGTGACCATACATGCCGAAACTGCTATGAAGTCCTTACGTCGTTCGACGTTGACGCCACCGCAAATGCTGGCGTAAGAACAACCAACAGACCCAAGGAGACTCGGCCAAGTAACAGCCGACGCCCAAGCAACCATCTCTGACTCCACCGACGAAGGCCCTGCCTACCAAAACCAAGAACCCGACTGCAACACCTACTTGGGCCGATCGAGTCAGCGGTAAAGGTGAGACTCGCAGTTACGCGCGGTCGGGTAACTTGCCACAGCATGAAAACGATGAGATTCGTGAGCTCAAACGCGAGCTAGCGTTGCTGCGCAAGGAAAACGGAAAATTCAAAGCACTCATTAGAAACAGACAGCAGCCGAGTGAACGCGCTGTCGAGACACCGACACCCGCCGCTCAGGCCGTTGAACCCGCTTCCACTAACTCGTCGAACGCTAATCGCCCTGCGAAGCGTCGCGCTGCCGAGGACCCCTCGGACGAGCCCGTTACTATGTCTATTATCATGGAGGCACTTGCCCGCTTACGCGCAGACATTGCAGCAGACCGCGTTGCCGATATGACCCCACAGACCCTCCAGCTCACCGAACTTCACGCGCGGTTACAAATACTAGAACAGCACGCGGTGGTTCGTGCGACAACCCCTGTGCAGTAATCATGGCTAACAGAAGCAATCTTTTAACTTGGCAGTTGAATTGCTATAGCTTTCCCAAGCGGAAGGCTGCCTTGCAACAATTTATTCAATCTAGTGCCAATCGGCCTGCGGTAATTCTATTACAAGAAACGCTGACAGCCGAGCCCGTTCTGCGTACCTATCACACCGAAGCGGACCATCGAGCTGGGACGCGTGGGATAGTGACGCTCATCTCCAAAAAGTACGCATATGTCCGCCATGAGGTTCGCCACGATCTCAAAGACGAACACATTATGATAAGACTTAATTGTAAACTCATTGCTTAAACAGTCAGTCTTCATTCTCAACGTATATAGTACACCCAAAAACAAACTACATTTCAGGGCCTCTTTCAGCGAGCGAGCAAAATTGCAGGAGACCATATGTCGATAATCGCTGGCGACTTTAATGCCACGCATCCCGACTTTGGGCATCCCGGCTCTTCCCGTAACGGCAATGCCCTGGTAGCGCAAATGCACACATATAGACTCACTCTCTTAACCGATCCCATTTCCACTACACGGGTAGGTAACTCGGTTACGCGTAATAGCACCCCGGACCTTACTATGGTTAGGTGCGCGGGACAACCCACGTGGACTAACCTGGGTGAGAATCTGGGAAGTGACCATCATATTATACAGACGATCATAAACGTATCTAAACACAAACCGCGGCAGTTTCGCATAACAGAGTGAGATCGCTTTCGAGAGCTTAGGAAACGTGATGACATTCAGTACGAAACCCTATCAGAACTCCTTGCACAAATAAAAGGAGATGTTGCACGTTCGACTAAAGATGTTGAAACCAAACTGGGGGTCGAGCGCATGGATAGCCGGCTAGCTCACCTACTCGAAGCTAAGAAATCACTGCACTCAAAATGGCGCACGCAAAAGCTCAATCGCAACCTTCGTAAAAAGATAGCTGAGCTTAATCGTCAAATCGAGGAGCATTGCCGTAACCTAGAGCGTCAGCAACGGAACGAAGTGTGTTACTCGGTTGGTGGTCAAATGCGAAACGGGGCCAAATAGAACCTGTTGAAACACCTACTAGGTGATAAACCATGGAAAGCGTCTCAACAATTCACGATAGACGGACTAATACACACACTCGTAGTCTCGGGTAAGACTAACACTCATATCACCGACGAGCTAGCTACGCGTTACCTATGTACTGAACCCAGCTCCCCATCCGATTACCCGCCTGCCCCAGATGATACGGAGGAGGATCCCTTTGCATTCCCCTTCACTTGCGCCGAGGTTCAATCTGTCATCTTCGAACTCAACTGCCGCTCAGCCCCTGGCCCGGATGGCATAAAGAATAAGCTTCTCAAAAATTTTGCCGAAGAGGACATAAAAGTTCTAACCGAGCACATTAACAGGCTGTGGCAGACTGGCAACGCTCCGCCTGAATGGCGCGAGGCAACCATCATACTTATCCCTAAGCCGGGTAAACCGTTAGCGCTAGGTTCACTTCGTCCCCTCTTGCTCACGTCCTGAGTGGGTAAGGTGGCCGAACACGTAATACTCAATCGGGTCACAAAATTTGTTGAGGAGTGCCAGATTCTACTGATCAACCAAATTGGCTTTCGTTCGTGCCTCTCCATGCAGGATGTTATGCTGATGCTCAACTATGAGCTCATGGATAAGATCACCAGAGACACTAGAGCCATTCTAGCACTCGACCTCAAGAAGGCATTCGACCGCGTCAAGCACTCTCATATCCTCGACTCGATTCGCCAAGCAGGATTAGGTAAGCGTTTCTTCAACTATGTTAGATCGTTCTTGTGCGACAGGACGGCTACAATTCAACTCAGCTCGATAAGCTTGAGGAAATTCACTTGGAACCAAGGGGCACACCCCAACGGGCCGTGACTTCTCCGTTCCAGTTCAACCTCTCCATGCGCGCTCTGTCGCGAGAACTCTCACAGATTGACGGCATCAGTCACGCCTTCTACGCAGACAACATCACCGTCTGGTGTACGACTGGCAGTGACGGCCATATCGAGGAGCGACTGGAAGACGCGGTAAACTTAATACAAATATTCTTACGGCAGGCCGGTCTTTCACTATCAGCAGAGGAATCAGAATTACTTTTATACTGCCCGAAATACTAGGCGCGCAGTGACGCATAATATGCAGACGGCGGATGGTACACCCATCCCCACTGTGGACCAAGTTCGCATAATAGGCATGGTCATTCAGGCCAACGGCCATAATGACGTCAGTAATTCTCATATTTCAAGGAAGGCCGAAGCAATGGCTAATTTATTTACCAGAGTAGCTAACAGGTGTGGCGGACTATCTGAGGAGAATCTCCGCAGACTGTTTCACGCTTTCCTCACGAGCCACATCAATTATGTGTCTCCCGCCCACCTGTCGCAAAAAGGAGACATACGCTGTCTCGACGTGATCATCCGCCGGTCCGTTAAACAGGTGCTTGGGTTACCTGGCAGCTCCCGTAGAGTCGAGCTCAATGAGCTAGGCATTCATAACACATTCAACGTAATCGTAGAAGCTCAAAAAGCATCTCAAATCGTAAAGCTGTCTTCCACTGCAGCTGGGTGACGGTTACTAGCCCAACTCGGGATCAAATCTCCCGTATCCCAAGAGTGTCCGCGGCAGCTCCCCGAAGACCTGCGCGCAAAATGAACAGTATCCCCGATACCCCGTAACGTACAACCCACCCATAACGTTGGGAGACGTCAGGCACCGGCGCGAGCCCTACTCAGTACCGCAGCCGCTATTGAGGATAACGTGGCCTTCGTAGACGCAGCGCAGTACGGCTCTACGGACCACTTTGTCTCGGTGGTTACAACACTCAAAGGCGAACACTTGTCATCTATGACTTTATTAAATTCAAACGCTGATCGCACTGAGCAGGTCACTGTGGCACTAGCTCTCACTGCCACCGATCGCCACGCCATTTACACGGATTCGCGTGCAGCCGCACGAGCCTTCATGATGGGCTCAATTTGTCGGGAAGCCACGCGCGTTGTCTCTGCTGCCCATTGGTCAGGCGAAAAACACATAATCTGGTTCCCGGCACACGTTGGCTGACACGTACACAGAACCATCCTTAATGCCGTCGAGTCGGCTCACTCCCGGGTGCGAGGTCTCACATTCCACGCCGGGGAGAACCTCTCGAAGGCTGAGGACGTCACTTGTTTCTTCAGAGACCTGTTGCTAACTTTTAATGAAATTTGCAAACACTACAAGTTGGAGCGGCGATAATAACCACTCCCGCACCCACACTTAACAAGACCTATGTCCATAACTCTACGACTCTTACAAACGGAGGCGTATACATCGCCTATAACTTGCTCTAAATACATAGATGGCTTAGACCCGGGGTGCCCGCGCGGTGGTCATCCCAAATGTACTCTCAACACAGGCTGTCGCAATGCCCTGCGTTGCGCGAGAGCAGCGAGTATCCCTCTACGGAGGCGGACTGTACCTGTCTCCTCACCAGCCACGCAACAAAGGAGACCACCTTAGGGCCATCCAGAGGGCCCACGACATGGCCGTGGAGTTTCACCTCCTCGTCCCATCGTGGGAGTGGCCCACCGGTGTTGCACCCTAAGGGGGATCGAGCGCCGCCTCCGGACATTAATAAAGTTTTTGCCTGCCTGCCTGCCTGCCTGCCTGCCTGCCTGTGTGAACATCCATGCGTCCATCCACCCGCCCGTGCGTGCGTCTGTTCGTGCGTTTGTCTATGCGTTCGTCCATGCATCCGCCACCGCGTCCGTTCATGCGTCCATCCATGCATCTGTCTGTGTGTCCGTTCGTCCATCTAGTCAACACTTCAAGTACCACCTACCACCATCTCGCATCTTTCCATTATATAAACCTCATATCGAAGCACCGCCATCCAGCGGACATTTCAAGGACTAAACGAAAAGTGGCACACGCACACTTTCTTACGGCTTGCGCTTCGGGTCTAATTCCCACCTTTAGCCACCTAGAGTTCGTGGTATATACTAGTTCACTGGATTCATGACACTGCGGCACAACGCTCTTTAAACCTTTTTAAAACCGAAGAGGTTACGCCCAGCGAGTATAACGTAGCAACCGTTTTCTGTCAGATAGTGCTCATTGTACATGCCAATGGCTGCTAATGGTAAATGAGAGACAGGATAATTTGGCTTTTACTTTCTTACGGCTTGCACTTCGTATCTACTTCCCACCTTTAACCACCTCGAGTTCGAATATATAATAGTTCATTGTATTCATGGCACTGCGGCTCAACGCTCACTAAACCTTTCTAAATTTAAGGAGATTACACCCAGCGAGTATAACGTAGCAACCCTTTCTTGTCAGATAATGCTACATGTACATGCCAATGGCTGCTAATGGGGATCACAGCATGCGCGTTAACTAAAGGCCAAATGCTCCTGTCTCTCATTCCCCATTAGCTGCCATCGGCATGTACACTGAACACTATTTTCTATTGTTCAACTGAGCACAAAAGAAATCTCTCACCGGCACCACCTTGGAGGTGAAAATGTTAAACTTGTTACACACTACAACGGCTATGAAGGACGATCGGGTGCTGCTATAAGAAGCTTCGCTCCTAAAAAATTTTTAACTATGCCCCTGCAACTGACTAGGTTACTTACGCGAGCTTCAGAACAGCTGCGAGATTTTATTGCGAAATTTCACGTAGAAAAGAAAAACACACAAGGCGTAAAAGTTGGCCAGAACAAGGATCGATTGCGGCGGTTTTTGAGAAGAGTGCTGCATTAGCGATTTGCATATGCATAGCAAGAGCGAAGCTGACATCACAGCAAAGTAAGCACGATTTAAAAGAGCCACCGGCTGCGGTTTCAGACGACGCGGCGTAAGTCCCACCTACAGCGTCACTGCGCTTGCGCGTCAGTTTAAGGTGGAAGAAGGTGGAAGTAGACACATCTGTACACATTGGGTGGCATGAGACACGCCACCGTGGTGTCAGCGTGGTACTTAAAAACCATGTAATGAGGTGAAAAGCAAGCATCAGGAAATTATTGACAGAGAGACTTTATGCGGCTCAATAGACGGAGAGAGAATTAAAGATTATTTGCAATTAGGCACGCGTTCTCTTCGCCCAGAGAGAGTCACTTCCTCATTCTATGTAGCCATTGCTAGCCTCCGACTCCCGAGCTCTTTCTACCAGTGGAAACTGGTCCTCCGGGTTTACCGACGTCTGCAACGCCTCCAACTGGTCTTCTGGGCTTTCTTGGATTTTGTGGTCATTCATGGGTGAAACATGGGGGTTGTTTTCTTAGCCCCTACCCTGCGGTGCAGTGTGTTTGCATTGTCCGGACAGTATTGACAGTTCCTGTTGTAGTTGCCGGGGTAGAGTGCGTGTAGTAATGTACCGTGCCGATAGGTAGCAGCCTGTAGCCGTCTCCAGGTCATCGCTTGCTCTCTACTCAACATTTTATTTGCAGTTTGATAGTGGCGTCGTTGCTTCAGATAGTGCACGAGCAGGTTAGAGTATTTTGTCGTTATTGGCTCCTCTGTGTTTCCGGAGTCTGAGCATCGCTGCAGAGAAGCCTGGTGTATACGCTCTCGAGCTGCGACATGCGCCGCTCGATTTCCCATCAGGGATTCGTGCCCCGCTGTCCAGAGGATACTTCCGGATTCAAATTTCATTAGGATTGGAAATGCTAATTTGCCAATCGATTCTTCTTGAAACCTGCGACACGCTTCTTGTGAATCCGTCACGACTGTTACTGACGAAGAACTTACACTCATTGCTAACGAATGCCCAGCTCATCAATAGTGGTTACATTATTGGCATATGTTGAAGTGAGATCCCGCTCTGTACCTTTTTAGGGGCGAAGCTCCTAAGAGCGGCACTCGTTCGTCTCTCGTAGTTGTAGTCATAGTGTGTAACAATTGTTTCATTTTGACCTGCAAGGTGGTGCTGGTGGGAGATTTCTCCTGTGCTTTGTTGAATAACAAAAAGTTCGCGGCATGCGTGTTAACTTAAAGCCGAATGCTCCTGTCTCTCATTCCCCATTAGCAGCCATTGGCATGTACGTTGAGCATTATTTGAGAAGAAAGGGTTGCTACGTTATACTCGCTGGGTGTAATCTCCATAGTTTTAGAAAGGTTTAGCGAGCGTTGAGCCGCAGTGCCATGAATACAGTGAACTAGTATATACCATGAACTCGATGTGGTTAAAGGTGGGAGGTAGACCCGAAGCGCAAGCCGTATGAAAGTGTGCCCATGTCGCCTCTGGTTTAGTCCTTAGAATGTTCGCTGGATGACGGTGCTTCTATATGGGGAACATTTGGTGAAAAGATGCGAAATGGTGGTACTTCGAGTGTTGAATAGATGGACAGACGGACACACAGACGGATGCATGGATGGACGCATGAACGGACGCAGGGGCCGATTCACGGACACGAAGGGATGGACGCACAAACAGATGCACGTACGGATGGGCGGATGGATGCATGGACGGTCACACAGACGGACGCATGGACAGACGGAAGCAAGAGCGACTGGACGGACGAATGCTTTGCTTCACTCTCCATCATTCACTCCGTGTGTATGCTGCCAATTTTTTCATCCACCACGCGCACTACATTTTAAATGCGAAGCATTTCTTAGCGAACTTCGGCGACATTGAGGCAATCTATCTATCTATCTATCTATCTATCTATCTATCTATCTATCTATCTATCTATCTATCTATCTATCTATCTATCTATCTATCTATCTATCTATCTATCTAGCGCCTATGACATTTGGCTCTCCGGGTCGTTTCGGTAATAAAATCGATACCAAACATGGTATGGCATAACATGACTGAATTAAGAACATATTTGACTAGTCATAACATGAAAAGCATGATAAGTATGTCATGAATGACATGAATTACAATTCAAGGTTCTCCAGCTCTTGCGGAGGTTTTGTGTACATGGCATGTTGCAAAACTGGCATGGTATGACATGACTGCATGCTGAACACAAGCGACCGACCCCAACATGAAAGTCATGGCATGCGTGTCATGTAGGAACATTACTACATGACACGCTCATGATGCACTCGCGGCCGTTTCGCTAGCGTCACATATACGAAATTTGGTATTACGGTACGTGAATGAATGACAAAGCTATGAGACTGGTGCAAACATGGTAATGATAAGATGTGGGTCATGTAACGACATGACTACATGCCGCGCTCATGAAGCACTGGCAGCCATTTCGCTAGCTTCACTTATACCAAATTGGGTATTACGGGACATGAATGGATGATGAAGGTATGATACTGGTGCAAACATGATGAACATGAGATGCGTGTCATATAACAACATGACTACATGCTACGCTCATGATGTGCTCACGGCCGTTTCACTAGCTTCCCATGTATCAACTTTGGCAGTACGTGACGCCAATGAAGGACGAAGGTATGTGACCTGTGCAAGCATGATAATCATGAGATGCGTGTCATGTGAGAACATGACTTCTTGCCACAGTCCAGGCGCTAATACATTTTGACGTGACGTGGTGCCGTTGCTCGCCGGCGTTCATTTGGTCGCATTACGCCGGCGTTGCCATGCCAGGTGCCTGTCCTGCAATATACCCGCAGACGCGTGCCGCCCTGCATTGCGTTGACGCATGCGCGTTTTAGCGCGTACGGCATCCCTCCGTCACGAAAGGGGAAGGCGCAGTGTTGTCTGGGTAACGCATCGGCCCGAAATGCAGAATGTCGCATTTCGCGCTGGTTACCGTCGGGCCGTGCCGACGGACGCTGGTCACGCCTGGCGTAAGACTATACAGTGCTTGCGTTTTGCTAACGTAGCGTCGCTGTGCCCAGTATGCGCGCACGTCAAAGCAACATTGGAGTATAACAGGCCCTTTATGACGCGTTCGCGGCCATTTTGCTAGCTCCACATATACCAAATTTGGTGTAACTTTACGTCAATGAATGAAGAATTATATGAATGGTGCAAACATGATATCCTGACACGCGTGTCATGTAAGATGATGGCAGCATACAACGCTCATTGCGTGCTTACAGTCGTTTTGCTCACTCCACATATACTAAATTTCGTATCAGGTGACGTGAATCGATGACGAAGGTAAAGGACACATTCAAACATGGTAATGATGACACAGAAGTCATGAACGGCATCATATATCTCCACCTCCTAACGTTGTGCTGATTTTAACGAGACATATCAACAATTCTCATTCATGCTTCGCATATCGTCGATTCCTACTGTACGTTGGATCTACCAATTTTTTTCTTTGACTTTGGACAAGGAGGATCCAGGTGGGAATGTTTGGAAGACCGTACACATAGTGATACATAAACGTGATGCAAATCAGTCAGAGCACAGCAGCTTATGCTGCATTTCAAGTGCGAATCATTTCGTAGTGAACCCATCATGGTTTCCTTCTGTTAGCGCATCCATCCGTTCGTCAGTTCATCAGTAAGTCCGTCCATTCATCCGTCCGTTTGCCTGCCCATTCACCCATGTATCCATCCATCCATCCATCTATCCGTCTGCCCGCCCATCCATCCATTCATCCATTCATCCATCCATCCATCCATCCATCCATCCATCCATCCATCCATCTATCCATCCGTCTGCCCGCCCATCCATCCATTCATCCATCCATCCATCGAACCATCCATCCATCCATCCATCCATCCATCCATCCATCCATCCATCCATCCATCCATCCATACATCCATCCATCCATCCATCCGTCCGTCTGTCTGTCTGTCCATCCATCCATCCATCCATCCATCCATCCATCCATCCATCCATCCATCCATCCATCCATCCATCCGCCCCGCCGCGGTGGTCTAGTGGCTAAGGTACTCGGCTGCTGACCCGCAGGGCGCGGGTTCGAATCCCGGCTGCGGCGGCTGCATTTCCGATGGAGGCGGTAATGTTGTAGTCCCGTGTGCTCAGATTTGGGTGCAGGCTAAAGAACCCCAGGTGGTCTAAATTTCCAGAGCCCTCAACTATGGCGTCTCTCATAATCATATAGTGGTTTTGGGACGTTAAACCCCACATAATAATCAATCAATCAATCAATCTATCTATTCATCCTTCTTTCTCTCCACCTTCGTCGCTTTCGTTTGGTGCATTCTAAAGCTAGCGCAGGATGACTTCACCACATCATGAACTTGATGCAAGAGTCATGAGATTAATCACTTTATTTCTATGTCGCGTATGCTTTAAAATTTGCTTCACCAATCACGTGCAGTACACACCAGCAAAAGAAGGCTCTTGATTTGCGCATATCCGCCACGGCATTCAATCTCTATACAAAAGCAGACGTAGGGAATCTGAGCTCGACAAGATCGTGGAATCCATGCCACATAAATAACGGTAAAATCACCAGTGACCTTGTAAATACATGAAACATCCCCTCGCAAGAAAAATAACACCATCATCTCAGGCGTTCTGCGTTTGACTCAACGATGCTACGAGAGCGAAGCCTGCGCTTCAAACTCTTTTAAAAACAATGCTATGTGCAACATCATGCAAGGACAAGCTACATTTCAGGACTATACCTATATCTACTTTGGTAATGAGCATTAAATATCTACCTTGCATGCTAGCTAATAGTTTCGCTACTCGACTGCTGAGCCAACATCTTCGAATTGAAACTCAGACATGGAGCCACATTTGCAGAGGAGGCGAAATTCGTTAACGCAGTCTACCTAAATTTAGAGCACGTTAAAGTACTTCGGTTGGTTTCAATTTCTGGAACCTTCTTCTATCTCTCCTAATGAAAATGTAGCTTTGCGAGGTAAAATTTCAGCATTTTTTAAATTACCATCAAACATCTACGACTCCGTAGGCAAACACCAAGCGTAGCATCAGTAAGTGTTCAACCTCTCTTTAGGATAAGCTGTTGATTACGCCACAAAATCTACTTGATGGCAATGAAGCTGACCTACTTGCCCTTTTGTGGGTGGGGATGCGAGGACCTACGTCGGTGCACCTGGCAATGTTCAGCAAAAAAACCTAACTGCTTAGCATAAAATTCATTGCCGCCAAACGTGGAAAAACAAGAAGAAATATCTTTGTTAATAATGTCAGGTGAAGTAGATTTGGGGTGGGCCTCAGCCCCGTCCTATTGGTCACGTTTTCGTGGACTGGTGCGGCTCCTACCAGCGTGTCATGAAGTTCAAGAAGGCCTCTGTGTGGTTTATCTGTGTTTTCACATCCAGGTTGGAGCATTCCCATAACATGTGGCTTAGTGTGGCTCTTGAATTGCAAACCTTTAATTTTTCTGTCAAATATAGATCAGTCTGCCAGATTTTCTGCCCTAAAGTAAAGCGTTGCGAGATCGATTGATGTTTTCGCATAAAGTGAATAGCTGTGCGCGTATTGTCGACTTACTGGGCATGGTTAACACACTGGCACACAAATGGTGGTGCATTGTTTGACGCAAAGTCGGAAATGATGTTGGAGAGAAGACGTCAGCTTTGTTGCCACGAGGTTCAGGCTGTATGCGGCGCAATCATGCTAAAACGTCACACTTAGGAACATATTGTTAAGTGGTAATTGACAGTGAAAATTCGATCTTGGAGAGTCAGTTCATAGCAACGTAGTGTACGAGAATCTTTTGCTTTGTGGTCGCTGATATATCGACAACAGAAGAGGAAGGTGCTCCAATGAGCGCATTCTGAAGCATAACCTGTATGTTTAAACTGACGGAAGAAGCTCCGCCGCCGTGGTATAGTTGCTAAGCTACCCGGCTGTTGAACGGCAGGTCGCGGGATCAGATCCCGGCTGCGGTGGCTACGTTTTAGATAGAGACGAAAATGTTATATGCCCATGAGCTAACATTTAGGTGCACGTTAAAGAACCGCAAATTTCCGGTGCTATTCATTACGGCGTCTTTCGTCTACGTATGGTGGTTTTGAGATGTGAAACCCTGCATATCCTCATCGAAGTGCTGAAAGTCTAGTAGAGCATATGCACCAACGCGTAAGCGCCTTCAAAAGTGATAGAAAAACCAAACGATCTGATTGCGCGAGAACTTGTGGAGCCGTTGCCAGCCTTGCCGGACGGCCCTTTTTTGTTGCGACCTCGTTGCGATTTCTCTCGTTCAATAAACCTTCTCTTGTTCAATAGACGATGCTCTTCACTTTTTACAAGGCGCCGAGTGCTTTACATCCTTAGATCTGCGTTCTCGTTATTGGCATGTGCCAATGGCTGAATATGATCGCCCTAAAAGAGCCTGTAGCGCCCTCGTTCGGGCGGCGCGCAAACCGGAGTGCGCGCGATGGCGACAGAAGAAAATAAAGAAGGCGCTAGGCCGTGGCACGTGAAGCCACGGCTCACGTTCCGGGGCTGGCATCGGTTATCGTTCAGGCGTGTCTTTCTTTCGCTCCTGTGGCATAAGCCTACAAGTGGTGACCTCGGACGAAGACAATGACTGACTCGAATGCACCCTCAACCGAGCAAGCCTCACGTCCGCAGGACGTCTCGGCCGTGCTACTGCGTTTCCCATCTTTCTGGCCACAGGACCCGCAAGTTTGGTTTCATCAGGTCGAGGCGCAATTCTCCCTGTACCGCACCGCCTCGGAAACGACACGCTACTACCACGTAGCCTCCGTCCTTCCTCCTGACGTTGCCAGCGAGCTCTCCAACGTCCTCTCCAACCCCTCGGACACTATGCCATATCAGCACCTTAAAACCAAGGTGCTGGAACGATTCATGCCTTCGGAACGCGTCCGCCTACAGTAGCTCCTTGCAGAGGGGGACCTTGGCGACAGGCACCCCTCCCATATACTGCGCCGAATGCGACAGCTTCTTGGGAAACACGACGTCTCTGCCCACTCAGCGTTGCTTCGTGAGCTCTTCCTCCAACGCCTTTCTCAGCCAATCCGCCTCGTCCTCGCGGTGGCTGGCGACGTCAATCTCGACCGCCTGGCGGAGCTCGCCGATCAGGTTCATGAAGCGACCTCCCCATCTGTCAACGCTGTCTTACCACTAGCAGACAGCGATTTCGCGCCTTGAGGCCCGCATCGATGAACTCGCCGCCTCCATTGCCGCACTCTCGAGCCCCCTGCAGGAGACTCGTTCGCCTCATTCCGGTCGTCGAGCTCTTCCACGCACACAAAATGCTCGGAGTCCCAGCCCTCCACCCTTCTGCTGGTACCACCGGCGTTTCCGACACCGAGCCACGAAGTGTACACCCCCATGTTCGTGGCAGGGAAACGCCTGCCGGGATCACTGACGGCGGCGTGGGATCTCCCTTCTCGTCCCAGCCGCCTTTTGATGGTCACGAAGCAGCTATCGGGTGCCATGTTCCTTAATGATACGGGCGCGGAAATTAGCGTTGTGCCCCCACTAAGGCTGATCGTTCAAAGTCACAGGGGCAAGTGCTTCGTGCTGCCAACGCCTCGTCTATAACAACGTATGGGCTCCGATCTCTCACCCTCGACTTCGGCCTTCGCTGCATTTTCCGGTGGGTTTTCGTCATCGCAGACGTGGTTCAACCGATCATCGGCTCGGAGTTCCTCTCATACTTTGATTTGGACGGCAGCGTGCGGCGGCGCCGCCTCATAAATAGTAACACTCGTCTCTCCATCTCGGGAGTCCTGTCCGACATCGCTCCAATGGCCATCCGCATGCTGATACCTTCTTCACCGTTCGAAAAAATCTTGGCGAGTTTTCCCGGAGTTAACTAAACCGTGCAACCTCACTCAGCCGCCTAAACATACGGTGACACACCACATCGTCACCCGGGGTCCACCGGCAGCCGCTCGACCACGCCGCCTGTTCGGAGACCGCCTAGCTACTGCTAAACGGGAGTTTGACCACATGCTGCAGCTCGGCATTATCCGCCCATCATCAAGCGCTTGGGGTTCCCCGCTGCATTTGGAACCAAAGCGTGATCCTGGTGACTGGCGTCCTTGTGGGGACTATCGAGCGTTGAACGCCAAGACTGTCCACGACAGCTATCCTCTACCTCACATCCAGGATTTTACATCGCGCCTCGACGGCTGCACAATTTTCAGCAAAGTGGACCTTGTTAAGGCGTACCATCAGATTCCTGTCGAGCCCGCCGACATACCTAAGACCGCCATCACGACGCCCTTTGGGTTGTTTATATATGTGCGGATGCTTTTTGGACTCCGCAATTCGGCTCAAACTTTCCAGCGGTTCATTTCTGAGGTCACACGGGGTCTTCCTACTGTGTTTGCGTACCTTGACGATGTCCTCATCGCCAGCCGCACACCTGAAGATTATGAGCACCATCTACGCGCTCTGTTCCAACGTCTTCAGCAGTACGGCCTCTTTGTGAACGCCTCTAAGTGTACTTTCGGCGCATCTGAGCTCGAGTTCTTGGGCCATCACATATCATCCAAAGGAATATGCCCTCTCCGGTCCCACGTTAAAGCAATTCAGGATTATCCTCAGCCTACAACACTGCGCCAATTACGCCAATTCCTGGGGCTTGTGAATTTTTCCAGGCGCTTCATACCACACTGTGCCGAACTGCTACGACCGCTCACCGACCTCCTTCGGTCGACCGCCGGCCCGTCCTCCGCCATTCCTTGGTCGTCAGAGGCCCAGGCCGCTTTTGCTGCTGCTAAGCAAGCGGGCGATAACGCCTTGCTTCTCATTCATCCATGCAGCAACGCCCCTACTCGGTTGATGGTGAACGCATCCAGCGTGGCCGTCGGAACCGTCTTACAGCAGCGCATTAACTCCGAGTGGAGACCCTTGTCGTTTTACTCCCGGAAGCTACTTCCTGCTGAGACCCGCTACAGCGTCTTTGGCCGGGATCTACTAGCCATCTACGCTGCAATACAGCGCTTTCGGCATTTCCTGGAAGGATGCTCGTTTTACGTGCTGACTGACCATAAGCCACTGGCGTATGTTTTCCGCACTAACTCATCCAAGTACGTGCCCCGTGAACTCCGCCATCTGGCTTATATATCGGAGTTCACGACTGACATCCGCCACGTGAAAGGAGCTGACAACACCGCCGCAGATGCCCTTTCTCGTATAGCCGCCGTTGACTCTACACCGCCAACCATCGACTGGGCCTCATTCTCCTCGGCACAGCAGGATGATAGAAAGCTGGCCGCTTTTCGGGAGAACCCCCGTTCTCTCCGACTACGCCTGGTACCTCATCCATTATCATCTGAGCGCTTGTGGTGCGATGTCTCAGCTGACCTTTCCCGCCCTCTCGTTCCCGCTTCATTATGACGCACCGTTTTCCACTCCTTACACGACATCTGTCACCCTGGCATTCGGGCTACTCAGCGTCTTCTCACCCAGCGCTATGTCTGGCCCGGAATCAACGGTGATGTGCGCGCTTGGACGCGCATGTGCCTGCCCTGCCAGAGGACAAAGGTCTCCCGTCATACTAAGACGCCGCCCCAACCTTTCCTTCCACCCGGCTGTCGTTTCGACCATGTTCATCTAGACATTGTGGGCCCTCTACCAGTGTCTCAGGGGTGCCGTTATATATTGACCATGGTCGATCGCTTCACACGCTGGCCAGAGGCTGTTCCAATTCAAGATATCACAGCCGAGACAGTTGCCCGCGTTTTCATTTCTACGTGGGTATCCCGTTTTGGCTGTCCTGGCACCGTGACAACAGACCGTGGACGTCAGTTTGAGTCCTCGCTGTTTACTTGCCTTAATCGCATCCTCGGAGCAAGACATTGCCGTACCACGGCTTATCATCCCTGCGCCAACGGCATGATGGAACGCCTTCACCAACAACTGAAGACCGCCTTGACTACCCGCCCCAATAGAGCCACCTGGGTTGATGCCTTGCCACTGGTGCTCTTAGGTTTACGAGCTGTCATCCGGGCAGACCTGCAGTGCTCAACAGCAGAGCTGGTGTATGGCAGTTCTCTACGGCTTCCGGGAGACTTCTTCACGTCAACGAAGCTACCAGATCAGCCACAGCAATCCCTACAACGCCTCCTCGACTGCGTTCAAGACCTCCGGCCCACTCCACCCAGACCTTCCGAACACAAGACCATATTCGTCCCCCTGATTTGGCCACTGCAACACATGTTTTCGGGCGCCACGACGCGGTCAGACCACCTTTGACACCAGCCTACGACGGACCATTCCGCGTCCTTCACCGCACCCCCAAAACTGCCACTCTACTTCAGAACAGCCGTGAAGAGACAGTCAGCTTGGACCGACTCAAGCCGGCGTACCTAGAGACCGCCCTAGAAAGCCTCTCATCTACGACTAATCTTCCGTTGGAATACCACAAACGACATGTCACATTCCGACTTCCAGTCTACACGGGGGGCCCTGTAGCGCCCTCGTTCGGGCGGCGCGCAAACCGGAAAGCGCGCGATGGCGACAGAAGAAAATAAAGAAGGCGCTAGGCCGTGGCACGTGAAGCCACGGCTCACGTTCCGGGGCTGGCATCGGTTATCGTTCAGGCGTGTCTTTCTTTCGCTCCTGTGGCATAAGCCTACAAGCCTTTGTAACGCCCGATGGCCTATATAGGTTCAATGTCATGCTATTTGAACTCTGAAACGAGCGTGCAACATTTGAGATCACGATCAATACCATGTTGCGAGGCCGCAAGGGGAAGATTTGCTTGTGTTATCTGGACGACATCGTAGTCTCTTCAGCACATATCTCTTCACACTTTGCTTCGTTGCACGAAATTATCGCGTGCCTAACTTCTGCAGGCCTAGAACTTGACCCCAACAAGTGTCACTTCGCAGCACGCAAATCCTTGGACATGTCTTCTCAAAAGACGGTATTTGGTCATCTCAAAATATGAATTCCGAAAGCCCGCATCACTGAAAGCCTTCAGATGTTTTGCTGGTCTCTACTCCTACGTATGTCACTTCGTGTGAGACTTCACGTTCATCATCGCACCACTGACGAGTCTGCTTGCCACCGGCAAATGTTTATCTGCATGGAAACCTGCACGTGACGGCGCATTTTGCCAGATGAGCAACTTGCTGACCTCGCCATCTATTCTTCGTCACTATTACCCTACTTCTGCAAGAAAAATTTACACCGATGCAAATGGCGTCGGTCATGGTAGATTTTTCACACAACCGAAAGGCACTCTGGCGGAATACGTAGTCCCTTTTGCAAGTCGTGTTCTGAAAAAGGTTGAAACAAATTACTCTGTGACAGAGAAGGAGTGTTTGGCTATAATCTGTGCATTGAACAACTTTTGCCTGTACCTCTACGGCCATCCTTTCGACGTCGTCACAGACCACCGCGCTCTATGTTGGCTTTCCACCTTAAAATATCCGTCGGAAGCCTGGGCTGTTGGACACTTCGATTGCAGGGATACAATATTCGTGTCGTATTTTGTTCTGGTAGCAAACATGCGGATGCCGATGCACTTTCCCGCTCACAAAAAACACCAGATGTGGCTTCCCTGTCATCCATTCTTACAACCTTGTTACCACTCGGCAGCACTGACATGTTTTCGGAGAAGCGTAAAGATCCATACCTTGCCTTGTTACTCGACTACCTTACCCATCCGTCTGCTGTCCCTTCGACGAGAGTGCTACGCCGTCAGGCAGTGCACTTTTCCGTGCGAGACAACATTCTGTACCGCTATAATACATGCTAGGTGGTCGGCAGTGGCTGCTTGCTGTCGCTAATCATATGCGCTCTGCCATCTGCGTGAATGTCTAGGCAAATCACCTAAGTACTGACGTTGGTGTCCTGAAAGTCAGCGAAAGACTGCATTAGTGGTATTACTAGGGTGGAAGGTGTCGCTTTGGGCAGAGAAATACGTTCGTTCTTGTAGTAGGAGCCAAGAAGACAAACCACCTCTGCAGCCACTCCCATGCCCAGCTTGCCCATTTGATCGCGTGGGTATTGACCTCTACGTCCCCCTGCCGTACAGTGGCCCTGGAAACCGGTAAACTATTGACGGCGTCGGTTATCTGACACGCAACACTGAAACTGCAGCTCTACCGGGAGTGAGCGCCAACGAAGTGGCACTCTTTATTCTCCGCAGCTTCATTCTACACCATCGTGCTCCGAGCGAACTACACGGTATTAGCGGCCGCGCCTTCCTGTCACAGGTCATAGTAGCTATCCTTGCTGAATGCAGCATCAGCCACCGGAAATATACCACATATCATCCACAAACGAATGCTCTCACCGAGCGGTTCAATCGCACACTCGGCGACATGCTGAGGATGCACACCTCCTCCGACTACACACTCTTAGAAAAAAGGTGGTAGTACTTGCTAACTTTTAGATAGTAATGATTTGTCATATATGTTACTACCCTGATAGTAAGTGCAGTTAGTAACGGCGAGAATGTTAACAGTTACTACCTTTTCTGTTACTACCAGCATTTAGTACCCTAGCCATTACCAGCCATGGGTAGTAACTTAAAGGTTCCAAGAAAAAAAGGCAGATCCCACGTACAGTTGGAATCGATGATATGTGAAGCATGAATGGGAAATGTTGACATGTTACTACGAATTCAGCACAACATTACGAGATGGAGGTAAATATTGCCGTACATGACATTCATGTCCTGATTATCATGCCTGGATGTGTCGCTTACATTCTTCATCTATTCACGTCACATTATACCAAATTTAGCATATGTGGAGCTAGCGAAATGACCGCGAGCAAGCTATGAGCGTGGTATGTTGTCATGTTCTTACATGACATGCGTGTGAGAATTGTCGTGTTTGCACAAGTCACATAATTCGTCATCCATTGACGTCACGTAACACGAAATTTGCTATATGTGAAGCTATCAAAATGGCCCCGAGCGCATCATGAATGACCCGTTATACTGCAATGTAGCGTGGACATGCGCCCACGCTGGGCAGAGCGACGCTACGTTAGCAAAACGCGAGCACTCTATAGTCAGACGCTAGGCGTGACCAGCGTCCATCGGCGTGGCCCGACAGCAAACGGCGCGAAAGGCGACATGCTGCATTTCGCCCCGATGCGTTACCAAGACAGCACTGCGTCTTCCTCTTTTCGTGACGGAGGGACGCCCGACGCGCCGAAACGCGCATGCATCAAAGCAACGCAGCACGGCGCGCCTACGGGTCCGTAGCGCCTGGCATGGAAACGTCGGCGTGACGTGACGAAATGAACGCCGGTGAACACGCGCACCGCGTCACGTCGAAATGTATTGGTGTCTTGACTGTGGCAAGTAGTCATGTTCTCACATGACACTCATCTCACGATTATCATGTTTGCACCAGTCATACACCTTCGTCATTCATTGACGTCACGTAATATCAAATTAGGCATAGGGCTTCAAGCGCATCATCAGTGTGGCATGTAGTCATGTTGTTACATGACGCGCATATCGTGATTATCATGTTTGAATGTGCCATTCACCTATGTCGTCTGTTCGCGTCGCGTAATACCGAGTTTGGTACATGTGAAGCTAGCGATACGGCCGCCAGCGCATCAAGAGCGTGGTATGTAGTCATGTTGTTACATGACACGCATCTCATGACTATCATGTTTGCACCAGTCACATACTTTCGTCATCCATTCTCGTACTGTAATACCATATTTGGTATGTGACTTTAGCGAAACGGCCACGAGGGCATCATGAGCGTGGCTTGTAGTCATGTTGTTACATGAGATGCAGGTTATAATTTTCATGTTAGAGTCTGTCACTTGTGTTTGCCATACAGTCATGTCATACCATCCCAGGTTCGCACTAAGCCATGTGAACGAAACCACCACAAGAGCGGCAGGGTCATGAAAATGTAAATCATGACATTCGTGACATACATGTGATGATTTTTTCATGTTATGACTAGTCGAATGTGTTTTTGATACAGTCATGTTATGTCATAACAAGTTTGGTATCGATACCGATATCGAAACGGCCAGGAAAGCTAAATGTCATAGGTGGCTAGACAGATAGATAGATAGATAGATAGATAGATAGATAGATAGATAGATAGATAGATAGATAGATAGATAGATAGATAGACAGATAGATAGATAGATAGATCGATAGATAGATACGATCAAAGTCACCGAAGTTTGCTAAGAACTTATTCGCATTTAAAAGTAGTAATCAATACTACCTTGTTAATTGGTTTTGCGCATTATTTCTCCACTGCTAATGTGGGTCAATCAATGTCTCATTACTAGAAAACTTCAGGTAATGAAGCGTGGTGTACCATGAACGCGAAGAATACATACACCTAACAAGTTTACTATCTTTTACGCATACGTGTAGTACGAAGTAAGGGTGGGGTATATACAGCCCCTACTTTGCAGGGGCATGTCAGGCACAAGGGAGCACTTCTGTTTCAGGGTGAATTATAACAAATGGAAACTCTTATCACTCTAATATACTACCTAGTTACGTGTGATTGGGGACGTAGCACACTTAAGACTTTCAATCGGCCTTACTTATGAAAGTTATATGTCATATTTTTTTATTATAAAAGGCCACAAAAAGGCAATAAGCACAGTGACCGAAACAAGACGCCGAACTAATTCTCAGTGCATTTGAATGCTTCACATGGCAAATATATCAGCGTTAAAGGTAATGAGTGTTTTTTGGGTTTGACGCTCTAAAACAATGATAATATTGTCACGTAAGAGTGAGGGTAGCCCGAAGACAGGAGACCGGGAGGCTCGTAGCAATAGAAGGAGATCCGTTTATTTGGCGGACTTGCGCCCACTAAAAGAAAGCAGACACATTGGCTTAGCGGGCGGCGAACAGCGTGTTCAACGGCCGTCGGGGAACTGAATGTCCCGCTGGATTGCAAGGTGCGGTCACCATCCGAGATACAGTCGCCTTAGCATCTGGCGCTATATCGATATCAACGAATGGTCGACGTGCGGGCCACGATCTTCGCAGATGAATCGCGGTGCATCCTGGACCACGATAAGGCCGCGTGCCGGCGGTATCGGCATGCGCAACACAATCTGCAATACGCTTCGCGGCAATATTTTGACACATTCCGCAGTGGAGTAATTGTGACTGGCCTTGGGGCTAACTGCGACCGTCAGGTTTTTTGATCCGCCAGTCTTCATCATATGTTCTGTAATTTACTAAGTTTGTTGTTAGTGCCTATTACAACGGGTGTAGCACTTGATGGTTCGTAAGCTTGTACTTCTCCGTTTCGACAATATCAGAATGACTTTTACATATCTGTGTTGCGTGATTTAAAACAAAATGTATTTTCTTGATCTATAGGTATCATCTGCGTCATTTTTCTGTTTAATGATAATACGTCAAGACGATTCCTCTCATGAATTATCAGAATTGAAATCACGCACTAATTTCTATTAGGTAGTCAACAGACGCGTAGCAAAAAGGCACTAACAGATTAAGAAATGTAGTAATGGCGGCAGTTACAACATCTTTAATTCCAGTTACTAACTGTTTACTAACGTAGGTAGTGAACACGTCGCAAAAAGTTAGTAACGGATGCAGCAAGTAACGGTTTACTAACGTAGGTATTAAACAGGTCGCAAAAGCGTAGTTACGGTCCAAGAATTGTATTTGGTGCAGATACTACCCATTTGCTTGCAGTTGCTACCTTTTTACTAATTTGTTTTTTGTGTGCACTACTTGGAACGAAGTACTACCTTTTGTTACCTTCGCTTACAACACCGCGGCGCAAGCAACTATTGGCTTTTCCCCGTTATTTCTGTTGTACGGCCATGAACCTTTTCACCACCTTGACACCATACTCCCGTACCACTTTGATGCATCCGAGTGCTCTCCAGTTTCTGAAGTCGCCAGATACGCCGAAGACTGCCATCAGTTGGCTCATTCTTTGAGAAGTGAAGTTCAAGGCTGACAAAAAAGCTCTACATGACGACGTTCATCACCCAACTTCTACGTTTCATGATGGCTCCCTTCTTTGGCTTTGGCCCCGCCGTGGTGGTCTAGTGGCTAATGTACTCGGCTGCTGACCCGCAGGTCGCGGGATCAAATCCCGGCCGCGGCGGCTGCGTTTCTGATGGAGGCGGAAACGTTGTAGGCCCGTGTTCTCAGATTTGGGCGCACGGTAAAGAACCCCAGGTGGTCAAAATTTCCGGAGTCCTCCACTACGGCATCTCTCATAATCATATGGTGGTTTTGGGACGTTAAACCCCACATATCAATCAATCAATTCTTTGGCTTTGGGTACCCCCGCACGTTCCTGGCCTTCTAAATTTCTGGGGGGGGTACCATGGTCAGTACCATGTCATTGATGCGACCTCAGTGGTGAGTTACACCGTCTAGCCCCTCCCACAATTGCCAGATTGGCACCGTTTAAGGCGCGAGCCCATACACGTCGACCATCTCAAGCCCTACTACGACGCCCTCATAAGCCTACTTCTTGAGTCTTCAGCATGGCTACGCTTCACGCCGGGGGTATTGCATTGGAGCATATGCACCAACGTGTATGAGCCTTCGGAAGAGGTTGAAAGGCCCCGCGCTGTTGCGCGATAACCTGCGCCGCATTTGCCAGTTTGGCCCTTCTCCATTGCGACCTCGTTGCGAAGTCTCTGGTTCAATAAACCTCATCACAAACGCAATGTTGAAAAAATACCAGGACTGCACGTAAGGCGCGCCACAGTCCCAGCGAGAGCCTTTTCAAAACACACATTTGGCAACTGCTGCAAGCACACTTGCAATATGCGCACTTCGGTAGTAATAATAAAAAATTTGGTAGTTGGGCGACATTCTCCATACTATTTTTCATCATTCTTATGACAAGCGTGGTATCCGCTAAACACTTGCAAGGAATTTTGTGCCAATTATTCATGCAGTGGCTGAAGACGATGGCGAATCATGCCTGAAGTGGGTATGCGCCAAAGTTAATAGGTGAACAAGCAGGCTTTTGTAATGAGTTTGAGCATTAGACAACCCACTTGTTACGCTATTCGCATTGTGCGACGACTGGTTGTTCGTTTGCTGTTTTAAAACGCTTTATATGCCGTATTAACGTGATTGTTTTCCCGACATGCAGCCTGCCTATGGCAAGTTTCGCAACAAGTTCCAAGTACCGGTGTGGCTCCGTGGTAGAATACTGCGCTTCACCAAGTGGTCCGGGGTTTCTGCCGCATTGTGTCTTTGGTTCTAGGTTCTAAATGTGAAGCACTTCTTGGCGAACTTCGACAAAATAGAGCATGGCTATCTATCTATCCATCTATCTATCTATCTATCTATCTATCTATCTATCTATCTATCTATCTATCTATCTATCTATCTATCTATCTATCTATCTAGCCACTTAAGACATTTAGCTCTCCTAGCAGTTTCTACTATGGTATGAACACCAAAATAGGTATGGCATAACATTTCTGCATCACGAGCACAACAAACTAGTCATAACATAAAAATTATTTCATGAATGTCATCATTTACATTTCATAGTCTGGCTGCTCTTGTGGTGGTACCCTTTGCGTAACATTTTGCAAAACTGGTGTGGTATGACATGACTGGATGGCGAACATAAGTGACAGACCCTAATGTAGAAAGAATTACTTGCATATGCCATGGTTTCTATGTTATGACTAGTCATCAATGCAAGCCACGCTCATGGTGCTCTCTCAGTTGTTCCCTATAGCTTCACATATACCAAACTTTGTATTACGGGACGTGAAGGGAAGGCGAAGGCACATGACGAATCTTTTGATGCGTATCATATAAGAACATGACTGCATGCCACGCTCATGATGCGCTTGCGGCCGTTTCGCTAGTCTCACAATTACCAATCTTGGTGTTACGTGACATCAATGAATGACAAAGGGATACGACTGGTGCAAACATGATAATCATGACATGAGTGTCATGTAGGAAAATGACAACACACCACACTCATGATGCGCTTGTAGCCCTTTCGCTAGCTTCACATATACCAAATTTCGTATTAAGTGACGAGAATGAAAGATGAAAGTAAATGGCACGTCCAAACATAATAATCATGACATGAGTGTCATTTAAAACATGACTACATGCTACGCTTATAGCGTGATCGTGGCCGTTTCGCTAGCTACAGATATAGAAATTTGGTATCCCGTAACGTGAATAGACCACGAAGGTAAATGACACGTCCAAACATGATAATCATGATATGCTTGTGTCAAGTGATACACGATTACACGCTTCGCTCATGGCGTGCTCTCATCCATTTCGCCAGCCGCCAGCTCCACATAGACCAAATTTAGTATCAGGTGACGTGAATAGACGACGAACATAAATGACACGTCTAAACATGATAATCATGATACGTGTGTCATGTACGGCCTTTTCACGTTGCGCTCAATTTAGAGAGACATATCAACCTTCCTTCCTAATTCGGGCTTCGCATATCATCGATTCCCACAGCACGTGGGATCTGTCATTTTGTTTCTAAGTTAGTGCTATGTGGTTACGGACACCAGCGGCGGCGGCGGTAGTGGCAGCGGCGGCGGTGGAAAATTATGGCTCCGCGCGTTACCCAATTTTTGATCTCGTGACAGCTTTCGCGTTAAAAATGTGTAAATTCTGTAGACACTAGGCCACAATGACACGGATGGAGGAAACGCAGTCGCTAAAGTGGGTGGGTTTGAGCACACATATGCAATTGATAGATGTCAGTAAAGGCACAATAATGAGAGGGCAGAGCAAACAACCGATCCCTCTATTGCAAAAATTTCAGTTTTCTTGCGCATGTTCAATATATATTATATGACTCAATAGAAGACGATTTTCTTACTATTTGAGCCGTAATATTTACGTTCCCTGCATGACAGACGTGTGCGTCTTGCGTAGCTCTCGGTCAATTATGCGAGTCGCTGAGACAGAATAATGAGAAAAGTCGAAAACCTTTAGTTCATGAAACGCATCGTGGATGTTTTATGTTTGTCCTTAACTAGCATGATTTATTCATGCTGCCAGGAACTAGATCAAGTGACCACCGAAAAAGAAACACGGTCAGGCTGATGGGTATACCAACAGTTTAATTGTGTGAGTAATCATAAGTTGCCCGAAAATTGTTTCATATAATGTAAACTGTGTGACATAAAGTGACGTAAGGTTAATAGAGTGATTTAAAAAGCCGACCACAAAGCTACTACATAAGGTACATAACGATTACCTTGACGTCAGTGACTAGCATAAAGTGCTTGTACTTGTAGGTGCTATATGCTAATCTGTCGAAATTATGATTGATATTAGTCTACTGTTGAACTTCTTTGTGTGCATCACATAAGTTTCGACAATACCGTACGTTACCCTAGCATTGTGTCATATAATGTAGCCGTGACAATGCATACCGGGGGCAGACAAGCCTCGCTCTTCAGGTGTCTCGGCGTTTTATAAAACGCAAAGACAAATGACATGGTCGAGTGATTCGTCTAAATCCATCAGGACCAGTCCTGACAAGTGAATAAAATATATGCCACATTTCAAACCCGGAGACGAGAGTTGCCAGTCTGAAGTCTCCCAGCCATCTCTCGCCACTGCGCCTGCTGCATTCAATGAATAAAGCAGTGTTTGGTTTATTTCATGGTAGAGTCTCTATCATGTTATGCTCTATACATCAGATTAGTGTTTTTTGTTGTATTGTTCAACGAAAAAGGTTACAGAAGAAACCGTGTGAAGAAAGGCCGTTGTTCTTTGTCATTCGCTTCTTAGATAGAGGGCTTCAATCACAAAATATACGCAACGTCGAAAGCATATACTGCGCATTTTTATTGTGTCCTTTAACGTTTGTTCCACATGTTTAGTATTTATTCGCCTCAAGAAAGGCGTTGCCGCCTTCTGTTCAATTCGGCATTGCGCTACAATTTCGTAGCATGCTGCGTGACGACTCGTCGACGGCGTTTTCGAACCGGGCGACAAATCTTGTTTGCTCTAGAACGACTTGAGAGTGATGTCGTGCGTGAGAGAACAGCGCGTCGTTTGTACATGCCATGGAGGCCCAAGCCTAAGAAAGTGCGAAAATAAGAAAGCATAGCATTTGCCTGTCTACTGACAAAAACAAGGATCAGAATAGTCAGGCCCGGTTGGATGAACAAAAATTGCGCCTACACGCAAGCACCCTTTCTTCTCAATATGCTTGGAAGGGCTCAACTTCACCTCGTGACATGCTGCTAGATAAAAAAGCATATCCTGCAAACAACGAAGCAGCCTTAGAAAAATTACAGCTCGAACACTCAGGCTTTAGATGTCGTCACGGTGTGCACAGCAAACTACGCATACAGCTTTAAGAATGTAGGGCAGAGTTCTCAAACGCGTTGGTTCCACGCAACCCTTCTAAGCTCTATTAAGTGCCATGGAACCGTCACCCCTTCTCCGTTTTTATGCAGACATATTTAAAAACGTTTTTTAATTAAATGTATATAGGGTGAGGTCGGTGCCAATGCGTGGCGCCGGCTACTCCTCTTCTCTTGCACAAAAGTCGACATCGCACATTTTGTAGCAAGCACAAGGCTATACATATTGTTACGCACAAGGAGGACCAGGACGTATACGGCTGAAGGGGGCCGTTTATGTTGGTCGCGTAGAGAAGCGCCGGAGCGAACAGCAGGTTGATGATCGCAGTGTCGTCGTCTTCTTTCTTCCTCCAGCTTCAGGCAGCCAGCCTGTTCACCCATCTTCGTTTTCTTCTCAGGCATGCGCAACAATCCTCCCCTCGCCGACGAAGCCCACCGGGCGAGGTAATTAATTCACCTTGGTGTGTACAACTTCAGTCGAGTGACATGGACTGCTTGGGTTGTAGCGGCTCTTCTACCACTTCTCGTGAGGCGAGCTATTGTGCATGTGACTTCCGTGATTTTGTCGAGAACAACAAACGGTCCGTCTTATGTGGCCAAGAACTTTTGGCTTAACCTGCGTCTTCGTACCGGAGTCCACAGCCTAGTGTGGCTGTGGACTCCGGTACGAAGACGCAGGTTTTGCCAAAAGTTCTTGGCCACATAAGACGGGCCGTTTGTTGTTTTCGACAAAATTACGGAAGTCACATGCACAATAGCTTGGATGCTAAGTTACAGGACGGTGGCGGACGTCATAGCGTGCCTTCCATTTTTTCTGTGATGCCAAAGTGCGTATACGAGCAATACGACTCGCCTCTTCTGCAAGGCAGAGGATTTCGGTGACTGAGAGGTTCTCGTGCGCCGAAAATGGCAAAACTGTGTCGAGTGTGTGCCGTGGCGGTCGTACGTACATCAAGAAAACGGGTCTATAGCCTGTTGTCTCGTGCTTAGCGTTGTTGAACGCGTACGTTATAAATGGTAGCACGTCATCCAAGTTCTTGTGGCCGGATGCCACATACATAGAGAGCATGTTTACAATTGTTCGATTGGTGCGCTCCTTGAGCCCATTTGTTTGCGGATGGTATGGCGACGAGTGACGAAGGCGGGACTCACTCAATCGAAGGAGCTCTTCTACTATATCTGCCGTAAATTGTCACCCACGATAACTGATGATCACGTGAGGTGGGCCATGTCGGAGCATAACGTGCTGCAGCAGGAACACAGAGACGTCGCTGGCAGTTGCGGTTGGTATGGCCGCCGTCTCGCAGTAGCGCGTGAGGTAATCGACACATACAAGTATCCAGCGATTGCCCTTAGCCGACTTTGGAAAAGGGCCCACGAGGTCAACGCCCACTTGTTGAAAAGGTGTGCTTTAAGGTGGCAAGGACTGTAGAAGACCAGCCGGAGCAGTAGATGGGCGTTTGTGGCGTTGACACTGCGTGCAGCTGGCCACATACGCCTCGACTGACTGTCGCATTCCAGGCCAATAAAAGCATTCCTTAGCACGGTAAAGCGTCCCCGCAGAACCTAAATGTCCTGACATAGGATCGTCGTGCATAGCACCTAAAATCGCTGTCCGAAGGCTTTCTGGCACTACCAGGAGGAAACGTGTGCCAGTGCTGTATAAGTTCTTCTTATACAGGAGTTCGTTGCGTACACAGAAATGGCATGCCATAGAAGCTGTGCAGAGCGATGATAGCCTGGTGTCCTTTCGCTGTTCATCTTTGACAGTACTGAGGTCTGCAAACTTTTGTGACAGAAGCTACGAGGTGGTCGAGGTCATCGGCGTCACACTCAGTAGTGCTCAGTGGCATGCGCGAAAGGCAATCTGCGTCGGCGTGTCGTCGACCACTTTTGTACAAGACTATAAAGTTATGCTCTTGGAGCCGAAGTTCCCAGCGCGCTAGACGGCCGCAAGGTTCCCGAAGGTTGACCAGCCTAAACAATGAGTGGTGGTAAGTGACGACTGTAAAAGGGCGTCCATATAGGTAAGACCGAAACCTCTGAATCGCAAATACTACCGCGAGGCATTCTTGTTCTGTGACACTGTAATTCTGCTCGGGCCTACTCAAGGAGCGACTTGCGTATGCAATGACGTGCTCGCAGTTACCATAACGTTGAACTAGGACGGCACCAATTCCTATGCCGCTGGCATCCGTGTGCAGTTCGGTTGGAGCTGATGGGTTGAAGAACAGGACGCGACGTCAGGAGGAACTTCAGTTGACGAAAAGAGGAGTCGCACTCCGGAGTCCACTCGAAGGGAGTATCCTTCCGTAACAAACATGTCAGAGGATACGCGACATCGGCATATTTAGGTATAAAGCGGCGAAAGTAGGAGCAAAGCCCCAAAAAACTGCGGAGATCCTTAACAGAGCGCGGCGCGTTGAACGCTTCAACGGCTGCTGTCTTCTGGGGATCTGGGCGGATGCCCTCCTGATCGACTAGGTGTCCAAGAACAAGGATTTGTCGGTCTCTGAAGTGGAATTTATTTGAGTTAAGAACAAGGCCAGCGTTTCTTATGCAAGTCAGTACAGTATCCAGACGTGAATTGTGTTCGCTGAAGGTGCGGTCAAAGATGACGACGTCGTCGAGATAGCACAAGCAAATGCTCCACTTCAAGCCACGAAGAACAGTGTCCATAAATCACTCGAACGTCGCCGGCGCGTTGCACAGTCCTAATGGCATCACGTTGAAATAAAAGAGGCCGTCAGGGGTTACAAAGGCTGTGTTTTCTTTATCTTCAGGATGCATGGGAATTTGCCAGTAGCCTGATCCTAAGTCTACGGAGGAAAAGTAGGAGGCCGAATGCTGACAGTCTATGGCATCATTAATACGTGGAAGTAGGTACACGTCTTTTTTTGTTACAGCATTCAATCGGCGATAATCGACGCAAAATCTCCAGGATCCGTCTTTCTTTTTAACGAGAATTACTGGAGCTGCACATAGACTTACTGACTCTTGAATGATTCCGTTTCCAATCATTTCGTTCACCTATTCAATAATAATCCGCCGCTCGGATGGCGAAACACGGTATGGCTTTTGTCTAATCGGATTGGCCAAACCCGTGTTGATAGTGTGACATGTCCGAGAAGCAGGGATTAAGGGCGCTTTGTCTTTCTGCGCAAAGTCCAATGCAGAGACGTGCTTCGAAAGTACATTGACCAAAGTTTGGCGTTCACTTGTGCTCGGCGACTTATTCACCATTGACAGAAGAGAAGTTTTAAAACTGTGACTACGATGCTCTTCCGGCGCATCTCTAAGCTAGGTCACCAGTAAGGCCTCGTGTTGTCCACTGACGACGGCTAACTTTAGACCATCTGGTAACATCACTGGTTCTGTGAACCAATTGACAGTCCATAAACCAGCGCGTCCACGTCTGATCGACGCCACACAATGTGGGATCAACACATTCTTTTTCATGCAGTTGGTGTGCACTGGTTCTACGTTGGCATCAAAGTTGGCGGAATAGCTGTCGCTAAAACCAACACGTACACGAACGGTTGATAACGGTGGTATGATAGTGTCGCCACAGACACACAACGCCGTCTCACCATCCACAGGGTTTTGCAAAAGTGCTGGCGGAACGTGATCACTCAAGGCTATTGTTCCTGTGCAGCAGTCGACAGTCGCACCACACTCCCTCAAAAAGTACATACCCAAAATAACATCATGTGTCGCCTGCAGAATAATCACAATCTCCGTTGGGATAACGCGGCCTCCAAGAAAAACGTCAGCTTGACACACACCAACAAGATGCAGTGCCTCACCACTCAATCCGAAAAATTTCGAAGCTTGATTCCACTCAAATAAAACCTTCCATCCCAAGATATATTCAAAACACGCACTCATGACCGAAATGGTTGCCGCCGTATCCACCAAAGTCATCACAGGCACATCGTCAACAAAAACATTTACTTTGTTCTTGAGCAACAACACAGGAGGTATTTCTGATATTAGCACGTCTCCGGCGACCTCACCTCTATCGGCCGCGTTTGCTAGTTTTCCTGTGGCAAAGGAGACGTGTTGCGACGCCGTGGTGAAGGAGAACGGGGAACACGAGGCGGTGGAGACGTCAAGCTCCTGTCAGATGTAGGGGAGTGGTTCTGAAAGCTGCGTGTCCGGTAGTCTTCGCGACGCAGTAGGTTTGTTGCCCTAGGATCGTCGTGCGGTCGATCAGACGATCGTGTGGAGTGTTGTGGTGGGCCATAGTACGTTGCTCGCGGGTCGTCGCGAAGTCGTTCGGAAGGCCGTGCAAAATGTGGTGGGTGGCCATACCGTGGGGTTACACGTCGACAGTTGCAAAATCGCGAAATATCTCCTGGGACACCAAGGAGTAGCAAACCATGAGAGGTCGAAAATCTGTTCGTTCGTCAATGAATCGAACATCGTCTTCCCTGGCGTAGTGGTTTGGTTCATCCCGTATATCATAAGGATAGACCGGGCGTCGCAAAGAAGGCGGATGCTGAGGGCGCCGGTCATGGCGAGGAGCTGGCAAGCGTGGTCCTCTCCTTGGTTGTGGGGGTGCGCTGTACTCAACAGCTGCTGCACTGACCATCGATTGCCAAGGGGTCATAGAAGGCGGCGGCGCAGGCACAGCCTCACGTGGCACATATACCGAATGTTCGTCGTTTATAAAATGGTGATCAACTGCTGAGTGTGTCTGTTCTTTATAGCGAAAAAGTTCTTCGCGAACGATCTGTCGAATAGTCGAGGACAGGTCTGGGCAGGAGCTCGTGTCGATGCTGGCAACAGCTGTAACATTTGTGAGCCAGCTGAACTTTGCAGCAATCCTGCGCATTTTCAGCTGTTCGAAAGTTCGGCAATGCTGAATCACGTCGGACACCAAGCTCAGGTGCTTTTTTTCGATGAGAAAATTATAGACCTCTTCGGCTATGCCTTTCAGCAAATGCCCTACTTTGTCTTCTTCTGACATCTGATCATTGACCACCTTGCAGAGCTTCAGCACATCCTCTATATGCGTTGTACATGTCTCACCTGGAAGCTGCGTGCGTTGAGACAATGTCTGCTCAGCCCGCTTTATTTTCATGCTCGAGTCGCCGAAACACGCTTTCAGCTCCGCAACAAAAACGTCCCACGTCGTCAGTGTGTCCTCGTGGTTGTCGTACCACACGAGCGCAGTATCCGTAAGGCAGAAGACCACATTACTGAGCTGAGCGGCGGCATCCCAGCCGTTGGACTTGCTGACTCACTTGTACTAAACGAGCCAAGTGTCGACATCCTCTCCTGATTTTCCTCCGAAGGTTCGTGGGGCTCGGTAGTAGGGCACGGAACCCACTGTAGTTGGCCTTGAAGCGTTAGATGACTGATTTTGGGCCATTACGACCGGCGCAGGTGGGAGTCCGGCAAGGTGGCGGCTGCGGCGAACTCCTGGAAGTGAAGCTCCCGTCGTTGGATTTGTCTTACCCAGCACAACCACCAATCTGTTACGCACAAGGAAGACCAGGACGTATACGCCTGAAGGGGGCCTTTTATTTTGGTCACAAAGAGAAGCGCCGGAGCGTCCAGCAGGTTGATGATCGCGCTGTCGTCGTCTTCTTTCTTCCTCCAGCTTAAGCAGCCAGCCTGCTCACCCATCTTCGTTTTCTTCCCAGGCAGGCGCAACAATATGTACATAGCACAACACATACACAATGAGTTCACGTTTTTCAACACTGAGTGTCCACACCACACAGAAATGTGTCCACACTACATAAAAATGTGTCCGCACCACACCGAGTTTGTAAAAACGCAAGTAATCACGCCAATTTAGGTGTTCACACTAGCTAGTCTGGCGTCTAGCCGATATCACTCTTATCTCTCTTTAATATTCTGTAAGCTGTTCTTCTGTGTACTCTAGAGGCACATGTCAGACTTTGCCTACATTTCGCATCTAAGACTCCAGAATGAATGGTTTCACCAGCAAGCCAGCCAACTGCGCACAAGACAACAAGCTTTTGGCAGAAGCAAGAGAGCTCACGATGACTGAGAAACTTCCATCTTTGTTCACTCGGAAAGAACGCACTTTTTTTTAGCAAATGCAACAATTTCCGAGGCTACAACACTTGGGTTTGCTTTCCAGAAGGTTTTCGTTTCCTCTATTGGTCGGATTACCACAGGAATTTGCTCAAATCTACTTATTTTATATGTCACATGAGGGAAATAATCTGCTTTCTCATCAGATTCAATATCTTTATCAATAAAGGAGTAGGTCGATGTCCCCTCCTGCATGGTGTCCGTCTGCTCTTCCACTCTCATCTTTATTGCAGAGCTTACTTCATTCGACATTTCCTCAGCTTTTCTCACCGGCTCCAAAACGAGTGTTGGTGCCCTGATGTAAGGAACCCTGGTAGAACCAGGTTGTCTCACATGCTCGTCGGTTCCGAAGCTACGCTGTGGTAAAGATGGCCCTTGCCACGTTTGCACATCCTGGCTGGTTTCGTCCGCCATGGTGACGGTGAAACACCGGCGCTCAGTACCGTCACACCACTTCCTGCTGTCAGGAGGGACTCGCGTTCTGGATTCCGTGCCGACCAGTTGTTCGCTCGCGATCTCCGACGTCAGCGTAGCTCTGGCCGACTGGGCTCGCCCTACGTCATCTCCTGACGCCGACCTCCGACGACAGTGTAGCTCTGACCAACTGGACTTGCTCTACGCCATCTCCTGACGCAGACAAGAGCTTTCGCAAGTCGTGCCCCATCCTCGGACTCCTGTGACCGCGTTTACAACTTTCCTATATCTCTATCCCCTCGATATGTCGTCGCTCTCACGCTTTCACGCTTACCTCATCTCTCTTGCTCTACACCTTTATTCCTAACTTTTTAATCCCTCCTCACCCCCATCCCTTGTGAGCTACTGTTGAAGTGTCGCTCCCTGAAGCAGACAGCTACGGGGCTCACTTTTCTTTTCTTTTCCTTCTTACAACTTAACCACTTCCCCCCCCCTCCCCCTGTCAGGAGTCGCAGCCGTTAGGGTGATGGACAGTCAATATAATATAGTATAATTCATCTGCACGTCAGGGATGTCTGCTCTCGCCTTTGCTTTTTGCAATTTATCTGTAACCATTATGTTGAAGTGTGCTTCTAAATTCTAGCATAAGAGGCTACCGGTATGATGCTGAAGAACTTTAAGTTTTAGCTTATGCAGATGATATTGCCTCCTTTGGCGTTGAAAAACCCATCGTTCAGGAAGCAGTGAACACTACTTTACGTTTATGTGAATTCACTGGCGCCAAAATAAATTTGGAGAAAAGTAGAAGACTCTGGCTAGGCATGTGGGCCAACACTTCTTCAGTCTTCTCAAATATCAATTCGAGTGCGATCGCTATGAGGTACCTTGGTGTTCCTTTGGATAACTATCGTAACAGCGGCGCACGCTGAACCACTGCAGTGACTACGATCCGCCAAAAGGTGGCAACATGGTAAAGACGAGAGATTTCCATTCTCGCCAGAGTGGAAGCGTGCAATATATTCCTTGCGTCAAAGGCTATTTATATTCTGCAGGTGTTGCACTGCTCTCGTGTGCACATTCAAGCCTTTCATAGGATATTTGCCTACATTATTTGAAGCTTTTCACGGGAACCCGTGAGAAGAGGCAATCTTTTTCTTCCGCGCGAAAACGGTGACCTCTGTTTGGTGCATTTGTTTGTGCGACAGCTGGGGTTGCGTTTTTTTACCTCAAGTATGTGTGCCACCTCTTTCTTTTAGCAGTTCTTCGAAATCACCTATGTTACCACCTTCCTTTTATTCATGTCACAACAGGTGCTGCTATGGTATTGCCAGTGTGGGGATTCCTAAAAGAAATTGTTTTTACTCCCAGTTTTTTGAAAGTCTGATTTAGTTTAGAGTATTTGAATACCATTGACAAAACAAAGTTAACCGTTGTACTTGTAAATAACTTTTTCCCCGAACCCGTTTATTGAATGCCATATTCTTTAATGTCTGATCACGATGTATTATTTTTATATGAAACGTATATATATAAAACGTGGATATCTCCTTCAGTGAAAACATTTTTCTTTAAACTGCACACTTCCACTCTGACAGCGCAAACGTGACTGAATGAAAAAATAATATAGGTGCCCTATACAGTGCGCTGTTGAGTCTGCAACCAACCTTAGACGGTACAGCATTGTTTTATTCACTGCCGCGACGCATTTTATTTTTGGGACATTCTAAAGGAAACAGTCAGAAAAGAACTTTCAATCACAGCTCATGGTATTAGGTTCCTTCTTTTCAAAAAGAGCCTGACTCCTAATACTCCATATGACCTGTTTATGTTGTTAGGACTATACTCACTATAATAAAGGCGCATATTTGATACACACGCCGAGCCACCACGTTGGACTAGATCCATCTTCATAGAAGCAGCTGCTCAAGTGCGCACTGTTGTTGAGACTTTGACTCTGTTCTGGAGCGGTCTCCCCTTCTGGACGCTTGTACGTTTTTGCATGACTTCTCATGAAGTATGCTATGCGTAGTTTAATATTACTTGTGATGATTTCATGCATTAAAGAACAAAAGTATAGTGTGGTGTATTGGTTACCGTGTCAGGCTTTCAATGTGAAGTGCGTCTCGAAGTGGAAGGTTTGAGCCCCACTCAGTCACTGTGTTTTAATATTTCTCTAACTCTTTTTTTTGTTTTCTTGCTTGTGTTTAGCCATCCCTACGATCGGCGTGCGAAGAAATTTGTCAAAAAATATTAAAAGCCCAATATTAGCCAAAACATCCCTATTATTTTTCGTGAAGTGCACTGTTACTCTCTTCGGTGGCGCTATGATGCTCTGCTTCGGGCAGCGTTATGTTACTATGTTGATGGGGAGTGCTTTCACCCGTTATGTGGGAATCACTGTTATAAAAAGTGATTTACTCCAAAAGAGGGAGTGAAATGTGGGACAAGAAGGTTCTCTCCCAAAGAGAGTGACCCACACTTTATTAGTTTTTAGAATGTATTCTGCACCATCGCCATGACTGTGGTAGCTGGATTTACTCCAGCACACCACCTGGCACCACCCTCCGTCCACTTTAGAGGATATATATATATATATATGTATATTTGAATATATATATATATATATATATATATTTATATACATACATATTGTGAGGAACCGGTTTATTCAGCCAGGCTCGAGCTAAATCACGCTGGTGATGATATTTTCAGATGAAGAAAATGTACAGGTGATGATGATATCAAAGAGAATAAACAAGTCATTCGCTTGTCGCGCTTACACTAATTCCCCCGTGCAGTGAAAGCGCCTGGTCGCTTGACAGTGTTATGAAATGCGTCGCGCATAACGCTTTAAACGAGATACGTGCACTATCTCTGTTCCTCAGCAACGATGATCAGGACTTGCGCTAAGAGGAGAAACGCGGTAATTGACAGATGTCTGTTCGACCACCGTGTACGGCGCAATGAAGCAACTGATGAATTTTTCGCATAGGCCGGAGACGCGTAGTGGGGTCCATGGAAGAACTTCGTCAGCAGGGGAAAAACTCACAATACGGCCAGACAAGTCGTAGCGAGATTTTCGAGTGTCTTGAGAGAGGCCGGTGTTAACATGGGCCTGGTGACGGCAGTGTGCGAGAGGTACGGGGATCGATACCCAGCACTTCCACCACTTGTGAGAAACCGGTTTATTCAGCCAGGCTCGAGCTAAATCACGCTAGTGATGATATTTTCAGATGAAGAAGATGTACAGGTGATGATGATATCAAAGAGAATAAAGAGTCATTCGCTTGTCGCGCTCACAATATATATATATATATATATATATATATATATATATATATATATATATATATATATATATATATACTAATGATATCCAATAGACAGTAACAGACAGTGGTTAGAGCATCGAACGCGTTATTCGAAGGTCGTGATTGATTCCTGCTCACGGCTGGTTATTTTTTCACCCACTTTTCTTCCTATTTACATTCCATTGGTTCCAATATGTTCCCCTGTACATTCTTGGCATTACTGTCTGTTAGATTTCATTATATTGTGTCAAAACACGGAAAACGAGCCCTTAGGTATACACTTCTTTCCCTTATTGATTAACGAGGGTCTCGTACTGGCAGACTTGGTGTCATTAGGTTGTATACGAGGGACTAATAATCAGCGGCCCACTCGTAATAAGTTCACGTGCTACGTGACGCCAAACATGCGCATAAAATAGTGTTTCACACTCGTCGCTTGGCTTATAGATGGCGCTGACTGACACTCCTATTTCTAAATTCACATATAAACCCCAAAAAGTGGATGGAGGGAAGGCTGCTGTGATAACTAAGTGGTTAGACCATCGAACGCGTTATTCGAAGGTCGATTCCTGCTCATGGCTGGTTATTTTTTCACCCACTTTTCTTCTTATTTACATTCCATTGGTTCCAATAACTTCCCCTGTACATTCTTGGCATTACTGTGTGTTGTATCTCATTAATATTGTGTGAAAATACGGAAAAACGAGCCCTTAGGTATACACTTCTTTCCCCTGTATATATATATATATATATATATATATATATATATATATATATATATATATATATTTATATATATATATATATATATATATATATATATATATATATATATATATATATATATATATATAGATATATATATATATTTATTTATTTATTTATTGATATGTGGGGTGTAACGTCCCAAAACCATCATATGATTATGAGAGACGCCGTAGTGGAGGCCTCCAGAAATTTTGACCACCTGGGGTTCTTTAACGTGCACCTAAATCTGAGCACACGGGCCTACAACATTTCCGCCTCCATCGGAAATGCAGCCGCCTTTATTTATTTATTACCCTCAGGGCTTACGAAAAGGAAGCGTTACAGAGGAGAGGGCTACAATAATAGTGGATTAGGTGGGTTAAAAGGCACGTAAAAAAATGGGGAACTCAAAGAAGTAAACCAACAGCAAAAAGGCATTAGCCACGACACGCATGTTACGGTACAATAACAACTATAATGTGAATGTGATCAAAAACTAAAAAAAACAGTGCTAACGACAATACCAAGTGTAAGGTGAAAACAACTGAAAACCACACTGCTAAGAAGCAATATGAACAAACAATACGAATATAAAGTCAACATAGGAAAGAACTCAAAAGTAGATCGCAATGGAAAAGTTCAGAGTTGACTTTAGCACACGCACCTTCATATCACCAGCATAAAGAAAAAAAGATAAGCAGGTAAGGCATACGGTTGTATGCTCTAGTTAAAGTGTGTAAGTGCACCGCGAAAAAGATGACTGTGTGCGATAGTCAACAATGAGGCAGGCAGGTGATTCCAATCAGCGCACGTCTTCGGAAGAAATGAGTTACTGTATGTTGTGGTACGCTGAAATGGAATGCAAACTTTATGAGGGTGGTCAACACGAGCAGAAGTATAGGAAGGAGATGCGATGAAACGGGATCGAAGCAGATGATTGTGATAATATATATTATGAAATAGGCATAGTCGAGAAAGTTTTCTGCGAGAGGCAAGAGAGAGAATGTTAAGTGCGGCATTCTTCTTAGTAACGCTTGCTGTGCGACGGTATTCGGAAAGAATGCAGCAAACTGAGCGGTTTTGAACACTTTCGAAAAAAATTATTAGGGTTACGAAACCGGGGTCCCAAGCAGAAGATGCATATTCTAGGTTAGATCGAACGTAAGCGAAATACAATTGAGGATTTAAATTGGAATACAATTTTGATTGAAGTACAATCTGAGGATTTAAACGTAAGAGCATCACTCAGTGCCGTCAGTAACAACAAGGGGAGTGTGGAACATTCTTTTACCTGATGGCATAACGTAGCATGCGTTCTCGTTACGAGAGAACAAATGCTTCCCAGTCGTAAATCAATAGCTGACCAATAATCCATCGTATGCAACTTGAGGGCATCACGTCTGCAAGAACGAGACCCTCACTACGGATGAACGGAAAAAGTGCAATATTAAGGAGTAAATTTTCTCACTCCTCGACTAGCTTCTACACTAGCTAAGGAGGGAAATTGTTGAAGTCCGGTGTGGGTGCCCCTTGACGACTTGAGTGCTCGGTGGCAGCGCAAAGGAAGAGCTGTAGTCAGGATAAGAGACGCTTTATTGCAGCCTCAGACATCTGCTCAAGTCCAAGTCTGAACCCCCACTCTCTTTTTTCACATTCAAACATTCTCTTTTCAACCCTCGGGTGAACAAACAGTCTCCACACAAGCCAATCACACGCTTTATTTAGTATCACCGCAACCGACCGCAAAAACGCTTTCACAACAGGGACGACATTTCAAAAATCATGTTACGGAATACAACATGAGAGCGGATAGATTCTCATCCTGTCACACTCTGCCCCATTCCAGGCCGCATTAGTGGCACTACACACAACACACCCGTAATTGTAGCCTCATACTCACTCCTCCCCCCTCAAGATTGTTACTGGATACTCGATGTAAAGTAACGCTGTACAAAAAAAAGAAAAAATCGCTCTAAAATAAACTCGATTTGGTCCGTGCACATGCGTGAACCTATTTTCACTTCAAACTGAGCAGGATAACTTTCGCGTCCTACTGCAAAATATACGCAGTGACATATATACATATTGCTCGACTGTTCCTCCAAAAGAAAACAACCTCGCAATGCACAACAATTAGGACGCACGCTTAATTAAATCTACAGCAACAGTCGGTTCGCCTTGGCCTTAAACAGGGCACGCGCATCATGCATAATCCAGTGACATATTGTCTTTTAAACTTACCATACCACAGGGTCATTGTCCCAACACGGGAGATCCACTTCATGTGCCCTCGAGGCCCTGCATAACACACTCAAAGAGAGCGACGAACTTAGCGCTAAAGATATATCTTAGCCTCAGGATCACACCAGAAAAAAAAATAACGAACTCACTTCCCAGACGTTATGTTATTTCATCTACAAAACTATTCCTACACAACACATCTAATACGCCTAAAAGCAGTTTTGCCACTTAGAGGCATGCTCGTATCTCAACAACAAGAAAACAATTCCTAGTACAACAAACAAGACATTTTCACATCACGCCACAACTATTAGTCTCTTTGACCCACTCAACATCACCCATAACACCTAAACGTGCGGCGCAGACTCTTGCACAGTCATTCAATTTGCAGAATCTACTTCAGTGGCAATATAACAACAACACAAAACGCAACCGTATTAGGCAGCCAGAACATCCCACGGCCACAAAGATTTACGATCCAGCAACCCAGTGATCATCCGAGACGCGAAACAGCTCAAGCAGCCTCGTTGAGTGGGCCTTCAATACGAACAATTTCTTTTTCACATTCACCTCCCGTTCAACTGTGGACGCCTCCTGTTGCGACTGGTTAAGCCTGTTATAGCGCTTGATCACATTCGCCTATTATCCGGGAGAAGCAACATCATATTGCCGTTTCCGATGCGTCCGTAGCCAAACAAAAGGTTCGCTGGGATTGGTTGCCGTCACAACTCAGAAATCAACGCGAAGGCCTCTAACTCAATCGAACGCTACCTGTGCCTCCACATTTCGTGGCAGCGTGTTCGAAACTCTCAAACTTCCGTTAGCAACAAATAACTGACTTTCTACCAAAAGCCTCTCACAACGTCACCACAGATCGGTAACGTGCCATACCTAAATAGTAAAGAAAAAACAAGAAATTAGTTACCAAAATAACCTCTCATTCATGGAGATCACGCAAAAAAACTGCTTCAACATAAAAGGGAGAACTCAAAAGAAAATTTCGGTAGATCAATATTTCAAAGAACTTACGGCTCCACTTCACTCTTGAGTCGCACCCGTGATGATCCCGTCCTGGCGACTCCTTTTTTTTGGAACAGGGAATACGCAAGACGTATAACCCACTCGTTCAACCGCCGAACCCCTACACTAGCCGCCGCTTTATCTCAAAGCGTGCTTCAATGCACTTCCTCATTTTCTTTCCTGACGGCTTACCACCACAAAGGCTCTCGTGCGCTAACACTTCATGTCAGCGTGTTTTTGATTCCACTGACTGGCGTTGACTGCCTTCGGTCTAACTGCTTCCTGTCAGTTACCTTGACGTGTGACCCCTTTTTCGCCTGACGCCACTCATCAGCCAGTCGCTCGTTTCTTTTCTACTCTCTTGCTCGGGAGTCCCATTTCCCCTTTCCTTTTCATCATAACAAAGCGTTCGCATCGCCCGGTGTGTTGTCACTTTTCGTGCACTGCTCGGTGATTCCTCTACCGAGCGCAGCACGACCTTAGCGCCAGTGCTTGATTTTCGAGACACATGCTCTTATTCTCTCATCAATTCATTCTTCTCCGGTCTAATATTCTCTCTTACACTGTTCAGCCTAGCATCACACTCCTTTAGATCACCCAGCAGTTTTTGCCGACGACGACGAAGCCATTCGTAATCTGCTGGAGTAAGCAATACCAACACACTTTTATTCAACTGATCGGTCACTGCGCATCGCAATTTCCCTGTCTGAACAATGAGGTTGGAAGACAGAAACCTACATACTGAAGACGCGCGGTAATACCATGATCGAAAGCGTCTGTTAAACATTATTGTGCCACTACTTTGACCTAAAATTTCAGCAGTAACTTCATTAGATAGTACCACCGTGACATCTGAACCTGAGTAAATGCATGCGAAACATGGCTTGCTTCTAACGAGAATCTCAATCTTTCGATCCCTCATTAGTGAGTTTTTCATTACCGCAGAGTGTCACGATGGTGTGGCCCGGCTGTCAAATGATCGTTTATTCTGGGAAGCCATGCATAAAGCTTTGGTTGTATTAGCAGCAGTCACACGTGAGAGCTCGCAGTCTCTCATGCAGTGGTCCCATTTTCCGCAGCCGAAACACGCTCCTGAAATAGGGTTGAAGCTTGCACCAGCAAAGTCCTTGGCTTGCGCCTTGAATCCCTGATTCCTTGCCGCAGTACCACGGTAAATGGCCCGCCTGCCACTGTGGAGGCTTTCTTCAAAATGGGCGGCCAATTGCACAATATCAATGGGCTTCACCCGGCTTTCTACTTCTTACTGAGTGACCAGTGAGCCGACATCATCCAGAAATAATTGCTTCAGCCTGTCAGCTATCAGTAATTCCTGAAGACTTTCAAACGACACCATTTATTTACTTCTAAGGGAGTAAGTGAACATATATAGTCTCCAGGCGCGCCGTCCCTTGGCTTCAAGATTCACCTGCTCCTCTCTTGATTTTCACAAACATACAGCGGTACTCACTCGAAGTTATCCGTAGCTCCTTAAGCATTCGTAGTTTTACTTCTGAGTAAGGCATTACCCCAGCATTTGATTGATTGTCAACGAATGTGCGCATCTTGTGACTTAAGAATGGTAGTAAAGTCGTGCCCTCTACTTTCTCAGGGACGCTTAATGTCGCAAAAAGAGCGTCCGCCTTTTTTAACCAAGAGGGAATCTAAGTCTTTTAGTTGGCCTAGGTTTTAAGACTGCTTTAAGCTTTTTTGCGTGCCGCCCGATACTGGTCTCCTAGCTCCGGTTGTCCAGACCCTCTAATGAAGTAAGCGACGACCTCATTTTCTCGGGCTCAAGCTTGAGCTTTAACATTTAAATGTCGAGCTGCAAAATGGGGTGTGATCCGATTCACTAACAATGCCCCCTTATATAACATCTCTCTCTGAATACGCCATTTCCCAAAGTGAGCCTGAAAGCAAGTGCATTCAGTAAGAAAAAAAATTGGGGCCCCAAGAGAGCACAGAGCAGGTTTCACATGTGTCATTTGATTGCCTTGTCAGTCGAAATAGTGTCTGTTTTATCGCCAACCGCTGGTTGCTACGAATATTTTGAAGCTCCAGGTGTTCAAACAGACCACCCCGGTCGTTGTAGGAAGTCGGCCGCGCTGACTGTCCCTGCTGCTCTGCTCTCGTTCGCTGACGTACAGCACTCTTCGCTGCCCCACTCCTGTCTCCCCAAAGTGCTCAGACTTGGGTGCACGTTAAAGAACCCTAGATGGTCGAAATTTCTGGATCCCTCCACGATTGCGTCTCTCATAATTATATGGTGGTTTTCGGACGTGAAACCCCACATATCAATCAATCCTATCTCCACAAAGTTGACTGGCCGGCTCACACAGAATGCGAACGCTGCTTCTCGCAGCGCACCAGCAGATCCCAAAAGCGGCGTGCGTCTTGTCAGGTTCCCGGACTTCAGCGCCTTCCTCGCTGCGGGCTCTCGTCGACTGTGCCAATTCATTTCCTCACTCCTCGACCAGCTTCTACACAAGCTAATGAGGGAAGTTGTTGAGGTTCGGTGCGGGTGCCCCTCGATAACTCGAGTGCTCGGTGGCAGTGCGAAGGAAGAGCCGTAGTCTGGTGAAGAGACAATGTATTGCAGCCTCAGGCGTCTGCCCGAGTCCAAGCCCGAACCTCCACTCTCTTATTTCACATTCAAACATTCTGTTTTCAACCCTCGGTTGAATAAAAAATGGCAGCATACCCACGGAGTGAATGATGGAGTGTGGGGCGAAGAATTTGTCCGTCCATTCGTTCTTGCTTCCATCCGTCCATGCGTCCGTCATTGTGACCGTCTATGCGTCCATCAGCCCGTCCGTGCGTGCGTCTGTTGGTGCGTCCCTCCCTGCATTCTTCCATGCAGCCGCCCCTGCGTCCGTTCATGCGTCCATCCTTGCATCTGTCTATGTGTTCGTTTGTCCATCTATTCAACACTCCAAGTACCACCATCTCGCATCTTTTCATCATATATTCCCCATATAGAAGCACCGCTATCCAGCGGAAATTCCAAGGACTAAACGAGAGGTGGCACACGCATACTTTCTTACGGCTTGCGCTTCGGGTCCACTTCCCACCTTTAACTACCTCGAGTTCATGGTATATACTAGTTCACTGTATTCATGGCACTGCGGCTGAACGCTCCCTAAACCTTTCGAAAACTAAGGAGGTTACGCCCAGCGAGCATGACGTAGCAAACTTTTTCAGTCAGATAGTGCTCAATGTACATGCCAATGGCTGCTAATGGGAAATGAGAGGCGGAGAATTCGGCTTTTACTTTCTTACGGCTTGCGCTTCGTATATACTTCCCATTTTTAACTACCTCGAGTTCATTCATGGTATATACAAGTTCATTGTATTCATGGCACTGTGGCTCAACGCTCGCTAAACCTTTCTAAAGCTAAGGAGGTTACACCCAGCGAGTATAACGTAGCGACCCTTTCTTGTCAGATAGTGCTCAATGTACATGCCAATGGCTGCTAATGGTGATCGCAGCCTGCGCGTTAACTAAAAGCCGAGTGCTCCTGTCTCTCATTCCCCATTAGCAGTCATTGACATGTACATTGAGCACTATTTTTTATTGTTCAGCGACGCACAGAAGTCTCTCACCGGCACCACCTTGGAGGTCAAAATGTTATACTTGTTACATACTACGGGCGACGAACGAGTGCCGCTATAAGAAGCTTCGCCCCTTAAAGTCTCTACACAAGGCAATCACACGTGTGGGCTAGCATCGCTACAACCAATCGCAAGGAAACGTTCATAACAGGCACTGCACTGAAAAAATCACGTTACGAAATACAACACGAGAGTTGATAGATTCTCTGCGTGTCACACTCTCTCCCGTGCCAGACCGCGTATCGGCAGACCTTCGTCGGTAGCCGTTCTCAAGCTCGAGTTCCATCAGCTTTCTCATTAAACGTCGCTTTGTAGAAGCTTCCTTGAGCGCGGAGAGTACTCCGTCAGGCTCTGTGCGCTGACCAGGTGTGCATGCTGCAGCGAGGCGCCCCGCCGTCATAACAACACTCGTAATGACTTATAGCGGGGGTGGATAAGCTCGTCTCCGTGTCGCCACTATGTCTCGGTCAGCCCAGAGATTGCGTCCCTGTGGCATTCTCAATCGCACGCGTGCATGCTAACAATGACTTAATCTTGGGTGACCGCCCTTGACGTTATTGTTCCCAGATACGCTTCCAAGTAAGTTTTAAACGGAAGCGACCTTGACGGCTCCACTCGTGAACCGTGTGAATGAAGGAGTGTGCTTTCTTTCCCATGCGCGTGTATTCCTGTTCGCCTCTTGCGGAACCAATCGGCGTCGTTAGTTGACGGTTCGGGGACTCATTCCACACTCTGAAGTAGCCGCATTTGTGGCGCTACACACAACACGCCGGAAATTGTTGCGTCGTACTAACTTAAGGAATCATTTTTTTGGTAAATAGTATATTAGTGAGAACTAGCACACAATGATACCAAGAGAATTGTAGAGAATGTTATTCGCAGTGTTTGTGATGTAAATGTGAAGAACTAAAATGGCCGAAAAGATTACGAGTCACTGGCAGGTTATCTTTGGCAAAAAACGGCCGACAGTGAACGAACCAGCCGGTACATGAAATGTTTTATTAGCCAAGATACTTCAGGCATAAGCTTGTCTGCCGAAGTTGTCTGTCGAAGTTGTCTGTCGAAGTTGTCTGCCGAAGTTGTCACTAGATGGCGTTTACATTTTCAGTTCGGGCTGTCACGGTGGATGGACGTGTTTTTTGAGCGCTCCAGATCAACTGCGCACATAAGTGTTTTTGCATGTTTTAAGCTTGTCTTTATAATTATAAGGCCACGGTTGAAATCTTCGCAGCACTTATTTTATGTTACGGATTTTTCGGGGGCCAGTCACCAGGTATTTATTAGTTAGTGCGGGTGTGTGTGTCTAAATTTTTTGTTGTTTTTTTTTGCCACCCCGTTGGGGAGGTGTGCGTACATTGAAAACGCAAATTTTTGTAGTAGAGCTTAGACTTTCTTTTTTTATCGTAGTGCAGGGCTCGAGTTTAGTAGTTATCTAGTATTGGAACAATTGGTGTCAAAAAGACATGGTTAAAAACACTGTAAAGTGTTCAGGATGTGGTGTGGGTTTGAAAGTGGACCCAAGCGTAGAAGCGGATAGAGAAGAGGCTGACGCGAAGTGTAGGCAATGTGAGGTCGAGGAAGAATGAAGAAAATGATGGTTGTCCAGAGTGAACTTCTGATGAGAATTGCCGAGCTCGAACCTGCGTTGGCGACAGAGCAAGAGAAAACGAGGGCAATGGGAGAAAGACTGAAGTCCGCCGAGGAAGCACTGGCGAAGCTGAACAAAGAAGCGGCCTATGGAGAGAACAGTAGGGAACCGGCAACCATAACGCTGGAAAAGAAAGAGCAGGCAAGTTTGGAAAAAACAGGTTCAACCGGTTCAATTGTCGCAAGGCCCAGCTTCAGTGAGGTAGTGGTGGGGCAGGGAGGGGACAAAGCCGCCGGCGTCACAGGTGCAAGTAGCCCCCAGGTGCAGGACGCTCCAGCTGAAAACTCACAGCAAGTGATAATCGCCGGGGATTCGAATATAAATTGATTCACAGAAGACATCATTGAGAGGGTAAGAGGTGACAAGAGGGTTGCAGTAGGGGCGTTCCCAGGACGCAAGCTTGAAGCAGTCATGAGGCAAGCGAGCGCAAAACTCACAACTACAGCTGATAGACGAAACCTCGTGATAATTTCAGGCGGTTTCAACGATGTCTTAAATGAAGATACAGCAGGACTAGCAACCACACTGGCGAAAGGCGTTGATGACGTGCGTGCCACTTCTCCTAAGGTACAGGTAGTGATATGCACGATACCGGAGGTACCGGTGCGTGATAGCAACCTGCAAAGAGCGGTTGTCAACGCAAACCAAGAAATATGGCGCATGAGTCGAGAGAAAGGCTTTGAGGTGGTGGAAATAAACAGAGAGGTGCATAGGCGGGGTAGTTTTCAACAAGACAAAATTCACTTCGATGGGCGGCTATGCCATGAAGTGGATTGGTGACTTGCAGGACGCGCAGTAGCTTTTTGGGGGGAAAGCGAGCCCTTCAGGGTGCAGGATAGCTAGTAACGAGGAAAACAACCAGGGAGACTCTTCGACAGGTGGTATGGGCAGATACAATTCCAAAGTGGCACCAATATCCAAGATAGGTAGATTCCAAGGCATAAATAGACGTAGCCACGAGCGCCGAGCCAATTCAAACATAGAGTATATTAACATGCAGGGTAGTACGAACAGGCTGAAGTGGGAAGAGATAGAAGAACAGCTAAGGGAAGAGAGGCCGATGGTATACGGTTTTGTAGAAACACATCTCAGGGATATGAAACAACCTCCGAACAATCCGGACTACGCGTGGGAATATTGTAATAGAACAAAAGTCAGCAGAAAGGGGGGTGGTATTAGGGCATTCATTCATAAAAGTACAGACTGGCAAAGGGTCAAGCAGGAGTTCAAGGAACATTTTTGGCTAAAAAGGAAAGTGGCAGAAAAAATGACACTCCTTTGGTTCGTGTACTTGTGGACGGGAGCAAAGTCCAGAGAGGAAAACCATGCAATGGTAGAGTGTATATCAAAGGACATTCTGGAGTTAGAAAGAGAGATCGAGATAATTATACTAGGAGACAAGAATGCGTTTATAAAAAATATAGATGCGTATACCGACCCGACAGGCAAAATGATTATGGATATGTGTGAAAGGCTTGATTTAATCATTTGCAACAGTATCGAGAAGTGTGAAGGGCAAATAACATGGGAGGTAGGAATGCTGCAGTCGACGATAGATTACGCACTGATGTCACATAGGATGTATGATAAGCTCAGAAAATGTACATAGATGAAGGTAGCTCCAGAAGTCTGGGTAGTGATCACAAACGTATCAAACTACGTTTTGGAAGAGCAGTGAAAGTGGGAAGGAGACAAGATGAGCAACTACAAGAAAACTTTTATGCAGAAAGGCAAATTGAAATAGCCACTTAACAAATTGAGAAAGTAATCACGGAGGATAATAAGACAGTGTGGATATACACGAATCTAATTAGACTCTTTGAGCTAGAGCTTGCTGAGACGCGTGACAAGTCACCCCGGAAAAGATGACACAAACCCAAAAGTTGGTGGGATGAGGAAGTTAAGAGAGCCATAGCAAAACGTCAGGAAGCCTCTAAAAACACAGACATGCTAAGCAGTGGGGTGAACCGACAGATGATGTTGAAAGAAAATGGGAAACCTTTCTAAGCTGTAGAAGGGATGCAACTCTTTTGATCAATGAAAAGATTAGAAGAAAGGGAGCTCCATGGCTGGCAGAAGTACTTAAAAAAGATAGAAAGGCAGCTGCGGAATTTCGGAACCATCTAAACTCCCTAAGGAATGAAACGAGCCTAGAGCAGAGTTTTATAACTACAGCCCAAGGTGCTAGGCTAGACGGGGACGAAGATATTGTATATATAAGAACAAGGGTCAAAGAAAAATTTCAACAAAGAAGTACTTTATGCACCACAATAGACAAGGACAAATCAAGAGGTGCAATGGCTCCATTTTCACAATGAGTGTTGGAAAGGGCTGAGAAAAGGGTTCCTACCAGTACATCAACAGGCCCAGATGGCATTCCAATTAGGCTGATAAAGACATTAGGTCCGAAGTCTAAGCAGGCTTTGAGAGAGGAAGTGAGCAAAATAATAATCGATGATGAAGTTCCCGATGGATGGAAACTTAGCAGGATGAGCATGATGTTTAAAGGAAAGGGGGACAAAACTGACATAAACAACTACCGTACTATAACAGTGACATCAGTGGTCTACAGGCTGGCGATGCAGATTATAAAGGAAAGACTGCAGGCATGGATAGAGGATGAGGGGGTGCTGGGGGAACTGCAGAATGGGTTTCGGAAACACAGGAGGTTGGAAGACAATCTGTTCACACTGACACAGTGCATCGAAATAGCAGAAAAGGAACACAGGCCCCTGTGGCTAGCATTTTTGGATATCAAGGGAGCGTTTTATAGCGTGGTCAAGAGGAATTGTGGAGAATACTGGATTCACTAGGCTTGGAACATGTAGTCACTAATCTGTTAAAGGATATCTATAAAGGTAACAAGGTAGTTATAAAGTGGAAAAAGCAGGTATCCAAGCCTGCAGAGGTAAAACGGGGGCTTAGGCAGGGGTGTCACCCTCATTATTCATGATGTACCTAAAAGGATTAGAGGCCAAATTACAGGGAAGTGGACTGGGCTTCAACCTCTCTTTAGTCAAACAAGAAAAACTCATTTATCAGGCACTACCAGCATTAATGTACGCAGATGATATTGTGCTAATGGCAAACAACAAGGAAGATTTGCAGAGATTGATGGACATCTGCGGTAATGAGGGAGATAAGTTAGATTTTAGATTAGGTAAGGAAAAATCAGCAGTCATGATTTTCAATGACAACGAAGGTAGTGAGCTTAAAATACAGGAGGTCACGCTAGAGATAACAGATAAATACAAATATCTGGGCGTATGGATAAGCAATGGGACAGAGTACTTGAGCGAACACAAAATTTACGTGACGACTAAAGGTAACAAGAATGCAGCAGTAATGAAAAATAGGGCACTGTGAAATTACAATAGGTTTGATGTTGTGAGAGGAATATGCAAAGGGATCTTGGTTCCTGGGCTAACGTTCGGCAATGCGGTCTTGTACATGAGATCAGAAGTTCAAGCAAGATTAGAAAATTAAGCAACGTGGAATAGGTAGGCTTGCTTTAGGAGCTTACGGGAATACACCAAATCAGGGAGTACAAGGTGATATGGCATGGACATCATTTTAGGGCACTGAAGCTAGCAGCAAGATAAAATTTGAGAAGCGATTGAGAGAAATGGGGGAGGAGCGTTGGGCTAGGAAGGTTTTTAGCTACTTGGACATGAAGAATGTCGATGCAAAATGGAGGAAGCGAACCAGGAAATAGACTGGTAAATACTTGAAAAACAGCAGGTGGCCAAACCAAAAAAAACTATCGGTTAAGAAGAACGTGAAGGAAACCGAGACTGACATGTGCAGAATGGGCATGATTAGGATGTCCGCACTAGAGATCTATCGAACTTTTAAGCAGGAAATTGCCAAGGAAAGGATCTATGATAATACTCGGGGTAGTTCTCTACTGTTTGAGGCCAGAACGGGAGTACTGTGAACCAAGACATATAGGGCCAAATACGAAGGAGTGGACACAGTATGCAGTGCATGTGGAGAGGAAGAAGAAACTGCCGAACACTTGATAATGTTCTGTAAAGGGCTTCAACCTATAGTTCAGGATGATGGTGCAGAAGTTTTCAAAGCACTGGGGTTTAGGGACTGGGAGGGCAAAGATGGACTTTAGGCGGGTAGACCTAACTAGAAAGAGGTTACCTGATTGGTGGCTAAAGTCAAAGCACGAGTGAAAATTAAACCCTTCACTAATAAGTACGAATCCTCAAACTCACCTTTTAAAGAAAAAAATAAATAAATATAGTTTTTGGTTCATTAGGTATTACGGCTTGGTGGCGTGAGCCACCGCCCAATCTAAAGGGTACAGCCATATCCATTCATCCATTCATCCATCCATCCATGGTTCCATAAACACAGACAGAGAGACCGACAGACAGACAGACAGACAGACAGACAGACAGACAGACAGGCAGGCAGACAGACAGACAGACAGACAGACAGCCAGACAGATGGACGGAAGTACAGATAGACAGAAAGACAGACACACAGACATACGGACGAATGTACGGACAGACAGACAGACACTATTCGTCACTTCTTTGATGATGTGCTGGGATATTTTCAGAAGATTCACCATTTTACCGATGAACCTCCGGAGCCTCGGTCAGTCATCATGATTCAGTGCAAGAATACGCTCTGAATTTTAGTGCTTTATTTTCCTTTATTACATAAAGTAGAAACAGTAATTCCATGCATGAAAAGGTTCGTGCTTAAAATATTTTTGAAAATTTAAATAGAAGTCATTCTGCATCACAGTATTTCTTGACATAGCTTTCAAAAATAATTTTTGACAAGTGCCGAGGCAGGGACATTTCACGTGGAATAGCTTCAAAATTCAATCAGCAGTTGACTTGAATTTCGAAACAAGCTGCAAGAAGAGCTGGCAAGGAGTATCATTGGTAATAGTAGAGAGTTGAACATGAAAAAGTCTAAAGTTCAATTGGTGTTCCTCGAGTTAGGTTCCATGACCTGAGATAGTGGGAGATTAAACGATTCGGGGATGAAAAAGAATATAAAATATTTCTATTTTATGCAAGGCTTAGAATCTTTGGAAATTGGCATGGTAGTAGTAAAGAGAGTATAGGAAGAATGAGAAAGGAGCATAGGAAAAGACAATCTTGTCAGTGCAGGCGGGAACATGAAGCCAAGGCGTTCGTTTAAAAGGTGGCGAATCATATATGAGCGGCAAACTTCAGGAATGCTAGCAGGGCTGGTATTCTCGTTCGCACAGAGAATATGAAACCCTCCACATTCGTTGGAAGGAGTAAAAGAGGTGCATAAGTTGGTATTCTATTCCGAAATAGCAGATATGAAGTTGCGAACGATGAAGAATGAAGTTGAGTGAGAGATTAAGAACCACCAGGCCAGCGTGGAACGCGCTGCACATACATAGTGACAGCTCGAAGAGCAGCCTGTCAGAGGCTTTTTTAAACATTTTCGTTCAACTGCTGCAAGCATACTTCCAGAGTACAAACTACGCCAATAATCACCAAGACTTTTGTGTAGCAGGCAAGCATTCACACCGCAACTTATCGTCATTCTTCGGGCAAGTGTGCTACCCAATACACACTAGCAAAAAGTTTCAGTTTTTTTTTATGTTGTAGCTAACCACAATGAAGCATTATGCCTGAAGCCTTTGTAAGACTTTGTGGCATTCGACGACCCACTCGTAACTCAATTCGAATTGTGTGACGCCTGATTATTTTTTGTTGATATAACGTTTTACTACTCACAATGGCACGATTTGTTACCCAAAATAGGCGGTGTAAGGCCAGTCTGCAACAAAGTTTAAAGCACTGGCGTGGCTCCGTGGAAGAATACTGGTCTGTCACGTAGGGACTTGGGTTCTAATCTCATTTTGTGCTTGGTATTTATATATGCATAGTTTCTATTTATTTCACGTGATAGTGGGTACAGACACCGGTGCTGGCGTAGACGGCGGATCACTACGGCGCAGATGTCTCTCGTTGAGATCTCAACACAGCTTTTGCTGTAAAGCTGCGTAAGAATGACAAGTAAGTGAAGGTGGAGTGGTTCCTTATCCGCGAACTTTATGGCATTGACCACCACCGAGGTTTTGGCGTTAAGTTGTAGCTGCTTTGCTAAGACTGCCTTGGAGATAGCTGACTCCTATGCTTCTGTGAAAAAGTTTTGGTCCACGTCTGTTTCTACTGCTTGTAGAGCCGGCATATTTGCTTCTCACAGCATTAGAACGTGTACGTTAAAAATACGATGTTCAGAGGCGTTTGATGCACCGCGCTCGTGCATGAACGTGCGACGTGCACCATGTTGGAAGATAGGGCCTGTGTGAAAATTGGTAACTTTCGAAACATTTACAATTAGCTCGCGTAAAGCCATGTCTGTTTTCTCAATGAATATTTTGTATTCTTTCAGTAACTCTTCAGATTGTTAGAAAAGCTGTAGGGAATCACGGGCTTCATCTCATAACACTCCCCATAGTACCTACACGGCTGCAAAACAGTGTAAGTGCTCACACTTCTCCCGACTTAACATTTACGTTAAACTTATATAAGGCCACCAAGCTAACCTTGAGGAAGTCTTAGGCTGCGACCACTACATCATTAGTGTGTCCACAGCCTCTCCGAAGGTTCGTCATACTACTGGCCAGGTGACGATAACAGACTGGTCAAAATACAGACAAATTCCTCTACTACGCAACAACCTTGAGGACGCCAAAGCATGGGCAAGTCATTTGCGTCATGCGCATGGTTCTGTTTCGAAATGCATAGCCCTTACACGGGAAGCCCCGGTTGTGGACCAGCATCTCCTTCATATTTGGGAAAGTAGACGCAGCCTATAAATAAGCGACGGAAGCGCCAGCGCCTCAATTGTAAACTGCGTCTTAAAATCGCAGAAGTTTCGGAGCACGCCAAGGAATATGCTGGTAAACTTGCAGCGGAAAGCTGGGGGCAGTTCTGTGACTCGATGAGAAATACTTTAAGCAAGGAGAAAGCACGGGCTATTTTCCGAAGCTTGCTCAACCCTGGTAGCTCTAAATCTACGGTGTCCAGGACGATCGTGAGGTTGGTGGGTGTTTTCGCAGGCACAAAGGAAGAGCTCTTGAAAGTTCTGCGTTCGACATACGTGGGTGGCGCTGGCAGCCCGTCATGGACGCTTGGATACGAGTGCACGCCAAATGCAGCACTAGATGAACCTATCACAAGGGCTTAAATTTTTGCCGCGGTACAATCTGCTAAATTCAACACAACACCAGGACCTGTAACGCCATGTTACGAAGCCTTCGTGATGACTGCCTCGATGAACTAGTCCGCTACTTTAATGAGCAAATTTAGGAGCCTGGGATTTTTTCGCCGGAATGAAAAAACGCCTCGATCATACTAATTTTCAAGCATAAAAAAACGCCTACCTTAAATATTCTCCGTCCAATTTCGCTCACATCCTGCCTACCGAAGCTCTTCGAGAAAGCCATTTACACGCGCCTATCACTTTATCTAGAGGAACAGGGTTTTTTTATACCCACTTGTATGGTTTCCACAACAACCTCTCAACACAAGAAATTTTCTGCTGGCTTCGGGATCAAGTATTACGCGACATTCCTTCGAGACGAAACAATCTTGGTTGCTCTCGACCTAAAAAGGCGCGTTCGATACTATGGGCCACAACCTCATCTTGCAGAAGCTCAGCTCCTCCAACTGTGAGAAAAACACACCGCTATATCGAGTCTTTACTCACCGATCGTACTGCAAGAATAGGCTTAGGAGACAATAGATAATCGGCTTTTCAAATGCCCGATAGAGGAATACCTCAAGGGGCCATTTATCTCCTTTACTTTTTCGTATTGGAATGGCCCACCTTGCCCGACAGCTCGAGTCTATACCAGACTTGGGGTACGCCCTGTAGGCTGATGATATAAGCCATCGGGTGACCCTCGGCTCCCTCGGCTACAAGGAAACTACTCTCCAAGAAGCAGCTCAGACAGTGCAGCTCTTTGCGGAAAACTAAGGTATGAGTTGCTCCCCAGAAAAATCAGAATTCGTTCGGGTGCATGGTAAGGGTTACCGAAGTAAACCACCATTTGCACTGAAAGTAGGTGACAATTCCGTACGAGAGGTAGCGCGTACACGTATTCTTCGTCTCTGGGTACAGGAAAATAGGCAAGTGGAAATAGGCAAACTGGTAACGATAGAGCAGACAGTGCAGCTTGAGCTCATGGAGCCACCGTTCCTTGTCCAGATACCTGTTTGCTACTCCAGTCTTCTCACACCCCTCGAGATATCTCAGAACACCAGTGTCGACAGAGCCAGTGATGCTCAGCGCCCCAGTCTCAGCTGAGTGTAAAAAAAGTGCATGTGTGGCCCCACCTGCAGACAAATACATATCCGCACCTGCGTTTAAAACACGCTATGCACCCAACCGCATACGCGGGTTCTTGTCCATAGTGTGGAGGACAGCCAAACCTTGCTCGCATTACATGGGAATATAAGTTAAGGCCAGCTAAAATTAATACGCCTCATATTTCGGCGAAAAAATTCACGATGAAGCAGTGGGAGTCCTTTATCGCCAGCGAGGAAAAGGAGACCAGAGGGACGCTCCTGTACCAGGAGCGGTGGGCTACTGAGGCCAGTTGAGCCCTGGACTAGAGGCCCCACCCACCTGTTTCTAACCCCTATTTCATTTTATCTTCGTAATAAACGTTTTTCCCTGCATCCTTCAGATTGCGTACTGTATACTGAGTGTTCCAGCTTTTCTACAAGATAAGGTGCTACGCATTCTGGGGTGCTGGCCATTGTCAACCATTGCCTACACTCACTCAGTCGTAGAAAGTTTCCCTCCCGGTACACATCCTTCGCTATTTATGTATATTATGCATGCCTTACATAAGTTCAATTTCAATGACAAATCTTCAAATACTAGCCTTTTTTTGGCGAACAGGATAAGTTGTTGACTAATCAAGCGTTACAAATACAGCATTCACATGTATGCAATGTTTCAATACTAATTCGCAAGTTGAGTTACTCACTTCTCACGAACGAATGTTTGTTTGGTTTGCCAGCAGCAGCCAAATGTATCCCGTGCTGTAGTTGCTGTCACATGACTGACATGTTCCTCAAGACTGAATGAGAACCTGTGGGACAAGCTCAAATACGTGTTTCACGGAAACATGCTATTGTAAATTATAGCGAAATCCGACGTCTCCGTTTTTCTTTATTTCTATCGTGTTTTCGGTGACCAACATAATAACAAACATGGAAGAATAAAAGTTACGTCATCTCCCGCTAAAGGAAACTATGTCTAGGCAAACGCTTACACTGGCCGTGGCCACTGGGGCTCATCGAGGCGTGGCGCATGAGAGAAACCTGGCGATGCGAAAAGCACGCAGTGATGAACTGGTGTTTCCTACTAGAGCTTGCCGATTGCTGCTAATGTGCAGTGGAAAACAGACGACTTTTACCTACCTGCCTACCTACCTACATACCTAAATACTACCTACCTTCCTAGTATCTATCTATCTATCTATCTATCTATCTATCTATCTATCTATCTATCTATCTATCTATCTATCTATCTAGCCGCCTACGACTTTTAGCTCTCCTGGCCGTTTGGATGATGAGACCTCAAGGAAACTTGGTATGGCATAAGATTACTGTTATACAAGCGTAACTGACTCGTCATAAGATAAAATAATGACATGTATGTGTTGAATGTCATGATTTATATGTCATGGTCTTTTTGCTCCTGCGGTGGTTCCGTTCACATGGCATATATCACAAAACTAGTATGGTATGGTATGACTGCATGGCGAACATAAGTGGCAAACCCTCACTTGGAAATAATGACACGCGTGTCATGTAAGAGCATGACTACATGCCACGCCCATGATACACTGGCGGTAGCTTCACTAGCTTCAGATACACCAAATTTGGTATTACGGGACCTAAATGGATGACGAAGGTAAGTGACTTGTGCAAACATCCTAATCATGACATGCATGTCGTCTAATACCATGACTACATGCCACACTCATGATGCATTCGCAGTCGTTTCACTAGCTTGACATACACCAGAGTTGGTATTACGTGACGTAAATCGATGATGAAGGTATAAACTGGTGTAAATTTGATAACCATGACATGCGTGTCATGTAAGAACATGAGTACATACCAGGCTCATGATGCACTTGCAACCGTTTCGCTACCTTCACACATACCTAATTTGGTATTATGTGACATGAATAGACGATGAACGTATTTGACTGGAAAAAACTTGATAACCATGACATGCGTGTCATGTAAGGACATGACTTCATACAACGCTTTTAATGCAGTCACGGCCGTTTTTCTAGTTTAACATATACAAATTTTTTTTACGTTATGTGAACGGACGACGAAGGTAAGTGAGACATCCAAACATGATAATTATGTTATGCGTGTCATTTAAAACGTGACTGTACGCTACGCTCATAGCGCGCAAGCGGCTGTTTTTCTAGCTTCGCATTTATCGAATCAAGTATTACGGGACGTAAACAGATGACGTAGGTAAATTACACGTCCAAACATGATAATCATCGCACATGTGCAATGTAAAACATGACTATATACTACACGTATAGCGTGCTCGCGGCTGTTTCGCTAGCTTCACATTACCAAATTTGCTTGTATGTGACAAGAATGAACGACAAAAACTAACATGAACAAACATAATAATCATGACATGAAAGTCATGTACGGCATAATTTCACGTCTGCCTCTTAGCATTGTGCTGATTTTAATGTGACATATCAACCTTCCTCATTCGTGTTTCTCATATCATTGATTCCCACTGTAGTCGGGATCTACCAATTTTTCGCAATCAAGAAAGTCACTAGCAGACGCTTGTGTCAGCGTTGCGAGGGGAGAGAGTGGGAGCGTATGAGAGGAGAGTGAGGGGAAGGGAACGCGCATGCGCAATGGCGGTGTCGACGCCGCGAGGAGGAAGCCCAGAAGAGAGAATAAGATGACCGTAGGTTAGCAGACGCTCTCTGCGTCGGTGTTTCGAATTGAAGGGGGGGGGGGATCGGAGGTGGGGAAAAAGGTGCGCATGCGTAATATAAGAGCGGACGATGACGCCGGCACCGCTGGACATTGCCGAGCAAGATACCCTTCGGATACAAACACCAGATAATCCCACCCAAAGTATAGGAGAGAACTCGACATGAGCTATACATATATACATATTTAATCACTTGGGCCCCGGGACACGAGGGTGTTGCTAGGAACCTATATGAAGATAAGGCGGCTCGAGGTTTCACTCATTACCGAGCTGCCGATGGCAACACCGTGGAGGATCCGACATCCACCAATCGCGATTAGAAATCGATCCTTCAATATTACAGAGAATTTCGGAGACTTTACCCAGTGCCACAAAAGAACCTCTCGGCTATGGATTCTGTGACGTAACGCCGACTTCAAACTAACACACACATATATATATATAAATAAATAAATAAATAAATAAATAAATATATATATATATATATATATATATATATATATATATATATATATATATACATATATATATATGTATATATATATATATATATATATATATATATATATATATATATATATATATATATATATATATAGACATCCACAAATAAGATACGTTGCCATTGTCATCGTCTGGAACTTGCTTTTCACGTTAGCATTTGCCCCGTCATCCTTGCTTTTGTTGGGGAGCTTGACCCGCGCGCTGGTTTCTAGCCTTTTTTTGGTGGTTGAACAGTCAAGGTGAGCTCCGGAAACAGCACGAAAGGAATGCTACGACGGTGGAAAATGCAATACGAGTGACCTATTGGTTGAATTCGCCGATAATATTTCGCTCATGCTGCACTGACGCTCACGATACCCACTGTGCTACAACAAAGCGTGCATCTGAGCTTAGATGATGACTGATGAGATCCATATCATCCATTATGATAACAAAACAGCGACGAGAGCAAAGACGACGTTAAAACAGTGCACGCGAAACAAAGGAAAGAATCGGTATTAACTGCTGATGCTTCTCAGTGCGTAAGAAAGACGCGCATGTTTAAGAGTTCATTTTTCAGCAGTCGAGCAGCTCACATCAGGATAGACTGTCCTCTTTCTCAAATAAACGTGCACTGGTTCCGTAACACATCGAGTTTGTTTTTTCGCGCCTAATTCAGCGTAGCGTGGTTGCTCGTGAATGTATAAACAGCATAGATAGGCGGATCATGAGTTAGCCTTTACTATTTCGTGCATATTTTTAATACACTCTCTAAAAAGACTTTAAAATAACGAATAACGTTTAGCGGTTTCTTGAGACTTGTTGCATTGAAAGTTCACTCTAGTTGTATTCACCATTGCTACGGATTCTTCTTATGCCTTTCAGCTGCCGTGCAAAGAACACTGTGCTACCAGTGGTGCGGGTGCAACTAGCAACTTCGATGAGGACGGCTTGCCTCATAAAGACTATGGCTGTATCTGTGCCTTGTTAATTCACTGATAGGAAGAGTGAGCGGCGATGGCGTAGTGGTTAGGGCGTCCGCCTCGCATGCAAGAGGTCCATGACTTGAATCCCGGTGCCACGCAGTTCCCAACCGGACAAATAAAATTGGCAGCATATCCACGGAGTGAATGATGGAGAGTGGGGTGAAGCATTCGTCCGTCCATTCGTTCTTGCTTCCGTCCGTCCATGCGTATGTCTATGTGACCGTCCATGCATCCATCCGCTCGTCCGTGCCCGCGTCTCTTCGTGCGTTCGTCCCGGCGTTCGTCCATGCATCCACCCCTGCGTCCGTTCATGCGTTCATACATGCATCTGTCTGTGTGACCGTTCGTCTATCTATTCAACACTCCAAGTACCACCATCTCGCATTTTTTATCATATATTCCCCATATAGAAGCACCGCCATCCAGCGGACATTTCGAGGACTAAACCAGAGGTGGCACACGCACACTTTCTACAGCTTGCACTTCGGGTCTACTATCCACTTTTAACCACCTTGAGCTCATGGTATATACTAGTTCACTTATTCATGGCACTGTGGCCCAACGCTGTCTAAATCTTTCTAAAACCAAGGAGGTTACGCCCAGCGAGTATAACGTAGCAACCTTTTCCTGCCAGATAATACTGCATCTACATGCCAATGGCTGCTAAAGGAAATGATAGACAGGAGATTTGGGCTTTTACTTTCTTACGGCTTACGCTTCGTATCTACTTCCCACCTTTAACCACCCCGAGTTCATGGTATATTCTAGTTCATAGTATTTATGGCACTGCGGCTCAATGCTCGCTAAACCTTTCTAAAACCAAGGAGGTTCTACCCAGCGAGTATAACGTAGCAACCCTTTCTTGTCAGATAATGCTATACGTACATGTCAATGGCTGCTAATGGAGATCGCAGCGTGCGCGTTAACTAAAAGCCGAATGCTCAGGTCTCTCATTCTCTATTAGCAGCAATTTGCATTTACATTGAGCACCATTTTTATCTTCAACAATGCACAGAAGAAATCTCTCACCGGCACCACCTAGGAGGTCAAAATGTTATAGATGTTACATTTTACAACAGCTACGAGGGATGAACGGGTGCCGTTATAAGGAGCTTCGCCCCTAAAGAAAAAAAAATCGCGTGGTGATGAAAATGCATTAAGAGGCCTGGGGTGCGGCCTCACCGTACCACCGCTGCTAACGCACTCCCTCACCAGAGAGGGATTGGTCACCCTGGTGCAGTATCTGGCCACTACCTCCCACATGCAAACGACGAATAACTCACAGCCCTCAATCCCCAACAGCTGCAATGCAACTGACCATGGCGGCAGTCAGATCTGGAACGCAGCAGAGGGTGCTATAAATCCCTGGATCCGGACGGGCTGCCATTGGAGATTGAACTGGGCAACGTTAACTCTGGAACCCTGTCTAGTGAAGCAAGTCTAGCTGTACTATTCGAACAGCTAGAGGCTGCTAAAAGGGATATAATAGGGCTCAGTGAGGTTAGAAGGACAGATGAGGTCTTTACAGTGCTACAGAGTTGGCACGTCCTTTGCCATCAGGGCTTGGCGGACAGAAGAGAAGTGGGAGTGGGGTTTTTTTATTCACAGAAACAGAGCTGGCAACATAGAGGAGTAGTATAGCATTAATGAAAGGGTGGTAAGTATTGTAATTAAACTCAATAAGAGATACAAGATGAAGGTGGTACAGGCTAACGCGCCTACATCCAGCCATGAAGACGCTTCAGTTGAATGCTTCTATGAAGACGCGAAATCGGCAATCAGTAAGGTAAAAACTAAGTATACTATACTGATGGGAGACTTTTAATGCAAATGTAGGGAAAAAGCAGGCTGGTGACCAGGCAGTAGGAGATTATGGCATCGGTACTAGAAATGCCAGATGAGAGCTACTTGTAGACTTTGCAAAACGCAATAATTTACGGATTTCGAATACCTTCAACCGAAAACGAGGAAACCATAAGTGAACATAGAGGCGCCTTAATGGTGAAAGTAAGAACGAAATAGACTTTATAATGAGTGCACACCCACTCTACTAAGAACTTAGAACTAGCAGTAACTCAGATGACACACCACCAGTAATGATAGAAGTCAGAAAAGCATTGGAGAGTATGCAATGAGGTAGAGCTGCTGGTGAGGACCAGGTAACATCATATTTGCTGAAAGATGGAGGACAGATTGTGTTAAAAAAGCTAGCCACCCTGTTTACGAGGTGCCTCCTGACGGAATGAGTACCATAGTTTTGGAAGAATGCTAACATCATCTTAATACATAAGATAGGAGATGAGAAGGAGTTGAAGAATTACAGGCCAATAAGCTTGCTCTCCGTTGTATCGAAGCTATTTACAAACGTAATTGCTAACAGAGTTAAGAAAACATTATAATTCAATCAACCAAAGGAAAAAGCAGGATTTCGAACAGGCTACTCAAAAATCGAGCACATTCATACTATCAATCAGGTAATAGAGAAATGCTCAGAATATAGCAAACCACTATACATAGCCTTTATAGATTACGAGGCGTTTGATTCAGTAGAAATATAAGCATTCATGCAGACACTGCGAAATTAGGGCGACGATGAAGTATATATAAACATCTTGGAAGAAATATACAGGGGATCAACTGCTGCCAAATTTCTTTATAAAGAAAGCAACAGAATACCAATCAACGATGGTGTAAGGCAGGGGGATACACTCACTTCAAGGCTATTTACCGCGTGCTTAAAGGAGGTTTTCAGAGGCCTTTATTGGGAACAGTTAGGAATAAGAGTTAATAGGGAGTACCTTAGTAACCTACGCTTCGCCGATGTCATCGCATTGCCGAGTGGCTCAGTGGAGGAATTGCAACTCATGATTACGGAGTTGGACAAGTAAAGCAGAAAGGTGGGCCTTAAAATTAATCTGCAGAAAACGAAAGTAATGCACAACAACCTCGAAAGAGAGCAGCGCTTCGAAATGGGTAATAGTGCACATGAAGTTGTAAAAGACTATGTCTACTTAAGGCAGGTAGTAACCGCTAAGCCGAACCACGAGATTGAAGTAACTAGAAGAATAAGAATGGGTGGGAGCACATTTGGCAAGTACTCTCAATTCATGACAGGTCGATTGCCACTATCCCTCAAAAGGAAGGTATATACCAGCTGCGTCTTGCTGGTACTTAGCTATAGAGCAGAAACTAGGAGACTTACAAAGAGGGTTCAGCTTAAATTGAGAACGACGCAGCAGGCGAATGGAAGTAAGAATGGTAGGTTTAATCTTGAAAGACAAGCAGAGAGTAGATTGAATTCGGACAAAAACGGGGGTTGAGGATATCATAGTTGAAATCAAGAAGAATTGCACATGGGCTGGCCATGTAGCGCGTAAACAGGATAATCGCTGGTCATTAAGGGTAACTAACTGGATTCCCAGAGAAGGCCAGCGGGTTAGGGGGAGACAGATGGTTAGGTGGGCAGATGAGATTAAGAAGTTTTCGGGTATAAATTGGCAGCAGCAAGCACATGAGCGAGTTAACAGGCGGAACGTAGGAGAGGGCTTTTTCCTGCAGTGCACATAGTCACGCTGATTATGATAACCCTCCATTCACTAGAATTATTTCCGAGTGAGTACCTCTTCCTGTTTCTAGCACATCGCAAAACGCTCTTGGCATCTTCCCAAACACGGGGACTGTTAAATTCCGGGTGAATGCAGTGTTTTATAACGACTGGGCTGTAAAAAAAAGACGTGGTCAGGATGGACGTAGTCAGGATGATGATGATGATGGTGGTGGTGTTGGTGATGATGACGATGATGAATAGGATACGTGTTACCAAAGGCATATGCCTAGGGTATAGAATTTAGCACACCGACGTTCTACCACATAACGTGAGAATGTGCAGCACACACCGAAGAACAGGAAATGTACAACAGCAGAGAGAGGTGGGAGGCAATGCTGTTCAGCTCGGCCCTTGAGAATCAGCTGAGGCTAGTCGGGAAGAGCGAAAGAATGGCGAAAGATAGTGGTTTCTTAGAATAAGAGCCCTAACATGCGGTGTCACCTTGTTTGATTGGAAACGTAGTCGTTTTTTTATAAATAAAGTTTCGTTCTCTTTCTCCTGTCTTTTTTGCAGCACTCTGTGGGGGCATTGTTAATGGTGAGTAAAAAGTTCCAGCCAGCTACGCTTCGCGAACTCTGTCGAAGCACCATTGGCAGTGCATGTTGTACTTCTATGTTTTTCAAAGTCTTTTTTGTGTTGTCATTGGCGGCTGGCTTCGGCTTCCCTTGCTCGAACATCGTGGTGGGTTGGATGATGAAACGAGCGTGCTAGCTTCAGTGACCGTATTCTGGGGCCACGTCGGGTAACTTCTTCACCGGTAACGAGACATGTTTGCCGTTCTGAAAACTGGCACTGACGCGAGCTTTGATGTTGTACTGGGCATCATTCCCACGCCTTCTTGGTGCGCAATTTGAACATTTGCCTCTACTCAGAACTGCGACATCTCCCACCCTCCCACTCGCCTCTCATAACGCACTCTTAACAATGGCAGCATGGCACAGCCTTCCCATTCCTAGCGGACAGCACTCTCGCCACTTTGGGACAACGTTATGAGAGCTACGCCAAGCGTGGGGATGCATTGAGTGAAAACAGCATCCCTGCTAAAATTGATCGAGTAAAAATTTGGTTACAATCAGTCAGTCGACGAGCTGCAGAATTACACTAGGTAAACCACATTATACATCCTGCGGGAACAGCATGACTCAATGCCGCATAACCTTGGGCGAACAAGCGCAGCAATAAATGTATTTCTATGCGTCGGACCTCCTTCCCTCTCGGTTACAATCACGCTGACGTGTAAAACACGTGGTACATATACACACATACATGAGCCCATACACACATGTAGGCACAAATACGCACGTATTCATTTTCATAAGCCAATACGCACATACAAACACATACATACCGACACGAACACACGAGTGTGTGCTCCGGAGAGCGGGCGCTTTTATGTACTTTTCTTTGTTGAGCGTTTTTATGCACATAGCTTCTTTCTCGAAGGAGAATATGTTGCTGGGCCTATTCGTACGTACTTGAAGAAACGGAGAAACCAGCTTAAGGACGCGTACACAAGAGGAGAAGACAACACACACACGCTGGAAACGACACACACATACTACCAGCGTGTGTGTGTAGTCTTCTCCTCTTGTGTACGCGTTCTTAAGCCGGTTTTTCCGTTTCTTCTTTCTGGCATGTAGACAGCAGGTGTTCTTATTATCACTTGGGTTCTTTATGGGCCCTAAACATATTTTTATCAACATTATTCATAAGGCCTCAATGACTGCGAAGACGGAACTTCAAAGCTAAGTAATGACATAAACTGGGTGATGCCGTGATTGTAGCACACCACAATTTCACTGTGATGATTACATTAGCTTCACTAAGATTACAATTGTTTTTGTAAATTTCTTCAAGTTCACCTAGTAGCTCAACCTAAGAGCCCCCAAAATGGCTCCTTTCTATTAACGATATACTGCTCATACACGACATTTTTCCCTCTCTTAGATTATACTGCGTTGCTTTAGTTGAGCAATGAATAATAATAAAAAAATTTTTGCGCCGCATTCTCTACTTCCAGAATAAAAAAAAATGTTATTTATTCGAGATCTGAAAGAAGCTATAAAATAAAGGTAGCGCCAACAGCTAAAAAAGATCGCTGAATGATCACATATTTCGAAAAGTTCCTTCCACAGCACTGCTATATGGCTAATGCCCATTTCTTCGATGAAGCGGCTCCCATAGCAACCTGCATTCATCCATGCGGAAAGATTATGTCATAGCACGAGAAAGTTTGTATTGCAAAGGAGCTTAGATGCCGCATCATTCAAGCGCGGTCAGTCCCGCGAACATCCGCCGCTTTGAAGGTGCCTGGTTTACTCCTGCACGTTTCCTAATATCTTAAGACAGATGTCGAGGAATACATTTCGAAACGCGATGACTTGTTTTCAGATTGCCGCGTGGGAGAGATTTGCGGATTTCAACCATACGATGTAATAAAACCAAAACATAAAATGGTTGCATGATAAGAGAAAAGAGACGCATTTATTGAGTATTTGAGATGCATCAAATGAGCACGTGATACAAATAAAGTTTTTACTATATATTATGGTTAAATGGGTCTCCTACTACCTAGGCAGCACCGAATGAGGCGAAGATGTTTCCGCTTGCCTGAGTGCAGCTTGCCGACGCCGTCGGGAAGGCTGCGTAATCTAAGAGTAAATAGCCTAGCATTCTGGATCTCTGACGGCCTGATGTTGCCGCCTCACCGGGCGCGGCACTGGTGTCGGTGTAAGTCTGCTCGAATGACGCCCCGAAGGGCAATCCCTTTAAAATGACTGCAGTTTGCCTGTTTACTAGTGGTTGTAGTACTTTTGTGTTTCCTACAATCGAGGAGCACGGTATCGCGCAACATTTCACCGTTAGTTCACAGGGTGAAGGGATTTCTGGTGTGTCATCAGAGCGAAATAACTGCCGGCTGGAAAAGACGCTTGCATTGCTTTTATACTTTAGTCTATTTGTTCAAGTCAATAAAGGCTCCTTTAAGTGGCGCTTTCAGACCTCACAGGTTTAGGAATTTCCAGAAACTATATTTATTTGGTTGATTGTAAACGCGAAAATTTTTATCGTTCTTTTTTTTATGTGTTCGGCTCAGTGCTCTTTCCGCGCTATGATTCGTTCTTTTCGTTTACTTTCTCAAAAAACGCAATCGCTCTTGCTGGTTGCTGAAAACGAAAGAGTGCCTGTATGGTAAGAGTCCCTCATTTGGTTGAAAAAAATGACACCAGTTTTTCTACCGTAGGTGCCACTTGAATTTGGTCTTCTCTACTGACGAAAGTTTTTTTGCGGATATTTAGGTTATCTTAGTTTAAAAGTAGTCGTTTTTTTGGTACTTGCAAAGGCCAGTGATTTTGATATTTTGGCCAACAAAGGACACAACGCAAATTACTAGAAAACGATCGATAAGTACTACGACACTAATAATGAGGCCCCTATGCATTCTTGCTGGCTGTTACTTTGAAAACTTCGTCCAAGACTCTTGGTTGAAAGCTTTATTGCTAACGCGTTCATTTTCCTCTGATGAACAGGTGCGAAGCATACTCCTACTTTTTGAATTTAGTACTATGTTGCTTAGGACCAAATAAAAGTTGCTTGAGTGATTGATTTCTTGGTTGAGTGATTGATTCAATAACTGACTCATTGGTCGATCGAACTCTGTTTCAAATAGCAAGAAACAACGAAGACACGAAACACACAGAGCACTCATGTGTGGTTTTGTCATCATTCTCTGGACTTTGAAACGCCGAGTTATTATTTATTGATTCATTCATAGAGTACAGTAAGTGGACAAAAAGTCTAAGCAGGGCGAGCAAAGTACACAATTATTAACAGAAAACAACTGTGCAAAGTGTTTTCACGAAATGCTTTTGGTTGTAAGGCGAAGGCTTAAGGCGTAAAAAAGAGTAATTGAACATCTTGACCATACTGCAATACTAAGGACGAAATTATACAACAATAGCATTTGCACAAATGGTCCCGGGCGTTCGGGCATGCTTCAGTTAGTTTATTACCATCAGCTGTAGTCGGCGGAAAAAAGGAGTAGCGAAAAGTGTCAGTCTTTGAGAAAACAGGCGTTAGGAAATGAGGATAGTGGTGCCAAGTGCGTCTGCTTAACATAGGAAAGACGTATGCTACGGTGTCAAAGGATATCCTATGGTTAACTATGTCGGAGGGAAACTGATGTCACCATGTTCTTTTGCAACTTTGCCGTAATTGAACACTATGTTCAGCTAGTAATGCAGTTTGGGAGTCAGTTGACCTAAATTTACTATAAGTAAGTTCCACTGTGTTTAATTTAATTTTTTCTAGATTTTGAATGTCGAAAATTGTGTCGGCGTCCCAAACTATGGAGGCCTACTCAAGGTTTAGCCTAATTAAGGAAAACTAGGACAAGCGTATGGTGGAGCAGCCTTGACCTTGTGGCGGAGAAGGCATAATTTACGAAAAGTGGCAGATGAAATGTCGTTTATGTGTTAATTCCACAATAAGGTACTCGTTGATGTTAGAGGAAAGTATTTACAGGAGTCTATTTGAAGCAAAGGTGCTTCAATTTAATTTTACATGTAGTCTAAGGGAACTTTTTTCCGCGTTAGAGAGAGATTCACACATTAATTTTCATTAGGAAGCATTCCTTAGTGTTCACACTATTTTGACATAATGTCAAAATCAGCATTAATTTTGCATTGGTCACTCATGCAGGTTACTTCTCTAAACAAATGAACTCTCGTTTGCAAAGAGACAAATTCCCACAGGGGTGCTGATTACATTGACAATGTCACTCACGTACACCAAAAGCAGTAGGTGGCAGAGCACGTTCCCGTACGGAACGCCAGATGTCACCAGAAGACCAAGAGAGCCGCGCCTTCGCGTGACGACGCCAGTGAACCAGTTATGCTGCACCAACAAGCCAAATGCTTAAATTCAATGATTGAACATGGTAATCAGGTAGCTGTATTATTCCTTTAGGATTTGTTTTTGTATTAGTTCCAGCAAAGTTCAAGAGGCTATAGCAACAGTACCATTTACACACCGCTAGAGATACGGTATGTGCCACTGCGTATCTGGATGGAATGGAAATCGTGTCTGGAGCTGCAATTTAAAATGTATAGAGCCCCCAGCAAAGAAGCTCTTCATTGAAATAAACCATGCTGTACCGCATACAGAATGACATCTCCTACAACTGAAAGCACCAACAATGTAGATGGCACAGATGGCAGACAGGCCTACTCTGGTCCCAACATTCCTCCACGTTGGCTTCAAGTTGGCTGGCTGTGATTTTTAGCCGGACGGGTCTAACGTGAGAACGTGGAGTTGGGCCACGCGAAACTATCGCACGTCACAGAGCTGTAGTTGGTTAGGATGAATGCTGTAAGCGAGGCCGACTCTGGGGGTCTTGTCAGCATCTGACAGCCTGTTATTGCTTCGAATAAATTGCCCTTATTCAATTCAAAACACCAAAAATGCGACAACCACGTAGAAAAAATGCTTTAAAAACACTAATCATGCATTTCACATTCACAATGCATTGCTTTGCAATACACGGTTGACAGAATGTATAATTCACGCCGTGTTTTTAAGGTAATAACATTGAGCTCCACTTATGGTCTTAATAATTCTAGTTGCTAATGCGAAGGCTCCAGCACTTATTGTTGAAATATTGTAGTGCCGCACGTGCTAAGACAGGAACATACTGGTGATACGTTTTTATTTAATGAAAAAAAAAACGTGAGCATGCAGGCTATGTGATGTATGATTGTTTCTTTTCAATTCGGAAAAGCCAGTGTTCGAATGTGTAAGTGGCTACTGTTCTCAATCTCAAACAATAAAATACGGCCTTCCGCAACGTTCTAATTGGTGAGCTGTATTCTTCATTCTTTAACGAATTGACACTGTTAACATGCCGTGAACTCATGACATAGTTCTTTATGCACACAACACGAGTACGTTTTTTTAGGTAAACTTTTACTTGAACTTCAAAATACAGCTACTAGATGGCTAACTGAACTGTCACACTGGCTGTCTCTAAACCAACTTCAATTAACGTAAAAAACTTAATATACTTTTTCAAAGGCCGTAATTAGCCTGAAGACCATATTCTCTGCATAAAATTTCAAAACTGCGCTATTGAACAGATTTGTAGTTATAAACTTCTAGGTGTTTTAGTTTTTGAAGAAACTATGAGCTGAACACCTCACGTAAACAAGATCGATGCAATCATGTGCAGGTAAATCTCAATAAAATGTAACGTTAGTTTCTTTCCGTGACGGAAATACGTCATTCAAGTCTTGATAGACCACAGCCTAAAACACTTTCGTGTACAAGGAAAGAAAATGACCTACAGTTAACCTGAAAACACACTTTGAACTAGTACCACTCTTGTACCACGCAATCAATTGCTCACATTTTCGTCTAACTTTTTTAAATGCATAAATTCGTAACAGGAATACTTTGCAATACACGGTTGGCGGAAGGTGTAATTCGCACCGTGTTTTTAAGGTAATAATATTGAGCTCCACTTAAGATTGATGCAATCATGTGCAGGTCAATCCTAATAAAATATAACGTTAGTTTCTTGGTACCTAAATAGTTGTAATTGCAGTTATACGAAGCCCTTCTTCAATCTCAATTGCACAATTGTCTTCTAATCTGGGGTATCGCTACTTAAACAAATTACGATAGATTGTTAATTTTACCAAAAATAGTGGTTCATTTTATCGAAAATCCTGAACGAAATGACCATAGAGCGCAATCATTTTCCAAGCTTCATATATTAAGAATAAATCAGCTATTCAAACAAAAGCTCGCTATACATGCTGATAGACAAGTTTTACAATAACCCAAATCCTACCTTCATCATCAATTCTCATTTTCATTCTCAATAACTCCTGTTCATTCTCAATATCGCCTTAGCCACAATTTCCTCAGAACGCCCATGTTTCGAATTAAATGCCGCACTCAAACTATTGCCTACTTAATGCCAAATTTCCTAAATAACAACTGAGAAATCATCAATGTGATTCAGGTCAACTATTCGACATACCATCTCTGAAAAATGTCAAAGATCACCAATTGACTAGCTCCAGATCCTTCCTTTATATTGGGCAATTGCCATCTGTTCTTTTTTTCCTCTCATTTCTTTTATACTGTTCTGCCTCATTGATCATCAGGGCTCGTAAAAACAACTAAATACACTTGTTATTATTGTTTTGTACTGACTATGTTATTTTGCTTATTGCGTTTTGATTACCTGTGTGCTGTATGCTGTATTTTTCCATATATTGTTGCCTCTGTTTGCTCATGCTCTGCAGTATACCACCCTTGAGCAATGTATGGATAGGGGGGCCTTTGTAAGGCAGTCGCATCTGCCTTTAGCACCTTCATACTAGACGACGACTGTCTAAAAAAGTTCAAGATCAATTCAATCAATTCAAATGCGAAGCATTTTTCAGCCAACATTGGTGACTTTGAGCGTATCTATCTATCTATCTATCTATCTATCTATCTATCTATCTATCTATCTATCTATCTATCTATCTATCTATCTATCTATCTATCTATCTATCTATCTATCTATCTATCTATCTATTGATCTATCTATCTATCTATCTATCTATCTATCAATCTGCTGACGACTTTTGGCTTTCCTGGCCGTTTCGATAATGGCATTTCGACCAAAATGGTTTGGCATAACATGACTGTGTGATGAGCATAAATGACTAGTTGTAACACAAAAATAATGCGATGGTTGTCATGAAAGTCATAATTTACATGTCATGGTTCTGCTGTTGACACATTGCAAAGCTGGTAAGGTATGACATGACTGCATGGCAAATATAACTGGTCCTAACAAGGAAATCATGATATGCATGTCATGTGAATCATGCCTTCGCGCCACGCTCATGATGCGCTCGCAGTCGTTTTGCTTGCTTCACATATACCAAGTATGGCATTACGGAACCTCAATAGATGACAAATGTATATAACTAGTGCAGACATGATAATCCTGGTATGCTTGTCATGTAAAACATGACTACATGCTACGCTTATAGCGTGCTCACGGCCCTTCCACCTGCTGCACATTTACCAAATTTGGTATCACTTGACGTGAATAGAAGACAAAGCTAAACGACACGTCCAAACATAATGATTATGTCATGCGTTTTATGTGAAAAATGATTACATGGTACGCTCATAGCGTGCTCACAGCCGTTTCGCAAGCTCCATATATACCAAGCTTGGGTCACGTGATATGAAAAAATGACGAAAGTAAATGACACGTCCAAACATGGTAATGTTAATATGGAAGTCTCACACGCCATAACTTACGTCCGCCTTGTATATTTGTGCTGATTTTGAAGTGGCATATCAACCTTCCTCATTGATGCTTTGCATATCATCGTTTTACACTGCACGCGGAATCTACCAATCGTTTCTTGATAATATATCCTAATAATATCTCAGTTTTTGGAAATCATTTATTTCAGTTATTATTCCTGTACCTACTTTATTAGCACACGACCCTATGACTGTTGAATTTTGTGTTCTCTAGATATCGTTACTTTAGGTTAACTTCATAAGATTTGAAATTTATTTCCCAATTATGCTAGCCACCGGTTGAAATAGGCAATCCCTCGTAGAAGGCACGATTGAAATATAGGCGCAAGCAAGAAAGCAAAAGTAGAGCATCTGGGTCGGTCCACTATATCTAGCTTCAGTGGTACATTTAACTGTATGCAGGCTTGAATGCTTGCCCACGTACGATTGTACTTAGTTATTCGTTGTAAATTTAGTATTCTTTCGGTGCAGAGGAAATCAATCGACATTGACGTACGAAGCCATGGTAGGAAACGCCGAGGATTAAAGAATGAAAGTATGGTGGGCGTGCAACTTCACGTCTCTTATATCGAGCGTCACATGGAACATGAACACACACACACACACACAAACACGTGAGTGTGTGCGTGTGTGGGGGGGGGGGGTTTGCAATTTAACAAACGCACTTGCCCCTGATTTCACGAGCCAATAAAGCTGGGGTAAACCTGCGAATCTCAAGAAACTTTATACGCGTAAAAGCAGTGTCGTTTATTGATTTCTGAAATCCTTCTCCAGACCGAAATTCCTAAAGCACTAGAGCCTGTGCTGCACCATATGCCACAGTTGTTTTTTACTGCTACCGACGCAGGACACTCAAAAACCTAAACTGAGAGCCTTTCAGACACGTGTCTTGTATTTGCTTGTTTGCTCGCACAACCGTAGTGGTAAGGCTGTTGGCGTGTACTTAAGAACTTGTTTGCCTATTCCGAATTCCTTACTGTTTCATGTTTTGCCGCTAAGAAAGCCAACATTCACGAGAAGGACTCGAACATAAAAATATGCAGGTACTTCCGAAACAGTTATTTCAAAAATGAAACAGAAAAAGCAGTGTTTTTGGAAGTTCTGTGCTTTTCCTCCCCACATGCATATTCAATCTTGGTTACAAGCTTAGAATGAATTACTTAGTACGGTCGCTCAATTCATCGTATTTGTATACCTATGTCGTGGTTTGTTTTTAAATGGCATTCAAACGTTTTACGTCCTATAGTCGGCATGTCCGTTGCGCTCACACAGGAAACATGCAACTTATAATTTTACGGCGTAATAGGATAAATGATAATATTTGTCATTGTTTTATGTCTACAATTAGCAGTCGTTTCAGTGATTTCATTCACCCTCAGTTATCGCAAAATGCTTTATTACATAAATGTATTATTATATTCGTAAACAGAAATTGCGCTAATGAATTTCTTATCGCATGCTATTCATCTTCCCTTTCCTGCCTTGCTTTTACTATTGTATCTGTGTAATTAAACTAAACCTCCCACTTGGACGTTCATTCGTGTATAAATGTACTCCCGCTGCACCATGCAGTTTGCCCGCTGGCCAGAGTGAAAATTTTGGTGCAGACTAAAAATTGCTCGGAATTGGGGAATAGCTAGAGGACAGGTATTTTACTCCCACCTGGGAGTAATTTTTGTTACAGCACAGTATGGCGATAATTTTCTTAGAATATTATCATTGCATATTTCCTTGTTAAGGGACATTCAACTTTTCTTCTTTGTGGCATGCCGAACACCGGACCAATTTCTTTTTTCACCACTAGCGTTGTCTCAACTGTTGTTGCACTAAAGGGGAGCGTTCGTGTATGCTCAGGGTACTGCATTGAGTTCCTTTAGATCTCATTATGCCTTCAATGGCGTAAATGCACTGGCATTTATGTGAAACATAACAAGCTTGATGGTGGAATAGTTAAAACTGTGTTAATCATGTTGGCTTGACAGCAACGAAAAAAATAACAAACCTATTGGGCCAACAAACCAAGCAGAGAAGGCTATACTGTGTAAGCTTCCAAGATAATTAGGGTTTTATTTTAGAGTATGCAAATCATACATATTAAAATGTCCCAAAGTTCCTTTAACCAAAAAAGTGTTTCTGATTTTTATTGTGTCAGGCAGGCACCTTTTGTGCCTGACTTAGTGCATGGGCATTTTAAATGGAGGTGTTTCTACAAAGGGAATATGAAATGACAAGCAAAAACTTCGAGCACTTTTTTCACATTTCGATGGTTCTGTCGTCGTTCATGTCGACAGCACTGTGTATTTTGTTCTGTCCTCTCCGCCACCCAGCCTCGGGGAGTAAGTCCTAGGTTTCTGCCATTAATTTCAAAGGTAGAGCCAGTCACGTATACAGGCTTTTCTTTTTGTGTGTGTGTGTGTGCCGCAGAGAGCAGCATCCGGCTGTTCTTTTGAGAGGCGTGTCACAAATGCTTTCACTTGTTTTTTATGTATTCTTTTTTAGAGGCGAGAGCCCGTTATTGGAGGTCGTGGTCCACTCTGTTTTCAAGAGGAAGTAGCAGGAAACCATTTGGCCTAACGGCAATAGTAGTTCCCGTCTGACAGAGGTTACGTTTTGTTAGACGATGTTTTGGAGGCTGTTGTTGTCGGTGTGTCACGCAAAAAGACCCAGCGGAGAGCAAACGTTGTTGCCGCAAATGGCTGAAAGTGTTGACTTTAGAGAAGCACTGTTACAGGGGCAAATATATTTTGGTTCATTGCAACCAGAATAAAAAAAAAAAGAACTACATGCTTTTTGTGCTCTACTCGTTCGCGGCCCCGTTTACCCTCTGCGCATGGACATTGCTCGTTTGGTTTTGTTGAAAATTTCTCGCTTTTGCTTGGAAAGTGATAATCCTTTGAAGACTGTGTTTTTGCTAAAATGATGTATGCGTTTATTATCAAGTCGTAGTTACCATACACCCGAAATGAAACAATCAGTCTCAGCGTTTCAGAAGTAAAACTGTTTGGTGACAATAAAAAATAGTATTTTTCACTGGTATCAAAATCACCAATGATGAGATTCATGACCTAATTATTGTAAGAATATTCAATTGCAGAATGACTTGAGTTTTCTGAAGAGGCAGTTATTGTTTTAAAAGGAACAATCGCAAGGCTGTGGGTTGACACTGTGTTTGTAGCGGGCTTAAAATAGCTTTAATAGTAATCTTGGTGTCGAATATTTCATTCTCATATTATTCCTTAAGCCATTATGACCTTGCAGTTAATATTTTATGACTATTTCCGCACTCAGTGGAGTAAATTTAGCAGGAATACTGATTAACTTCCTAGTAAAACAAAACCACATGAATAATTTATTTACAAAGCGATACTTTGAAGGAAACAAAAGCTTTAATAACGTCGCCCACCTAGTGAAGTTTCACATTGTTCTGCCTGGTGAAGTGTATAGGTAGCACAGCTCGCGAGTTTGCATAGAGCTACACAAACACTATGTCACTCTTTACACTATGCGTGAAAGTATGGGATTCTTGGAAATCTTCACTTGCATCAGGATTACAGGGCAGCAGCCTTTCTGTGGACGCCGAAGGCAACAAGAATCGCGCCACAAAACAGGAGCTTGATATTACATGTCCTGTTTTGTACGCATTTCGTCAGTTGTTATCTATGCATTTGATTGATACAAACAATCAAATATCTATAAGGAAGATGAACTTTCTTGGTGTGTCACAAGAAAATATTGTGGAGTTTTTTCTATTTGTGGTTTACATAAAAGACGATGTGCGATGAACAGGCAATGCACGCTTGTAATGTCTGCCGATGCCTCAACACTTTTCAATACAGTGACTATGGATTCGCAAGCCTGCTTAGGTGACAGACTGGGCGTGTTAGTGAAGCATGACTCTATAATGTAAGGCGCAAACAATCGGATGAACGCAACAAATACAGAGAAAGAACATGCGCTTCTAATGTGTGTGGGTATTTCTTGTGTCCCGTCGACTTCTTGCGATATACAATCTACATTAATGGAAACAGAAATAGAATCAATGACTTCTATAGCACTATCTAACCCAAATGCCAGCGATTGCAGTATCTTGAAATAAAATATATAGCCAAGATATATTTTCCTGCAGTTTGTAATGTTTTTATAACTATGTTCTTGAATAACACAAACATGACCACCCTGAAAAATTATTATTTCTTAAACTCCGAAATGGCGCCATCTGGCATTGAGTAACCATGAACAAGAACTTAGGGCAGCTAGCCACTAGTCATGGCAAGACTGAGAAAATTGTGAATCGGGTGGCTTCTCTTTCTTTTTGCCATCCTCTTGACCCTTATATCGCTAGTTGTCACCCTCACTATCGTTTGCTATTTCTTCGATGTACCATACAACACATGCATAAATTCGTTGATGATGACTGATTGGTGGGGTTTAACTTCCCAAAATCATTATATGAATATTAGAGACACTGTAGTGAAAGGCTCCGGAAGTTTCGATCACCTGGGTTTTTTTAGCGTGCGCCAGAATTTGAGCACAAGGGCCGCCTAAAGCATTTTCGCCCCCATCGAAAACGCAGCCGCGGCCGCCGCAATTTAATCCCGTGACCAGCTGGTCACCAGCCGAGTATTTTAGTCACTAGAACACTGCCTTGGGGCCTCGTATAAATTCGTGAACCGGGTTTTAGGCTCATTTCTACGTTTAGAAAGTGGACATGTCTCCTGCAAAGTTACAATTCGGAAGATGAAAAGATCATTAGTTCAAAGTTCCGCTCGAGCAAGAATCGCCTGTTGACGGTTTTTTTTTTCTCGCAAGCTTCCCCTAGCTGCCGTTATTTTGTATTAAACATGGTTATCCTTTGATTTACCCCCATTACCCAACCCAAATGTGTATGCTTAGAACGAAATATACCAACATTTTATTATTATATTCGCTGGTTGCTTCAAGGGTAACTAAAACATGTGTTCATATATTTATTGTATCGAGAACCTAACTAGGCGAAGGAAACACTTCATGTTGAGATGAACTTTGACAGAATTGTTATTTAAGGTTCGCGCGCACGTACTGTACATAGACATGATCTTGAGAGTCAAACTTACCAGAACGAACTGCCTGTCCGAGTGTAACTGCCACTTGAAAATGACTTAAAATTCCTTGGCAGCGGCTGTGTGATGGTTGTTAGGCAATCACTGATTCTAAAGCTACTGTTCACAAGGCATGACTTGCCGCGAGGCGGTCATGCCAGAGAATAAACATGGGCGCGTCACTCATATTTAAGACTGCTCATTGTTTTGGCGGCTGGACAAGGGACCAAATTTAGAGGTTCTTGGTTGACGTAGCAGCCTTAGCGCACAATTTACCTACAAAAGGTGCCTATATCATTTTCCCGCGGGTGCGTGTTGATCAAACAGAACAGTGCGTTATTCAGGATCTCTCACAGCAGCACCGCGCTATGGGCATGTGAACATTTGCTCATGTGGTTGACCTTGCTTGTCGTGATCTGAGGGGTTACTTTCAGAGGCACCTCAGTAAAGACGGAGAAAAGGCTGATAACACTTTGGCGCAGCTAAGTTTCGTAAATAGATTTATAACGTGACGTTGTAACCTTAAGGCATAGTCTTTCGCCCTGGCCGTTTATTCACACAAGTGTTTTGATGCCTACTCCTCTCATTACTCTACATTATTGGCTTTGTGCACATTACACTTCCTTCTTTGTACTCGCTTGAGTAGCTTAGCCTAAAATGTAGAACTCTGCCGACGCGTTTTTCACGATACCTTAAATATAAACGTAGAGGCCCGAAAATGTAATGGCTGAAAATTGGGGAAAAATGAGAAATCACAAAAGTGGTGGGACGCAGACAACTGAACGTAAACCTTTGAATAAATGTAATCGTGCTGCGTGACGTGGCGTATTTTCTCATGCCTGATCAGTGTATTTGAGGGCATGGAGCGTGATCTGGCAGTGACTCTGATACTAATAATATTATAAAGGATGTTAAACTGCAGATGTTAATATTAAATTAGAATGTGGCTTCCAACTTCCGCCTTCTTGGCACCAATCTGTTTCTCTATCCAGCGCGGTGGACGCGTGGACACACAAAGAAAATACTGCATGGACACAAGCCCGACATAACAGCCTACGTGAAAACTGCGAAATAACAATTTGTTACGCGGCAGTAGAAATCTGAAAACCCACTGAATAACAAGAAGGCCCGCTTTCGGGCTAGCACTGCGGCTGACGGTAGATGGCTCACCACTAGAGGGCGTGGACAGGCAGCTAGTTACTAGCTTGCGTTGTCTGCAAAAGTTTGCGGTTCAATGTGCATATATCCTCGCCCCCGTTGTGGTGTATATGGTTGAAAAACGTAGTTACTTGATATGTTACGTCTAGTGCGAATGCCGATTCTTTGGGGTCACGTTGCTGAACCACGGTACGAGCAGAGTGAACAAATCAGTTCAAAGTGTCGCGTCTGGTATAACTGAATACCGTGAAAGTGAAAAATTGGCCCCGTATCTGCATGTATTCTGCAATTGTTGTCGAAAGACGATAGTCTTGCTTGAGAAGAGAGTGAACAAAACATTTTCAGGTGTTCTGGGCAAGAAAATCGTCGAGTGGTATTCTGGAGACGCTGTGTCAGACCATCTCGGGCGTGCAGTGGAGGCGAACGAGCGCATCAAATCATGTCACGCGTGAGACATGAGCGCAATCTGGCAGTTTTCTTGGAAAACGAAGAGCGTGGCTCCGAGACGGGTGTGCGCGCCCGTCTCACAGGTGATAAGGTGTAGAACGCAAGGTGAAGGATAGGTGCCACCACCGTCTCGTCTTAGCAAAGCGTTGCAAACACTTGCCGTTTTGGGCAGGCGTTGCATGGACAGCGCAACCTGATAAGCGCTACGGTCCTTAAAATCACTTATGTATGCCTTTTCTAGTAAAAGGCGCATATGCCAAATATATACGTGTTGTTTTGGTGCCCCAGACATGCGCGTTGATTGCTTTTTAATTGACATTTGCACAAGTATGACCGCTAAACCTTGAGTAACATTGGTATGCGCTGCATATGGGGTCAGTTGTTTCAAATACCCGGCGCCGTCAAGAGTGGACAAACAGACACTTGCACAGACAGCCAGATCAAAATTTTTGCGTCGGAGGTCCCCAAGAAAGATTATCGTCCTAAAAAATATGTACCATCTCTCCAAAGGAAACCATGATGGCACGCGAAGCAGCAGTGCTGCGCACGCTGTTGACCCGCCTGAAACAAGCATCCGCGCTAGTGCTGGAAGAACGGTTTGAGGCAAAATTCAGTGTAGCTTTTACTCGAGTAAACGTTTCTTTGAAACGCAAGGACACAGTAGGCGGGTTAAGTTTCGGGCAAGTTTCATCGCAGCTGAACAAGCCGAACGAGTGTCTGTATGCGACGTGTGGTCGAACATTGTGGGAAATGGACAGAGTGAAGCGAGAAGTGTGTTACGAGCGGCCGGAGGAGCAACACTATCCAGGTGTGTCGAGAGGAGCCGGCAGCTGCTGCAGGCGAGGGAGAGAGTGATACCACGTCCAGCTGCAGCTTGACCTACTTGGCATCGTTCCAACAACTGTGGTGGGGAGAACGCGGAGTTGGCATGTTGGCACAGAGACACGGATGGACAGCATTACGTAAGCTAGTCAAAGAGCTGCTTCGCACTTCAAAAATACATTGAATAGCCAAGTGGTCACGGCACTCATCTTCGGATCGTGAATGGACGGTTTCGAATTTCGCCTTGACAGGACTTTCTCTCTTTCTCTGTATAATTTTCTTCGTTCTCCTATTATTCGTTCTCTCGCACAATGTAGTTATTGCAAGCCACGCAAGACAAATGGGTGAACATGCTCTGAGAGTGAAGCAGAAGAGGAAGAGAATGAAAGAGCGCATGCTATTTCGTGATGATGATAATTTATCTATGATATTCTGCGTACGTACCCGCGCCTATAGAATGTCGAGAAAGAATCACGGAAGGAACGCTCTTGTTCCTGCCGTTCCGTCGCAAACGTACCACGTCACCACTACAGTTACAACGATCCTGAAAGGAACGATGGCGTCCCTTCGTTCCTCCATATTAGAACTAGTTTCTGGGACATCGTTCTTTGGAACGTTGTTCCATACAACATACATTCCGTGCAGCGCATAAGAATTGTTCCTTCTGTAGTACAATGACGATCACGGCAGATTTCTTGTGAACATGTAATCTATCACGCTTTTTTTTTATCTCGGACTATGTACTCTAAACTAAGTGCTGCTTGGCTGTTTACCCGTCGGCCACAAACTGAATCCCGGCAGCAGCGGCCGCAATTGGCTCGAAGCAACATGGCAGAGACCCGTTTACTGTGCGATTTCACTGAACGTTAAAAACATCAGATCGTCTAAATTTCCGCAGCCCTCCACTACGCCGTTCCTCATAATCACATCGTAGTTTTGGAGTGTAAGAATACAGATACTAAAATTACAATTATTATTATTACTATTGTATTAGTATTACTAATATTATTATTTGTGATTACGTGTTCAAAACTCTGTATCGATAGGCCAATAACAAAGTGAACTCATGTGATGTCTCCAGTGTATGTTAAAGCTCTCCTACGCTAGCCTGCGCTGAACTAGCAGCACCCTCACAGCGAAACCTCAAAAAGCACCCTTTCAGAGCGTTTTCTTAACACTCTTTGAGGAACTGCGAGAAGCATACTTTCTGGTTACCGACTACGCCTTAAATAATCACAATTTTCGTGTAGCCACTCTTGAAAATAAAGGTCGAGATATTCACTAACTAAATACTAACCATTCACTTGTCACATATAGCACTAGCCTTTTAGTAAAGGAAAGTTGTAAAATACAGGTTAGTGAAAACTAATATATAGTTAGTCAGTTATTAGTGCTGATTCGAGTGGTTAGTTCATTGATAAATTATTGCTACCCCCGCAAATAGAGGTTTACGTCTGTTTTCTTGAATTTTTGTGTGCGTCATCACATCATAATGATTCTATTACAAAAGTATAGGATAAAAAATCAATTGACATGCTTTTCGTAAACTAATTATTGGCTTCTAACCACGTGATGTACCCGTACTAAGATAAAGCACATCACAGCAACATGCTTATAGAGAATTACATGATCATATGAACAAGTCAGATTCACGTATGATCACACATATGTGAATCTCATGTGCTCATATGGACTCATACGGGCTTAAGAGATGCTCATATGAGTTTTTATACTCACATATTTATATGCTCACATTGCCACGTTTTGTTATGGCCCCAAAACACTACACAAGTCTCAGCGCATAACGCACGTGCAGTTTTCGAGAAGCTTCCGGACTTTAGTAGATCATTCGGTAAGATCACGCCCACTCAGCGAACTGTAAAGATTATTCTGGAACCAACGCCACCGCCAGCGATAACGCTAAAACATACGATGGCAAGAGTATAAATGCCGACGCACTTCGCCGCTTGTCAGTAGTTGACCGACGGCCGACGCTCCGTTCGCCGCTATCAGTCCAAGACTGCTACTGTAATCGGACTTTCCGTTTACCGGGCATAGGTTCACCCAAATAAAGAGTTAAATTCAAACACAAACTCTCCTGTCTTCGATCACGTCACGACCACGTGACATCTGGTGGAGGTGCTGCTTCTTTGATGTTTTGGACGCCCCCTTCAAGCCGCGACCCCAGCCCAAGCGGCAAAGAAGACACGGACGCTAGCCCTGAACAGCGAACAAGCCGCCGGCAGAGGGGACTACAACCAGAGTACGGGCTCCTTCCTGAAGCAGCCAGGCAGACCCGGATCCGGACATTAACTACTGCAACAATGACCACCCCCGTGTAGCCTGCACCCCTCCTGCTCCGACAACCCAAAGAGCCGCCAACATTCCACGGTTTGCCACTTGAAGACCCGGAAAGCTGGATCGAAAGGTTCAACCGCGTGGCCGCCTTCAATGACTGGACAGACGATGACAAGCTCCGGCATGTGTATTTCGCCTTAGAAGATGCTACTCGAACCTCGTTCGAGAATCAAGAGCGAAGCCTTACAACGTGGGACGTCTTTCGCACCAGGTTCCTCACCACTTTCGCAAGTGTGGTGCGACTATTCCGTTATTAGTGGGTAGTTCGCCGCGAAGTTGAAGAAAGATAGGACAGCTTGGGAAGGCCCCGATATCTGCACAGCCGGATATCATCTCGTAACGCCTGCAGAAATCTGCACAGCGAGAGTCATCAATAACGGCCGTATTTGTCCTGCAGACTTCGTAGTCCTACAGCGTTGTTCGAGAGCTGTCATCCTTGGCATGGACTTATGCCTCCCTGGTGCTGTCATCAACCTAAAAACTAAGTCGATTACGTTATCCACAGGAGAAGCACTACCGTCGCGCACGCCGTCAGAAAACTATGCCTTGAATGTGCTGGAAGAACAAGTCACCATTCCGCCTCGCTCGAGCGTCATTATTTCAGTCGGCGCTCCTAAATCACCTGACTTGGAAGGCATCGTTGAAGGCAGTCAGCATCTGTTGGTCACCCGAAATATTTGCGTCGCAAGAGGAATTGCAGAGTTGCGGGGAGGCAAAGCAACGATTATGCTCACGAATTTCAGCAATGATTAAAACATGTCAACAAAGGAACAACGGTCGCATACATCGAAGAAATTGTCGAAGCCACCAGTGCTTTCACCCTCGCCGATTCCACGGAACCTGCTCAGAGGAATCAAACCCCTCCCATAGCTTCCGATGTCCATCCGAGACTTTCGAACCATAAGCAAGAACAGCTCAAGGCCCTGCTCCTGCAATACGAAGATTGCTTTTCGTCGTCATCAAAAATTCGGCAGACCCCAATCACGAAACATCGCATCATAACCGAAGAAAATGCCAGACCACTCCGTCAGACTCCGTACAGGGTTTCGACGCGAGAACGTCAGGCCATGAAAAGACAAGTTGATGAAATTCTACGGGGTGACATTATCCAGCCGTCCAAGAGTCCATGGGCATCCCCCGTGGTGTTAGTGAAGAAAAAGGATGGTACTCTACGTTTTTGCGTCGATTATCGCCGCCTGAACAAAATCACAAGAAAGGACGTGTATCCTCTTCACGAATAGACGACGCACTTGATCGACTCCATAACGCCAAGTACTTTTCGTCAATAAACCTCAAGACTGGCTACTGGCAAATCGAAGTCGACGAAAGAGACCGAGAGAAGAAGGCGTTTATAACACCGGACGGCCTCTTCGAGTTTGAGGTGATGCCCTTCGGTCTTTGCTCAGCGCGTGCAACTTTTCAACGCCTTATGGATACAGTACTGCCAGGATTGAAGTGGCAGACATGTCTTGTGTACTTCGACGACGTCGTCGCGTTTTCCTCGAGTTTCGACGAGCATCTTCGGTGCCTTGAAGCTGTACTTCAAGCCATCGAGACGTCCGGACTCACACTGAAGCCAGAAAAGTGAAGATTTGCGTAGGAAGCGCTCTTGTTTCTGGGGCACGTTATTAGCAAGTCTGGAGTTCGTCCCGATCCACGAAAAACAGCCACCACCGCCGACTTCCCACCGCCCACTGACAAGAAGGTGGTGCGCCGATTTCTGGGCCTGTGCACCCATTATAGGTGGTTAGTGAAAAACTTCGCCCGCATCGCCGATCCTCTCACTAACCCTACCAAGGCTGACGTGGAGTTCAAGTGGGAAACGCCGCCGGAACACGCTTTCCAGGAGCTTAAACATCACCTCCAGACGCCTCCGTTACTTGCCCATTTCGCCAAATGCGCCGAGACAGAAATACACACTGACGCAAGCAGCATAGGCCTTGGCGCCGTTCTTGTGCAGAGGGCTGACGGACTTGAAAGGGTTATTAGTTACGCCAGCCAATTGCTATCCAAAGCAGAAGCTATTATTCCACAACAGAAAAGGAGTGCCTCGCCATCATCTGGGCTACGTCGAAATTTCGCCCCTACCTCTACGACAGGCCCTTCAAAGTTGTGAGCGACCACCACGCCTTGTGTTGGCTAGCCACCTTGAAGGACCCTTCAGGTCACCTCGCACGATGGTGCCTGAGACTACGAGAATATGACATTACTGTCATTTACAAGTCCGGCAAGAAACATTCCGACGCCGACTGTCGCTCTCGTGCGCCTGAAGACCAACCACTACCCGACGACCCGGATGACGACTACTTCTTGGGAACGATAACTACCGACGACTTCTTTGAACGACAGCGGGCCGACCCGGAACTTAAGGCCCTAATAGAATACCTCCAATGCAGGACCGCTGAAGTCCCGAAGGTATTCAAGCGCGCACTTGCGTCGTTCTTTGTGCGAAATGGTCTTCTACAAAAGAAAAACTTTTCACCGCTTCGAGCTAAGTACCTCCTTGTGGTGGCTTCAGCTTTTCGACCAGAACACCTGCAAGCCCTGCACGACGATCCAACGGCAGGGCACCTCGGTGTTTCTCGCACGCTCGCGAGGATATAAAAAAGGTACTACTGGCCACGTCTTACCACCGACGTCACTCATTATGTGAGGACATGCCGGGACTGTCAGCGACGCAAGGCACCGCAGACAAGGCCAGCGGGACTTCTGCAGCCAATTGAACCACCTTGCCGACCTTTCCAGCAAATTGGTATGGACCTACTGGGGCCGTTCCCGATGTCGGCTTTCGGAAACAAGTCAATCGTGGTAACTACCGACTACCTCACCCACTACGCCGAGACAAAAGACCTTCTTTTAGGCAGAGCATCCGAGGTAGCTAAGTTCCTCGTCGAAAATGTCGTCCTAAATCACGGCGCCCCGGAGGTTCTTATCACCGACAGAGGAACGGCATTTACTGCCGACTTAACTCAAGCGATCTTGGCATACAGCCAGACAAACCACCGCCGGACGACAGCATACCACCCACAGACCAACGGCCTCACCGAGCGGCTTAACAAGACGATGGCCGACATGCTGGCTATGTACATCGATTTCGAACACAAGACGTGGGACGCCATTCTTCCGTGCGTGACCTTCGCATACAACGCGGCGGTGCGGGAGACGACGCAAATTACATCCATACAAATTGGTCTACGGAAGGAGCCCAGCAACAACGCTCGATGCCATGTTACCAACGTCACCGACGATGAAAACCTCGATGTGAGTGAGTACCTTCAACGCGCCAAAGAAGCCCGACAACTCGCGCGTCTCCGTATCAAGAATCAGCACACGACCGACAGCCGCCGTAACAATCTTCGACGACGCTTCGTGGAATACCAGCTCGTTCAACGTGTTTGGGTATGGACGCCGATACGCCGACGTGGACTAAGTGAAAAGCTTCTGCGACGGTACTTCGGTCCGTACAGGGTGGTTCGACGTCTCGGCCCACTTGATTACGAGATTGTCTCCGACGGCATCAGGAACTCTCAACGACGCCGATCGCGACCAGAAGTCGTCCATGTCGCGCGGCTTAAGCCATTTTAACAAACTGAAATAGTGTTTTTTGTATTATTATTGTATCGTAATTTATTCATTGTACTTTCTTGCATTATTGTTGTACTTTCATCTTTATTTAAAGCATCGGGACGATGCCTTTTTCAGAGGGCAGCAATGCCACGTTTTGTTATCGCCCCAAAACACTACACAAGTCTCAGCGCAAAACGCGCGTGCGGTTTTCGAGAAGCTTCCGGACTTTAGTAGATCATTTCGATAAGATCACGCCCACTCCGCGAACTGTACAGGTTATTCTGGAACCTACGCCACCGCCAGCGATAACGCTAGAACTTTCGATTGCAAGTGGCAAGAGTGTAAATGCCGACGCACTTCACCGCTTGTCAGTAGTTGATCGATGGCCGACGCTACGTTCGCCGCTATCAGTCCAAGACTGCTACTGTAATCGGACTTTCCGTTTACCGGGCATAGGTTTACCCAAATAAACAGCTAAATTCCAACACAAAGTCTCCCGTCTTCGGTCACGTCACGACCCCGTGACAATATGAGTATGAGACCTTGTATGAACGGATCACGAGAACACGCTTGCAAATGCATGCTCAAGTAAATCTTCAAGACTTGGACCAAGCGGATTTAGAGTGTAGCAGCAGCTTGAAGGCTATATATACTCCTGATTTGGGATTGCACACCGCGCACCAGTTATCACTCACCAAATTTATAAGATAATTCTTCTTTCCTACGCATCATCAGGTCACCTTCTATTTGCTTATGTGTTTGTCATTACGAAGCACGACCCTTCTATTCCAAGTTAGAGCTTGCATAAATATTTCTTACGATGTCACCATTACGGCACAGTATACTGCGAAATCTACGAAACATCTGGCAACGTAGGTGGCTTAGTAGTCACTTAGTTCAAAACACTAAGAAAGGTTGGCTGGTTAGTAACGGCTAAAGTTACTAGCTGTACTAGCTGGTGGCTAGTAAATGTATACCGCGAAGGTAGTAAAATTCTCCGTGAACTGATTACTAACTTTTTCTAAGCGTACATGCAGTCCAGCATTAACTAAGCTATCTTTCATCATTCTATGGAGAAGCATGGTACCCGCTACACATTTGCTAGGAATATTGTGCAATATTTTAGTCAGTGGCGGATGATGATGAAGAATTATGCCTGATGTGGCCATGGGCTACAGTTAATACGCAAACAAAAACAAACTTTTGTAATGAGTTGGATCATTGGATGACCCACTCTCGACGAACTTCGCAGTGCGTTACGCCCGATTGTTCTTTTCTGTGTTCTAAAACGCTTTATTACTCATATTAGCGTCATTGCTTTCTCGATATGAAGCCTGCATGGCTAGTATTGGAATGAATTTCAAACGTCGGCGCGGCTCAGTGATGAAATACTGGGCTGGCACGCAGCGTATCCGGGTTCGAATCGTAATGTGTCACTGGATATTTTTTATTTACTGATATTTTCAATTTTGCAATATCGGTTATGAATACCGGCTGTGGCAGCGGGCAACTTTGGCGCCGCACGTAACATGTGTTCTGACGCCATAACAGCTTTCACTTCAAAAGTGGCACTGGCTGATCTTTTACTTCACGTCACCTAACTTTGGCTAATCAGGTGTGAGCCCGTTTTTCGAACTAAGTGGTGCATTCACAACATCAGATGATCCCGCGAGCACATCTTATACTCTCGTATGTATAAACATGGCCGTGGTAAAGCCGCAGCGTTGTAAGCTATCGAAGTGGAAGCTAAACCCCAGCGGATGCTCGAAGATTCCTAAATTCCGATTACTTAAAGCGAAAGAACGTGGCCACAAATGTTTATCATAGCTACTGAGGTTAGGACGTGCTACTGCCAAATATGTATGTACTCAGGGGGCTTTTCGCGCGCAGACGGCTGCACTGCACGACCATATTCAAGGAGCGGATGTGCCTTAGATTTGTCCTCTTCATTTTTAGTTGTGATGCCATTGTATATGTTTGCATAAGTGTGTCCTAAAATTAAGCAATAGGGCATTTTCATACAAGTCCATTTTACCTGTTTTCTGTTTGTGTTCATTTTTTTTTGCTGTAGCATGGTAGTGTATGAGCATGTGGAGGCAGCAATTAGCTCCTGTTATGGCAGTACTTAAAGGTAGCTTTCTTGCGAGGCACTGTTCGCAAGAAATTATTGTGTAATGTTCTTTCAAAATGCATGTAAAAGCCTAGTTAACTACTGTAATTCCACTGGAAGTGCGGCTCCGGTAATGAATTCGCTGCCACGAAACACGTGAGAGCACATAGAGGTAGTACTAGATATTAATTTTAACGACGGCTGCGACCAGCATTAGCTAGGTGAGCGTGCATTTTACAAAAGAGCACTTGTGTGTTCCGAAACTAAAATTTTTTCTCATTTGCAATAACCTACGGTCGCGAAAACTCTGGAGAGTTGTGCACCTGTTTTGTGAGCTTCCCAAAACATTGCCCGTTGCCCTGACAAAGCTAATAGGTAATATCAATAATAACAGTACAGCGAATTTTTTCTGCGATGTCACATGCGTGTGGAGTAATAGAGCTCCAGCGGAAAGTACTTCTGCATGCATGCAAGTCATTTCTGAACATTCTAAAGAAATGCGGCTTTACAACAAGCTTGTGCTTTTTTGTTTTCTTCTTTGAAAAAAAATTTGCGACATAAGTTAAACGTGTTGCCAAACTTGCGACGTTCCTCATGAATAAATATTGGTTGTAAATTGTTGCAGTTTTTTCTGTTGTGCACATGCACGATAATGTTCACAGCTGGACCCGCTGCCATCGATGAACCGAGAGAAGCATTCTAGAATTCACATTGATTCTCGTTCGAAACTCAGATGAGCTGATACGTATACTGCAGTTGACGTTCTTTGGTAGCTAATACAGTATAGAGATCCGAATGGTGGCAAAGCGGGATTGTCAATACCTACACCTAGTTTTCCCGAACAGTGCAGCAATGGGACATAGAAGAGACCACATGGCAGAGGCACTGACATTTTCTACCTACATTTATTGCACCAACGCGAAATATATTGGCGGAAAGAACCTGTGTGTCCGTCCTGTAAAGTTCCGCAACATTATCTACCCATGTGACCCTATTTGCATGCTTTCGGAGGACAGCTGCGATTAGATAGATATGTGCAGCTTAACGTCCCAAAACCACTATATGATTATGAGAGACGCCGTAGTAGAGGGCTCCGGAAATTTTGACCTCTGGGGCTCTTTAACATGCACTCAATTCTGAGCACACGGGCCTACAACATTTTCGCCTTCATCGGAAATGCAGCCGTTGCAGCCGGGATTCAATCCTGCGGCCTGCGGGTCAGTAGCCGAGTACCTTCGCCCCTAGACCACTGCGGCGGGCCAGGAAAGTTGCGATTATTACGCATGGTGATGCAATACTCAGACTCTGTCAACATTTTCGCGAAATTTTCCCATCAACCCCAAGGAACTACCGCTGCTGATTATGCATATTTTTTTTACTGAAAGCTTAACTTCACTTTGAATAACAATGCTTCATGAATGTCGACTTTTGTAGCAAGTGTTGCAGAATGAACCACCTTGGTAGTCAGTTATGCTGCGTTGGGTACCCTCTGCTTTGAAGTGAAAATGAATCGACCACATTTTACTTAGGCATGGTGGGCTTCATCGGTTTTGATCATCAGGTCTTGTAGTGCTTGTGTTCTCTTTACTTCCTTTCGGGAGATCGTGGATGCAGGAAGTCGGTTAGAGACACCATTATAAGACTTTTTGATCTTGCTGATTTTCTACCTGCCAGATTCCTATGACACTACGATACCTGCTTATAGGTTATGAATATTGTGGCTTTTAACATTATTATATGTCTACTTATTATGGATTGCTTTTACAATGATGTCCTGCATTGCGTGTTTTTTTTGAGCTTCGATTCTTATTAACAGCGCATTCTTTAACCATCTTTTACAGCAGAAGAGCGGTTCACATAATTTGTATACCTATGGTATTGTTTACACTTTTTCACTGCCATTGCAAATGCCAAATTTAACGGACATCTAGGCTACTTTTCTGCGCTAATATTTTTTTTCAACATTCTAGTGAGTCAAAAAATCTTGTGTAGTAGACGACAACAGCTTATGTGGTGGCCAGGAAATGAGGCGATCTTACGTCTCAGAAACAAGATTTTCTGATTTGCGGTCACAAGGAATAGCATCCACGCTATGCAAGACGTAGCATTCGTGTGCTTGAAAGGACAATTTGTAGATTACAGGCTACGTTTCTTAGGAAGTTTGAATCAGTACGTATTTTGGTGCTTCGATTCACAATATGCATTCAACTTGCACCACATTTAATTTGTCCAGTCAAATTTCAGTTGTCTTACAGATTTCTGAATGCATATGTGTACAGTAAACGCCAACCAGAGTCTCAAAAGGGTATCTATCAATCCGACTGCTATAGCAGAAAGCTTTTATATTTACGTAAAACAATTATCTCACTAATTTACGATATCACCGCTTTATTCGGAACTTATATTCAGATGTTGTAGCTCATTTCATTTAGGAACAATATTTTTCTGTCTTCCACTTCAGATGTTTTAAATGTCTACAGATTCATGGTAAAGCATATATTTTTTCAAGAATATTGAAAGCTGGTCATGTTGACTATAAAGCATATACAACATAGGCTTTATAAGCCTTTAGAGTCCAGCAGGATGTAAGAAAAAAACGCTACATTACCCGCGTAGTTGATATTTCACCTTGATGTTTGCAGCACAGAAAAAGACACAAAAAACAATAAAGAGCACACAGACCAGACCATTGTGTTATTGTCTGTTTGTGCGCTGCGCACATGTACGCACAAACCGACGTAGAAAAAATTGTCACAAATGACTGGGACACCCCGCTAAAATATGCAGAAAGTTGGATGCAGAGACCAATTGAAGAACTTTGCGGAGACAAGATGGCGTCAAATCAGCAGGATAATATGATTTATATATGATATTTAAAGAGAGGCCTTCATGTTGCAGGGATGTAAAAAAGACTTATAATAACGATGATGACAACAGTTCGAGAAACCGAATAGATGCCTCGTAATGAAGAGATGGTGTGGAACTTAGATACCAACTTCACGGCACCTTCTGCATTTGAGAACAAACGTTGCAAGCTCGACTACGTTGTGTGAGCAGAGTCGGTGCAAATTAGAGTAGGGATCGGCCAGGCAGCAGTTAACTTTCTTTGCCAAACCACTAAAGCTTTTTGACACTAGCACTACTTTACACTGTTACTGTTCATCTTTTCATGAAAAGACTTTATTGTGCCTGTTCAGGGATGGTTAAATTTTATTTTCGTCTTCTAACAACATACACCAGAATGTATCATGTCAACTTGGAGTAGCGCTACTAGTAACGGCTTGGAAACTCAGTCTAAAAGAATACAGTTGCAGTGATATCATTGTTGCTGGAAGTGTTACTGCCAGCGTAGGAAACAGACCAGATCCTTGGAGTACGTCGTAAAAGGAAATGTGATACCCGGATGGGGGAGCAGCTTCAAAGAAAAAGAGCAAGAGCAAGAAATCCTGAGCCTCCTGTAAAAAAGGCACTACTCGTTTCGTACGGCAGTGATGCTCGTCAGGTCAAATCTGGAAAAGCAATAGGCTAAAGCTCCTACCTTAAAAACAGAAGAGGATACGCACAAGAGTTTGTGTGTAACAGAATTCAATTTTAGTGGCGTGTTGAAACACTCTGGCACTCTCTGAAGACCTAAAAGAGAGTGTCATGTAGTAAAGTACCAAAGAATGTTATTTCGCCAGCAAGGCGTACGACTACAAACGAGGCTTGCAGAAAGCGCCAGGCGGCACGCAACGTGAAGTGTTGGATCCAGCATCCTTCTTTCTGCGCATTACTGGCGTGGGTAGTTGCCCTTCCCATTGGTTCATTGGGTGCTGTGCGCCTTAACTCGATAAAAGCTCCAACCACGTGCTTTCCGCAGGATCGATCTTGCCAATGAATAAATTTTGCGGTTGACTGTATCTGTAGGGTACTGAAGGTGGATTGAAAACCTTGCATGTGTGTTTATCTTTTTTTGCGTTATAACGAAATTGTGACCACCATGATTTTTCATCTTTAAATGAATTACATCCTCGTAAAAAGTAACAAGCGTGTACAACAAGAAAGAAAATATAGTAGACCTTCAAAAGTCTTTATTTTTTCTCATGCTCCGACCAAATTTGTGCTGTGAGTAATGCGATTGAGCACTCTGTGCGCTGCAGCAGAAATGTGCCAAGGAGACTGGTTAGACTGATTTCAAAGAAACGTAAAGGACAAGCTTACAAATTGACTGCTGGACATCACTGCACAGTATTCAATTCTGAAATGAATTACACGATCGAAAACTGTCTCTTTTTACAGTACGCTCATACGTATTGTATGTTACTAACAAACTGACTACAGCAAAATTAAAGAGTAGTTGAATATAGAAGTCCTTAGAGGCCGATAGGGCACTGCAACGTCCACAAGTATACCGATGTGGGCTTGCTGATTTCTCATCATCAAATGACTTGCAGCATACCGCAGCAGGCAAAAACCAAACAAAAAACAAGCGTCTGCTATGGTGTACTGACAGGTTGGCTCATCAGCTAAGCATATTTTATAAAGCATCGAACAAAGCTCAGAATCACGCAAGCATGAAAAACAATGTGACCACAAGCGCTGAAATTTGCCATATTTGTACGCGTGCATAAATCATTTTTGTTCATTGTCTCAATAAATATTGAGTCTCCATCAGCAACGCGTTCAATCTAGAATAAGAAGCCCCTGACGGCAAGCGACTTTCCAACGTAATTTTCTGACGACGTTACGGAGCGGAAACGGCCTTTCCTACACGACAGGTTTCAGGCAGGGTGCCCAACAAGTGCCTCATAAAAAAACTCTTCCTGAGAACAACGCTGCGCGCATCGCCACTGTCTATATTTCAGGTTAGTGCCGCAAAAACACACACACCTGCAAGCTTTGCCACTGTCCAGCCTTTTTAATGTTTTTTATGTGTGTGCTCTGCCATTCATATATGCATTTCAGCCCTGTAGTCGGCACAGTGGGCTTTGACACACTGGAACAAGCTGCCAGGAAGCGTTGTTGAAGGGTTGGTGAAACGTAGAGTTCTCTGCTAGCTTTAATTCTTGTTGAAATTGTTTGTACTATTGTAGTGGAAAGAAACGCGAAGAGTGTGGTGTCCATGCACTCTACTTTCTCACTTTTTATTCTGGCGCTTTTGAGTCTTAAGAAAAAAACAAAAAAAAACTTGGCAGTTCCTTTCTTCTAGGAATTGGTATAACACGAAAGTAAAATGTAGTTGATAGTTGAGCGTTTCTTGTGCATCTTTCCGCCACAAGAGCAAAAGAATAAGTGCTACAGGAACAAATTGCAGACTCCCTCGAACAACAGAAAGCTACTCCAAACTTGCTGCGCGCATTTTAAGTAGAAATCCCGCCTGAACTGGGCATACACAAAACGAGCGCGAAGTGACAACTGTCACAGCTCGACACTTGAACTGCTCGTTCAAGCAGAAAGAAAGACGCGCGAATCAAACGCATAAATATACACAGGATAAGTGCGAGCAACCATCACAATCCTCACGTATTCGTGTGTGACCAGCGTGTTTCTTCTGTAAACGCGGCCGCGAGCCGAGTGACCTTTCTGTCGTCGTGCTCTCCCGAATCACGAGTCTCATAAGCGTGCGCGCAGGAGAGGTCATTTATATGGGAGAAGAGCGCAATTGTTGTGCATGGGGTCGTAGAAAAGTCGACATTGACATAACAGACGAATTCATTGGGAAGAAGCACAGTTTGTGGCCACGTGCACAGAAGCTTGCGCCACATTTGAAAACAGTATTCTAATTCTAAATGAAGTAACGAAGCAGAATGTTTTACTCTGTCGTTCTTCAATTTATTATAAATCAAGCTGGAATGTCGCGTCTTCATTTCATGCTCGAACTTTCTTCCCTTTTCTAATGTTTTTGTCATAAAGTTACCAGTGAATGGCCATTCGAAACATTTACGGCGTCATAATTTCTTCGCTGGCAGAACGCGGCTGAAGCAGCTGCGGGACTGGCAACGAACGGAGGATCCACACGGCACGAAAAGCAGTGTTGGAGACGTATTCTTATTGTAGCATTTTCGAGGCTGTGCAGCTTGTCCACAAGCCGAGCACGTCTGACGTAGCGGACACTCTCAAAGCAATGTTGAGAGATGCGAAAATTTCTAACCGAGACTATGAGCAGGCATTCAGCGCTGAGAAGCTGTGTAAAAGATGGGTGTTACAAGGCGCCTCATTGAACACGTAGGTTGCGGGAAAAAAATGGCAGCATATCCACGGGGTGAATGATGGAGAGTGCGGCGAAGCATCCGTCCGTCCATTCGTTTTTGCTTCTATCCGTCCATGTTCGTGTGTGTGACGATCCCTACGTCCATCCGCCCATACGCGCGTGCGTCTGTTCGTGCGTCCGTACCTGCGTGCGTCTATGCAGCCGCCCCTGTGTCTGTTCATGCGTTCATCCATGCATCTGTTTGTGTGTCCGTTCATGCATCTATTGAACACTCCAAGAACCACCATCTCGCATCTTTTCATCATATATTCTCCTTATAGAAGCATCGCAATACAGCGGACATTCCAAGGACTAAACGAGAGGTGGCACACGCACACTTTCTTACGGCTTGCGCTTCGGGTCTACTTCCCACCTTTAACCTCCTCGAGTTCTTAATATATACTAGTTCACTGTATTCATGGCACTGCGGCCCAACGCTCACTAAACCTTTCTAAAACAAAGGAGGTTACGCCCAGCGAGTATAACGTAGCAACCCTTTCTTGTCAGATAGTGCTCAATCTACATGCCAGTGGCTGCTAATAGAGAATGAGAGACAGGAGAATTCGGCTTTTTGTGAAGATGCACGCTGCGAATTTTTTTATTGCTCAATAACGCACAAAAGAAATTTCCCACCGGCACCACCTAGCAGATCAAAGCGTAAGAGATGTTACGCATTACTACGAGAGACGAACGGGTGCCGCTTTGAAAAGCTTCGCCCCTAAAAAAAAGAAAGAAAAAAACGCCTAGGAAACGGGGTTACACGTGAGCTGTGTGAACATGCCACAACAGGCGATTACTTTCACGCAAGATGACTGGGACATTTATTTTGTGCTTTCATTGTGCGAAAAGCAGCCTTACATATTAAGCTGCAGCTTCTATGCCGTATGAAGCTACTCATACGTGTTCTTGAGTAAATCAAGTTCGCGGTGATTGCTAGCTTATCATGCTGTTGGAAAAGCGCGTACCACTAGAGACAAATCTCTGAAGATGTATTCGATAGTGCAAGTGGGTCTGTTTTAGTTCTGAAATGTTACCTCTGGTAATCTTTTTGCAGCAATAATTTTTGTGAGTAGACTTAATTATCATGACATAGCGCAATACACATTCTGTTGAATATTTGAGACTGATGCAAAAGTATGAGAATTTTAGGCGGCAGATTAATTTTACCCACGTATCTTTACATAGGAAGAGGACACACTAGATGGCGGCCATCATTGTTATAGAGAAAGGCACAAAAGCATACAAGGTAAAAAATGATATCGCAGTGATCCTCGGGTTCTTCCCTCATATACAGTGACAGGGGCATTTCACAGTTATCGCATCGACATTGTTAGGTATCAGAGCCGGAATATTTCATATCCAGTGTTCTATAAATATTGTATGTAGTGTTGATTCTTTGTTATAGTGTACAAGTATGTATTATAGTATATTTGTTTTGTATTGCAGGGTATTTGTATTGGTGAAATTAATAATCACTTTCAGCTCTATGTGCAGCACAGCATTCAATATAAGCTGACAAAAGCAATCGTGAGGAAGCCAATTATCAAAGTAACGTGTGCTTCTCTTTTTTTTCTTTGGTTGCGTTATGAATGACAAGCAAAGGGATTCGAACTTTGTGTTCTACATATGTGTCACCATAATCACCGAAATCTGTCATGTATTTCTGCGCCTCAGACACCGTTCTTTATGATGAGTTGAATGTGCAGTTCAATGTATGTATGAGTTGTAGTTCGCGTTTGAAGCTTTTTATGTCTTGATTTGTATTATTTGTTCCAAAAGCTTGTTATTTAATATCTTCATTCTGGCGGCGAGTATGCTCGTTGCACTGTTTTTAAGGTTTCTTTCTGAAATGCAGAAAAAAACTTTTGTGCTACGCCATTATCGGAAGAACTGCACCATATTCCCACATCTCAATTTGTAAGTGGTAGAAAAGTACATCCTCAAAAACCCTCATGAGCGTGTCAAATTAGCCCATTTGGAAATTAGCAGCGGCTTGGCGTACGTGGCTTAGTGTGTGCCTGTCACTCCTCCCTCTCCTCCAGTTTCCCGGTCAGTTACCATCGGTCCTCCCTTTCCCTAATAAAGAATTTATCTATGTATGTATGCTACTATATGTTTCTTTGCTGGCCTCCGAAATGCATTTTGTTGTGCCACAGACGAAGTTCTGTGTGCGGTCCACCATGTTATAGCACTGGCTCAAACTAGTTGCCTACAGATAGCTAGATTGTGAGAGCGCTAGACTCCCAGAGCTATATCTGCTAACTGGCGAAGGGTGTACCCCGAGCAGAGTCATCGATGAAATTGAATTTTCTTAGCACACTAGAGCTATTGGAAGTAGAGTCTGTCAGAGAGGGGAAATTTCGGATCACATGAGACGTGATGCGGCCAGAGCTGTACTCACGTGCCGCCATAGCAGATGATACGGATAAACGCTACGGTCATTCAAGTGTCCGCGCATGTGCAAGCTGCTGCTAGTGCGTGACTGCAGTGCTGACCGCACCGCGATTCGCGCAATCCGAGATTCCCCCTATGTGTGAAACAGACTGACATCATTGATATGGAAATAGTGCGCCACGTCAAGGTCTCCAAATAGACAGACTTACGCACACAGCGCTAACTTGTAACTAATGTTTTATTTGCGATCATACATGCTATTTCTACAATAACAGTAGATCGATAAAACCTAGAAACCATCATGTAAACACACAGCACAGCTCATTCATTTGTCAACACTGATTACGACAATCACACTCGCCAACTTCAAAACGAAGATTATAGATACATTTTTTTTTAGCTAAGAAGGCTGAGGAAGCCACACTGAAATATTTTTCTTTCATTTTGTCAATTTCAACGCTTCAATGGTTTTATGCAGTAGTTCTTTCGCAGGCCCTATCGAGAACGCAGATGTTTTCAAACATAGAGGCGCAACTACACCTTTGACAAGGAATGCCAAACGACCAGATACATCTTTTTCTGCGTTGTAACGGTGTTCCTCAAGCCATTCGTTCACAAACCTTTCAGTTTGGCCTTTGTACACGCGTCCACGAGTCTAAGAAATGCAATAGACAAAAGTTCAACCAAAATTGAGAAATTTTTTGGGGTGCTTAATCTTACAATCTCGTTTCCCGCTACTGTCTGCCTAAACGTTTTTTAACATTTTCTGTGACCATCCAAGAGCAGAAAACACGGCGTTCACGCCGGCCTTTCTCACTATTTTTCATAAGATACGAGAAATTGCACGCATGTAGGGAACTGAAGTAACCCCAACTGCCCTAGTGGCGGTGGCCTGCTCCCTGGCGTTTGCCCGTCTTTTCCTACTTATAATTTTGTGACAGCAGTGAACAGGCATATGGGATAACCAGAGTTTATTAAACGTTTAGCTTGAGCTCACAAGCTTGCATGAAGCTTGTGGTGAAACGGCTTCACTTGTGAATTGTGAAAATGCTAATTTACCGTGAACGCATGAACCCTTTTGAATGAGTGGACGTAATTGAAAGAAGCGATCTAAATCTTTGTGGTTCTTGGCTGCAGCATGCATACTCCTGCTGGCGGAAAATAAAGCCAGAGATATAAAAATCTGACGAAGTTCTCCTTTGGTTATTCACACGTAACCATGAAGCGATATGACTCTGTCATGAGCATGGTTAGTGTTTCTGTAACGACCGCGTCAAAATTGTTAGGTTCATTATTAGCAATAGTCAGATAGTTGTTTTCGAAGACAAGAACTTTCTCTGTTTTTCTTCTATGAAGACAACGGTCAACTTTATTCTCTGTGACCTTCGATAGCGAATCTTAAGTTCAAGCTCCTCACTACCATTGCGCAGTAACATTTAAATAACCAAAAGCTGCCTGAACTACCATTCATAACACGCGCCATTTCTTTCCCAATTTTGAGTGTACATGATGGCATGTAAAAAAACTCCAATAGCTATTATGTAAAAAAAGTACCAGCTAATATACCACTCTGTCTCTGGGTGCAACGACTAAAAAGAAGCAGAGACTGGCCAAACTTGTTCAGAAGCATATATACAGGTACGAGAAGGAAGCAGCCCGGAACTAATGTGTGCTTTGTCACGACAGGCAAGCTACTACTGAGCAACTAGCCTATAGAACAAAAAAATGAAGTAGAAATCAAAGGGCTCTTGTTTCAATGGGCGACACAATAATAATGAGAACTAGCAAACATTGATGCCAAGGAAAGTATAGGGGATGTTATATTTTCAATGCGTATGTGAAGAAAGAAGAGTGCAAGCGAAAATAATCTGCCACTGGCAAAGACTCCACCTGTGACCTTGGCGTAATGTGTGCGATGCTCTACCAAGATAGCTACTGCGGCGGTAGTCTCGCCATCCATTTCGTGGAATACATCGCGTATATAAACGTGGAAGAACCAATGAGTCGAAAAATGTTTCTTCGTATTGTTGTCTGTCGGCGCTGGTTATTACTGTGACCTAAGGTAGCCGAAATCAGAACGTATAACATAGAGAGAATTGAGAGCTGTAAAAAGCGGCAGAGAATGCAAGCTGCGAAGGCAAGCTTCTTCATAAGTGAATATATCATCATTGAATTAAGGGACAAGGAAGGCAATGTCATAACCAATATGAATAGGATAGCGGAGATGGTGAGGGAGTTTTACAGAGAGGTGTACAGAACCCAAAACAACTAGCATGATATTTTAAGGAGCAATATCAGCCCAGAAGAGTTAGACATCTTATCAGTAATGAAAGGGGAAGTAAGGAAAGTGAAAGAAGTAATGAGAAGAGGCCAAACCGCTCATGCGAGTAAGGTAACAACAAACCTGCTGAAAAGTGGTGGAGAAATTGTGTTAAAAACCTGACCATCTTATGTACAATGTATTTGTTGACGAGAAGGGTACATGAATAGTGAAAGAAGGCCAACAATATTTTTCAATCATAACAAAGCAGATGTGAAGGACTTGAAAAATTGCAGGCTGATAAGTCTACTGTACATTCACTTATTACTATTTAAAAAATATTAGCTATTAGATTTTAGGCGGCATTACAGTTCAATCAACCAAAGGAGCATGCAGAATTTCGTACAGGCTATTCCACAATTGACCATATTCATACTATCAATCAGGTAACATAAAAATGTGCAGAATAGAACCAACCCCTATACATAGCTTTGATAAATTACAAAAGGGCGTTTGACTGAATCGAGACATCAGCAGTTATGCAGGCACTATGAAATTAAGGCATAGACGAACCCTATACATAAAAAATACTGGAGGAATTTTACAGGGAATCCACAGACGCCATTGTTCTGTAAAAGGAAAGTGAAAAAATTTCAAGAATGAAGGGTATAAATCAGGAAGAAAAGATCTCTCTAATGCTATTCACCGCGTGTGTACAGGAGGCTTCTCTAGATTGGAAAGAGTTAAGGAAAAAAGTTAATGGAGAGTGTCTTAGTAACCTGCGATTCACCGAAAACATTGCTTTGATGAGCAACTCAGGGGACGAATGGCAGCTCATAAATACAAAACTGTACAAAGAAAGCAGATGAGTAGGTCTGAAATATATTATGCACAAAGCTAAAGTAGTGTGCAACAGTGTCGCCAGAAAGCAGCACTTTTCAATAGGTGGAGAAACGGTGGGAGTTGTAAAGTAATATGTTTACTAAGGACAGGTAGTAGCCACAGAGCCAAACCATGGGAGTAAAATTAGAAGAATAAGAATGGTGTGGAAAAAATTCAGCAAGCATTCTTCAATATTGAATGGTAATCTGCCACTAACCTTCAACAGGAAGGTGTATAACAGCTACATCTACACCCGTACGAAGCAGAAACCTCGAGGCTTACAAAGAGGGTTTAGATTAAATTGAGCATGACGCAGTGAGGGACGAAAAGGAAAAGGATAGGTGTAACCTTATGTGACAAGGAGAGAGCAGAGTGCGTCAGGAAAAAAACCGGGACTAAGGATAACGTATTTTGAATTAAGAAAAAGAAATTGACAAGGGCCGGGCACGTAGCATGTAGGCAGGGCAACCACTGGTCGTTAAGGGTTACTGAATGAGTTCCCAGAGAAGGCAAACGCGCGAAGGGGACACAAAAAGTTAGGTGGGCCAATGAGAATAAACACTTCGCAGCTTTGCCGCAGGGGCGAAGCAATGAACGCGATAGCAACACATTGGAAGGTGACGCGCACAATGGCTAGCAGATCGAAACGTGCCACCCGTTTCTCACGCACGAATGACACAGGAGACGTACTTACAGGTACAGATGAACGCGAATAAGTATCTCAGTTGTTACTTCACTGCATTTGAAAAGTGCGCCTTTTTCGCAAACGGAGACTGTGCGATGATTGCTGTGACCTTTGTGCGCCTAGTAACTACAACAGAATCGTTCCAGGTAAAGGCCGAGGCCATCCAAGACGTACGATCCTCCGCACTGTGAGATAAGTGCACTTAAGGGAGCGTCCACCTCCCTTCTCTCCGCGGGGCAAAATACGCTTGGGAGACGAGAGCCAGTGATAATCCAAGGAGGTAATTTCCCTTTTTTGGGGAAATTTTCTGACATAAATATGGATAAAAGGGAAAAAGAGAATGAATCTTGCTCCTGCCATTGGTTTTTCAGCCTGCAGCAAGCAAGCATAGCCCATGAGATTAGTTTAATACTTATTTGAAGCATCCATTTCACTGCTGGTGGAGATTGCAAGCCCGCTATTTGCGATGTACTTACAGCGTATCTGTTAGGAAAACCACGCTTTTGTTGTGCAGGACCACAGGCGCTAGTCTTGATTTCCATAGTCGCAAACTTGTCACACACATGCAATATTAGAACTCATGCGCAGGAAAATATGCTGAGAATTCCGTCAGCGTATGCAGCGAAAAATGCCCAAAATAGGGAATTTTCATGTCTCGAAATGAGAATTTTTAGGCATAGTGCGGAATATCACGGATGAGAGCGTGTGCTGACGCGCAATGTGATAACGTGCGCTCTTTGCGCCATGTTGCTGTTAATACTGAAAACACGATAGTTCCCCACGAGATGTCTATGAACAGCGGTAAGTGGTAGATATAAAGAGCTTGCCAATTGAACGTCGGCGGAGGTGAGATTAATGCCTCGCATTCACGACACGGAAGTTCCACGTCCGATTCCGCGCACCAGGGTCTCTTTCTCAATTATTTTCTTTGTTTTGTTTACATATATACAGTTATACACATATACATATACACATGTACACACATACACATATACGTATACATATACAGTGAGTGACGGCGACGATGACGCTGACGTCGACGCCGACACCGGCGGCAAAATCCAGTGGATGTTGTCCGTCTAATTGCCATTGCAATAAAAGTTCGGAGGTATAACGGTGCCGCAGAAAGCAGAAGACCGGATTGATTTCCTGATCATGGGAGAGGCCTTTGCCCTGAAGGGGGCATGGTCAGGCTTATCACGACTATGCATATTATGACTTATCACACACAGCTTGCAGCTGTGAGCCCGAGCAGAGCTTGAGCATGTTGCATTGGTGTGGTTTCAAGATTGGTATCAATAGAATCTAATGGCATTCAGAGCCTCGTATTATTGAGCACATGGACCATTATTTCCTTAACCGAACTGGCCCTTAAAAAGTCATATTGTATGTGGAGATCAAATGAATGACCAGAAGAGCAGGATAAATGGGCAGTATTGCTGGCTAGTCATTAGAAAGGTTAGTGACATTGGAGAAAACTTGGAAAAACAAACAAAAAACAAAGATAATGCCTTCTTAAAACACACAAAAACAAAAATTGGCAGATCCCACGTATACTGTGAATCGATAATATGTAAAGCACGAATGAGGAAGGTCAATATGTCAGTTTATATTCAGCACACTGTTACGAGGTGGTCGTAAATTATGCCGTATGTGACTTCCATGTCATAGTTGTCATGTTTGGACGTGTCATTTACCTTCGTCGTTTACTCTCGTCACGTAATACCATATTTGCCATATGTGAAGCCAATGAAACGGGCGCGAGCGCGCTACGAGCGTAGCATGTAGACAAGTTTTACATGACACGCACATTATGATTATTATGATTAGACGTGTAATTTACCTTCTTCGTCCATTCACGTCACGTGATATCCACTAGGTATATGTGTAACCAGAAAAATGGTCACGAGCGCGCTATGAGCGTATAGCATGTTGCCATGTTTTACATGACACGCATGTCATTACTATCATATTTGGGACGCGTCATATGGCTTCGTCTTCCATTCACGTCACGTAGTATTTGTGATGCTTGAGAAACGGTCACGAGCGCATCATGAGCGTGGCATGTAGTCATGGTCTAACATGACACGCATCTCATGACTATCATGTGTGCACCAGTCATTCACCTTCGTCATGCATTCCCGTGCCGGAATACCAATTCTGTGGCCTAACGGGGCACAGCCCTGGTTATCCTCCCCGCATTTCTCCTCATTTTCTCTCTCTTGGTATATGTAAAGCTAGCGAAACAACCATAGGTGCACCATGAGCGTGGCGTGTAATGACTTATGGCTTACATGACATGCATGTTATGATTTCAACGTTAGAGTGTGTCACTTGTGTTCGCCATGCAGTCATGTCATACCATACCAGCCTAGCAACAAGTCTGTGATTGAAACCACAGCAAGAGCAGCAAGAAAATGAAATGTAAATCATAACATTCATTAAATACATGTCGTGATACTCATGTTAGGACAAGTCAATTATGCTCTTCATACAGTCATGTTATGCAACCAATTTTGGTATTACTATTTGGGTATTTTTGTTCCATGCTAACATCTTCATTGTGATCGGGGACCCGTAAAGGACCCGAAACGTCAGTGCTTGTTTACTTTGATGATACATGGTGTTTTTTGGCGCAAGGGCCATTTGTTGGCCAAAGAGCGCCATTTTATTACTAAAGATATGGACAATGATTGTGATAAGCGGCTTTATAAGGGCCATAAAATTCCTCGCGATAAGGCGGGTAAGAATATACAAGTAATAAAATGATGACCATGCCGTGAAAGATGTGTGTGGTGTGAATGATGACAAAACTTGGTGATAATAAGACGATGGTGGATACGTATGGCATTAGCACAAGTGCCTCACTCGTTCATACCTTTGCGTCCAAGGGCCGTGAGGCAAGTGCTTTCTTGTGTAACCTCCGCAGCAAAAACCTCTCTAGAGAGGTCGTGCTACGGAATGCCCGGGTATATGATATGAAAATTATGAATTTCTTTTAAAAACGCTAAACATGATTTATGACTAAAAAGCGGTTCCCTACCGATGAACATTGCAGGGTGTAAGGTATATGCCGTCGGTAGGGTAATGGAAAATGTCGTTTTCTTAGAGTTTCTAAGTGTTTGCACTGGATTAACATGTGAAGGACTGTCAATGCTTCACCACATCTGTCACACAATGGTGGATCGCCACCAGACAAAAGATATGTGTGTGTCGTGTATGTGTGTCCTATCCTGAGTCTCATTAGTATTACCTCTGTATGACGCGATTTCGATACGGGCAGCCAATGACCAAGGCGTGGCTTAATAACGTGTAGTTTGTTTTGTGTGTGTGTATCCCACTTGCTCTGCCAGTATACCCTGAGGTTTCGTTTGAGAGACCGCTTAAGATCAAGGGCCTGGATTGATATGGGTGTAGGGGCAGTGCTTTTGTTGACGGATGCAGCGAGCTGATCCGCCCTCACGTTGCCTTGAATCTCATGGTGCCCTGGCACCCAGCACACTACAACATGTTGGTTGAGTGTGTAGAGTGTGCATAAAATGGAGTAAAGTGAAATGAGGACAGGGTTTTTTTGTTTTTTAAGACTGTGCAGATCCATTACCACACTCAGGGAGTCTGTAAAAATTACCGCGTTTTGTATTTGTAATTTTTGATGTGTTTAGCTGCCACAAGTATCGCGTAAGCTTCCGCTGTGAAGATACTTCTGCCTCGATGTAGGGGGCCAGCATCCGAAAAGGAAGGGCCAACAGCAGCGTAGGACACAGAGGAGTTAGACTTAGAGGCATCTGTAAAGAACTCAAGACGTGTGTATTTGTGTTGAAGTTCCAGGAAGTATGTTCCAATATGGGCGATAGGCGCATGTTTAGTAATTTCTAGGAAAGACACATCGCAATCTATAGTCTGCCACTGCCACGGTGGAAGGTATGCTACAGGAGCCATTAAATTGTGTTCGAGTGACACTCCAGTGTCCTCAGCTAGACCCTTCAGGCGAACTGAGAAGGGCTGCCTCATTGAAGGCCTGTTTTGAAACAGAATGGAGCTCGACAAATCATTAATAGTAGAGTATGAGGGGTGCCTCTTGTCTGCTTTCACCTTAAGAAAATATACAAAGGACATGTAAGTTCTTTGCAGATGAAGCGACCACTCATTTGACTCAACGTAAAGGCTTTCTACGGGGCTGGTGCGAAAAGCACCCGTAGAAAGGCGGATGTCTAAATGGTGCACGGGATCCAGCATCTTCAAAGCGCTTTGAGTCGCAGACTGATAAAAAATGGCCCCATAATCTAAGCGGGTGCGAATGAGGCTTCTATACAGATTCATGAGGCATTTACTGTCACTACCCCACGTAGTACGTGACAACACTTTTATAACATTCATGACTTTTAAACATTTTGTTTTTAAATACTTTATGTGTGGTACGAAGGTCAACTTGTTGTCCAAGATTAAGCCTAAAAATTTATGCTCCGCATTCACAAACAGACGTTGGCCGTTCAGTTCAATGTCGGGTTCTGAGTGCATGCCTCTCTTTTGAGAGAACAAGACACACGTGCTTTTCCCTGGGTTCAGCCGGAATCCGTTTTCCTCTGCCCATTTGGAGACCTTGTTTAAACCTAACTGAACCTGCCGCTCACACATTGCTAGGTTGCATGACTAAAAGCCAAGCTGGACGTCATCGACAGTGCTTGTTTACTTTCATTTTTACCTTGGAGAGCGCAAGTTTATTCCACAACCAATTTTGGTATTAATACCACTAACAGAACGGCCAGGAGAGCTAAACGTCGTAGGCGGCTAGATGGATGAATGGACGGATGAATGGTGGAATGAATAGATAGATAGATAGACAAATAGACAGATAGATAGAAAGATAGATAGATAGATAGATAGATAGATAGATAGATAGATAGATAGATAGATAGATAGATAGATAGATAGATAGATAGATAGATAGATACGCTCAAGGTCACCCAAGTTCGCTAAGGAATGCTTCGCATTTAAAAATACAGCCCTTAGAACCGGTTCACGTTCTAGTTAGAGTTTATTCGTTGTTATTGCATGTGCAAAAAAAAGCAAGACATCTAGACTTTCAGATGCCCAGTAGCCCACATAAAAGGTAACGATAAAAAATCTGAAAGTGAACAAATAAAAAACGCAATAAACATCAAACGATGCACGCTAAAAATATGATATATTTGATACAGCAACATCATAAAATACTTGAAATACACATAAGTATGGATGCGAAAAAGTAAAGTAATGGTGAAATTGGCAGATCCAACGTACAGTGGTAATCGGTGATAAGCAAAGCACGAATGAGAAAAGTTGATTGATTGATATGTGGGGTTTAACATCCCAAAACCACCATATGATTATGAGAGACGTCGTAGTGGAGGGCTCCGGAAATTTCGACCACCTGGGGTTCTTTAACGTGTACCCAAATCTGAGCACACGGGCCTACAACAATTCCGCCTCCATCGGAAATGCAGCTGCCGCAGCTGGGATACGAACCCGCGACCTGTAGGTCAGCAGCCGAGTACTTTAGCCACTAGACCACCGCAGCGAGGTGAACGAGAAAGGTAGATGTGTCATTTTATTATCAGCAAAACTTTATGTGACGGGGGTTATTATGTCGTACATGACTTGCATGTCATCATTATCATGCTGGGACGTGTGATTTACATTCGTCGTCTACTCAGTTCACCTGATACCAAATTTGGTATATGTAGAGCTTGCAAAACAGCCGCGAGCATGCTATGAGCGTAGCATGTAGTCCAGTTTATACATGACATGCGTCTATGACATGAGACGCATGTCATAATTATCATGTTTGGACGTGTCATTTACATTCATCATCTATTCACGTCACGTTTTTCAATTTTTGGTATATGGGCAACTTGCGAAACTGCCGCAATCACGCTAAGCATAGCATGAAGTCATGTTTTACATGATATGCATATCATGATTATCATGCTCAGACGAGTCATTTACCTTCGCCGTCTTTGAACTTCATGCAATACCAAATTTGTTATATGTGGAGCTAGCGAAACGACCACGAGCGCATCATGAGCGTGGCATGTGATCATGTTGTTACATGACACGCATCTCATCATTATCATGTTTGCACCAGTCACATACCTTCGTCGTCCATTCACGTCCAGTAATACAACACTTGTTATCTTAATCTAGCGAAACGAACGGCGAGCACATCATAAACGGCCTAATTTACATTGACGTAACGTTGACGCGCGCACGCTGGGCGCAGTGACGCTACGCTACCAAAACGCGAGCACTATAGTGTGATGCCAGGCGCGACCAGCGTCTGTCGACTTGGCCCGGTGGCAACCGGCGCGAAATGCGAGATTCTGCATTACCCGCCGATTACCTTACCCAGAATGCAGTGAGTCTTCCTAGCTCCGTGACGGAGGGACGCCGGGCGTGCTCTAACGCACTTGCGTCAATGCAACGCAGGCAGATCGGCACCTGCCGTGGCATCGCCGGCGTGACGCGATGAAATGAACGCCAGCGCACACGCACGCCGGGTCTCGTCATATTGTAGTGGCGTCTTCAGTGTGGCATGTAGTCATGTTGTTACATGCCACGCATCTGATGATTTTCTTGTTGGCACCTGTCACATACCTTCATCATCCATTCACGTCTCGTAATACCAAATTTGGTGTATGTGAAACTAGCGAAATGGCCACGAGAGCATAATGAGTGCAGCGTGTAGTCATGACTCATCCCTGATTGATTAATATGTTGGTTTGAACGTCCCAAAAGCATTATATTTAATTATAGACGCCGTAGTGGAGGGCTCTGGAAACTTCGACCACCTGGGGCGCTTTAACGTGAACCCAAATCTGAGCACACAGGCCAGAGCATTTTGGCCTTAATTGAAAATGCAGCCGCTGCAACTGGAATTCGATCCCGCGGGTCAGCAGCTGAGTACTTTAACCACTAGACAACCGCGGCGGGGCTTATGACTCATCCCTTACATGACATGCATGTAATGATTTTCACGTTAGGTGATGTCACTTGGGTTCACCATGCAGTCATGTCATACCATGCCCAATTTCCAACATGCCATTTTAACAAAACCACCGCGAGAGCAACAAGACCACGAAATGTAAATCACGGCATTCATGACATACATGTCATGATATTCATTTTATGACTAGTCAAATATGCTCATCATAAAGTCATGTTATGTGATACTAAGTTTGGTATTGATACCATCAAGGAAATGGATAGGCGAGCTTAAAGTGGTAGGCGGCTAGATAGATAGATAGATAGATAGATAGATAGATAGATAGATAGATAGATAGATAGATAGATAGATAGATAGATAGATACGTTCAAAGTCGCCGAAGTGCTTTGCGCTTAATAAATATAATACAGATAAACAAGAATGCCATTAAGAGTATAATTTTTATGTTGAGTTGAAAACATTCTAATGATTCGGATGGCTTGACGCGAACAAGTATATGATTTTAAAGTTGAATATCACAAAAGCGAGCTGCAAGTCTGCCATTGTTTGATGTTATTTTTAGGCAAAAGAAGGTTATTATATTCTGAAAACCTGGTGGTGTTGTTGATGAGGACCTGGTGAGAAATAGTTTTTAAGGATATTTCAACATGAATTATAGAGTATGTGGTGACTGACTATTATGTTAAAAGAATTTTTGAATTGGATTTTGAGCCGGCCGCGTCCGGCGCGAAATACAGCAGAAGCTATTTAAATCTGGGCAACGTCCCATCACAGCTGTGGCCGTATTACAAAAGTTAAAACGGTATGTCATTGAATGTATATGCCATATCACCGTCGACCACGTCAGCGGTTAGGTGCCACTGGACTAAAGTGTTTTATTTTATGCAAACGTTACGCCCCCTTTACATGCGTGCTTGCGCCAACTGATCTGAAGTTTATTTGGAGCTTGATAAAAGCTTTGCTGAATGGTTAACGGCGGTCACACAAGGCATGTTCCGTTTGGCTGTTCCAGATGCGAACGATATAGAAGACGGAAGATACACTGCTTCTGTCGTCGTCACTTTCAAATCAGAGGCCCTTGCTCTTCAGTCTGTTCACACTTATTGCACTGGCGTCTTTTGTGATACCAGGGAGTATCATCGTACACAGAGGCTCACTCCTCGAGATCACGTTTCCGCATTTGGGCACGCGCGCTGTTTCGCCCAAGCGCCGCACCTCGGGAATGAATCTAATGAAACCCAAGCAACCTCCCCAACCCTGAACCACCACTCATCTCAGCTTCGGTGACCTTACGCCTCGAGCAACACTACTTTATTGTCTTTTTGCAAACTAAATGAATTTCGGTAGCTGAGCGGAAAAAGGCTTCCTCAAAACAGCGTTCACGTCACGTTTCGGCACTAAATTGGATGGAACAGAAGAATTCGTTTGCGCAGAGGGAAGAGGAAGACACGGCGCACGAATCAAAGGTGGAGGGTGTGCCACTGCCGTCATCTTCCTCTTACGTTTACTTTAATGATTTCTTTTTTTTTTTGAGAAGAGTCTAGTGGGGTTAATAAATAATAAGAGTCGGATGAAAGTGAGCTGTTTTCCGCTCTGCTTTTTTTTAGAAGAAAAATTCGCATGCCTAGAAAAGCTCGCCACGTGCATTAAAGGTAATACAGCTTCGACTTCAGTCACAGAAGAAAAGACAAGTCTTTCTAGAGTTATATGCTGAGATATCAGATACGCTGCAGTTGACAGCAGCGTGTCGGATATCACACCACCGTGTACAAAATTTGAATATTGTTTTTTCATGTGGACGTTGATTGATTGATATGTAGGGTTTATTGTCCCAAAACCACCATATGATTATGAGAGATGCCGTAGTGTAGACCTCCCGAAATTTTGACCACCTGGGGTTCTTTAACGTGCACACAAATCTGAGCACACGTATATCTAGAAGGTGAGAAACACGAAACTTGAACATCCATATGCTGTCAAAATTGTTCACTTATGGTAGCGATTATACTTAAGATAGAGTTATCGTAGCAAACATTCAATTGTTTCAATGCATTTGTGCCATATAAACTTCCAATTGCAAGAAGGTTGTGGGTGGGTTTTCGAGAGATAACGAAACCAATACTGAAACATAAGGAGTTACGAAGGAGTTACGAAGTTACGAACTTCCGGGTCACTTTTTGAGGTTGCGATACTAGAAAGGGGAGAAATGGAATAAGATAATCTAAAACCTTAAACATTTCTCGCACGAGAACAAGCTTACTCCATTAGCAAGATGTTTGCCTGGCGGTAATCCATCAGTGAGACCCAATTTAGTCTGTTCATACTGGCTTAACGTATTGTGAACTACACGAGAGGTGCCTGCTACGCTGCACTGTCAGCTTTGCTGCAGGAGAACCGCGATAATTGGGGAAGCGTCCGTCAATAACTTTTACTTAAGCAACATTTTTTTTCGCTCACACATGCTCCGATACTTATTCAGAAGAAAATGTAATAAAAACTCCAAGCATTTCCCCGAGGGGGAACATGGTTAAGTGCAAATACACGGGGTGATGCTATGAGGGGTATTTATTAATTCGCACTATTATATTTATTAATCACACTAATGTGCCTTTATGGTGTAATGGTTCCTGGGAATCGCAATTTGATCACACGGGGGAGTTTACGTTAACTCACTGGCGAATGCCAACGGATTTTAACTTTACTCCCCGTCACGACCCGCTCTCGACGGGAGACTGAGAGAGAAGGCGGGCGCGCGAGAGAGAGGGGTGCGCGCGCAGCTGCAGCGAGCGAGGAGAGCGGAGGAGCGAGCGAAGGGGGAGGGGGTATAAGGCGCGTTACTGACACCGATATCAGCGTCGCGTCCGTGGCTTTTTCGGTAGAGCGTCGCGCTGCGGCCCGCCAAGTCCTCTTTCTTTTAAAGATAGAGAGAAGACTGTGGACGCCGCCGACGGCGGTGGATGGTTTGGGGTCGCTTATAAAGTGTATTCACACTTAATATCACATGGCCTAATAAGAACATCATTTGTTAAAGTGAGTGGAAATGAACGCGTACGCGTTGCAGTCAGAGAGGTTTACTCGTTTAGTTTAAATATGACGGACGAAGGTTCCCGACGAGTAAATACATAGTTGCAATCGCAACTATGTTGCGAAATACATAGAACCAAACGATCAACACGATATTGAAGTAGAGGTAAAATACAGACAATTTATTGCTAAAGATCACATTTATTAACGAGGGCTTGCTTTTCAGTTATGAAGAGTAGCAGGCATAATTTAGAGAGGATTGCACACATGATACTTAACGGGATGTTTTGAGACACAAAATATCCCGCTTCCTTCTGTCTTTATTTTTTTCAGGTGAGGTTACATAAAAGGTTAACCTTATTTTTTCGGAACTGAGCCCTGAGTTGCTTATTTACTTCGTTTTTCACTTGTAAGAAGGTGACGGTAAACGGGATACATGCACCGAACTGCACGCTGCCAATTTGCTATTTTTTTTGAACCAGTGGGCGAATCTCAGTTGGCGAGCACTGGTTTGAAAAATAACAGGCTTAGTAATGCAGCACCGAGACTTATTCAAGGTAAAAAAAAAAGCTTTTATTGGGAAACCTACTGTTGTGAGAACCAACAAGCGCCTGAATGGCACGCGATTAAAGTGGCCATGGAGCTCAGCCGAAGAAGGTCTGCAGTCTCGTATTACTAGTTGTATGTCCAAGGTGAAAGCCTGGCAGCAAACGTGCGGACCCCAGAAATTTTCTACAGCATAAAAATAAGTACGTTGATATATACTGAAGCAACTCATTTAACGTTTTCTGGTAAGCCGTGCCGTTCATTACTTGTTACTTGTCTCATTGTGCAGCATCACAAGTAAGCAACAAGTGCTCCTCGCCTCCAAAGAGGGAAAGTAAGGATAATTTAGCGTAAATTGGAGTAGGACGATCATTTGGGAACCTGGTCACGTGCTTTACGGCATACCAAATGATTCGCCGAGCGATGAATTGGGCTAATTGGTGGTGCTTCATCATTTTTTGTGGTGCTGCGGATGACGAGACAGGGACGAGACACAGAATTCACTGCACACCACCTCTCGTGTAGTCCCTGTCCCATCCTTGTCTCATCATACACCCCACAACAGCATCTCATATACCAAACAACATTGCTCCTCTCATGTTGAATCTATGTACTGAGTTGGTTGGGGAGACAAAGTGAACATTTCTTTCCTTCTAGAAAATTGGTCTCATAAATAAAAGTGGTATGCACGCGTCAATAATACTTGGCTATTGCAGCAATCGGAATCCTAAGACAACATCTCGTCTTATTGAAAACTAGGTCGTCTTTCAAAAAGCATGCTGTGTTTATGCTCGCTCAACGAAAGGATGGGGGGGGGGGCGGAAGAGAGGGAGAAGGGCGACCAGCACTGGGACCCCTAATACGAAACCCCGCTCACACCATTCGCAGCGAGATCGACATACAGCCATAGCAGGCAACACCTTCGCGGCGCTAGTGTGGATAGGTCGTCAGCGATGTATATTTATTTTTTTAAATTTATTTATTCATACTTTCAGCCCAAGGGCCAAGACAGGAGTTGGGGTCACATATCTGCCACGTACAAAGAACATATGTGGAAACAAGTTTCACACTGTACGCTCAAGACGCATACTATATGGAAATAACAAAAACAAAAACGCAAAACTATATCAGAATACATCCCGCACAGGTCACGGATGAAAGAAACATGTTCGAATACATCTCGTACACGTATATGCATACGCATTCAGTCGCGCTTCGTTGTGAGTGGTTTAAGTCAATTGTCGATCAATGAAAAGTGATGACGGCACCTTACTGGTGATAAGACGCTCATTAGTGCTTTAAAGATGCCCATGGCCACACAACGTTACTGTTAATGGTATTAAAAAGTGAATTAGCTAATGAAGGGGAAGCTCCCTCTGTGTGATAGCCCATGCTGTTTACTCATTGATTTTCATTGTTTTATTCGGACGAACTCAGCATATCTTGCGCCTACTACGTACTGCTGTAGCACAACCGAACTGCTTTCCTTTTGCTTTCAGATACCATAAAAGAAATATGTGCGATGACTTAAATGGCGCTGTTCACACAAATACGCCTAGACATTTTTACCCCGAAAGCTGTTATGAAATTGCAATGAGGGTCAATTTTGGCGTCGCTGTTGTCGACCATTACCGGTGTCCATACACAGTACTGCGTGAAATAAGAAAGAGACTAACTAAATAAAAATCACAAAAGCTCTTCGAATGGTTCCCAATCCTGCATTGTCCCCAGTTCGGTGGTTATGCAGGCTTTGAATAGGTCCTGTGGGGCTGTGCCTTTTCTGGTAGCCCTTTCCGCCAAGAGGAAATGAACAAGCTCATTCAGAGCTTGCCTCCCAAATCATGGAGACAGACAGACAGACAGACAGACAGACAGACAGACAGACAGACAGACAAACAAACAGACGCAGCCAGTGTATGATTCACGGTTTTCCTATAAAACCTTTCGGAGCTTCGCCCCACTCATTATCATTCAACCCGTGGTGGGTAGGTAAGTAGGAAACTTTATTAAGAATCCAACGAGGAATTACTGGCCCGGGCTAGGCCTCCAGGAGCTGTCGTCCGCGGAGCATCGTGCAATGTCTTCTGCAATAGCTCTGGCTCGCTGGACAGCCCAGGTTTGGTCCACTGCACGTGGGCAGAGAAGGGCGGCTCACCACCACTCAGCCAGTCGTCCGAGTAGTGGCAGTGAACACTGAACTCACACTCCCAAAGTATATGCGCCATGTCGGCTGTCTCTTTCCAGCACCACGGAGAGCAGCGTGACGGATGGAGTTTAAAACAAAGTCCATGGAGGTGTCGGGGATTCTCAAATGTGTCAGTCTGCAGACACCTCAGATCAGACACCTGAGACCTTTCTAACTGCATGTGGGGTGGTGGTTAACGTCGTTGCTTTTTTTCTATAATGGTTTAGGACCTCCTGGAAAGTAACCATGATGTCCTTGCAGTCCTGTAAGGTCTCGTTGTCTGTTATAATCGTAGTTGTATTATGTCGTCTGACCTCGGGTGCCTCGCCATCGTTGATGTGTTGCACATCGGTGGCCCTTTCGTCTGCGTCGCGGCAGGTTAGCAGTCTCGCAACCAAGTGGGCGCGCTCGTTGTGGTTCGACAGGAGGTGAGATCTTTGGTCGCTGCCAAGCTCTCCCACGTGCGCGGGGAACAGTTTGAGAGACTTGGCAGCAATTGTACCAGACTTGAAACCTGGCGTTTAGCATGTGCGCCGCCTCGACAGAGACCTATCCCTGTGTAAAGTTTCGGACTGCCGTCTTAGCGTAACTCAGGATAAAGGTGTCCTCGTTTCCGCTATGAATTATTTCGAGGGCAATAGCCATTTCTTCTGCCACCTCAGATGATGGGAGCCTCGAAGATCCCGTCACCAGAGTTCGTTTCCCCGGGTCAACCACCGCCATAGAGAAGGCAGGTGTCGATTGGTGTCGTTGTTGCTTTCGTAAGTTGTGCTGTTGTCCTCAGTCGGGCATTAGGTATCTAGCAGCGTCGACAAAAAAGACACCCTCTCGGCAGCCGTGCTCTTTAAGGATAGCCTCCGTTCAGCATCTGCACCTTTCGGCATCGTGCACTGGGTGCATGTTTTTGGGTATATTCTCTGGGAGTAAAACATTCTTGACCGCTGGCAATAGCGCGTCCTTCAGTCCCCACATACCGTGATACGAATCTCGAGGGAGTCGAGGATGCTTTTTCTGGTGTTGGTGCCCGACAGTCTTCCAAGCTTCGCAATCTTCTGAGCTTCGATGATTTCGGCGAGCGTGTTGTGCACGCCCAACTCAAAGAGCCTGCAGTCGGAAGTGTAGTGAGGTACGCCAAATGCAGTTTTGTAAGCCCCATGGATGACCGTGTTCAGCTTGTTGCTTTCGCTTGTACACCAATTGACGTAAGCAGCAACATACATGGTGTGGCCTAAAGCATACGTCTGTATTAGTCTCACTACATTGTGCTTTTTCATCCCTTTCTTGTTGTTCATGATTCTTCGCATCAGGTTCCTGGCGGCTGCCACTTTCTTTTGCAGCCGGGTGACCGGCTCGAAATCGGCACCGTTATCTTCAAGCCAGAGGCTGAGGACTCGCATCGTGGACACCATGGGTGTCCAAGATGACATTTGATGCCTTTTTGTGACACACAAGCTCGTCTGACGGACCTCGGCCACGTTTCTTGGGGGACGTCCCGGTTTTCGAGGTCTATGGAGCAGGATCTCCGACTTTTTTGGAGCGCGGATGAACCCCGTGCCTTCGAAGTGCTTCTCGAATTCCCTTACCGCTCGCTGCAGCCTATCTTGCATACTCCAGAACTCATGCTCTCTGTGGTTCATATCATAACGTCGTCCAAGTAGATCTTATGGTTGATGCCTTTGATTACGTTGAGCTGCTCCGGAAGGCCGGTATTAACGAGATTGAACAGCTTTGGGAAAGCACGGACCCTTGCGGCGCCCCTGCACCTCCCATCACGACCGTTTTTGGTGGTAACCCGTCGATGTTGATTCGCACTTCTCGCCCGTCGAGGAAGCTGCCGACATATCGGTGGGGCATTTCTCCCCTAGGTTTAGCTTACTGAATTTCTCAAGTATGGCCGTGTGCCTCAAAGTGTCGAAAGCACTTTTGAGATCAAGCCCGAATATGGCGTGAAGGTGCGTGCTCGGTGCATCAGCGACTTGTTCAGCATTGAGTCCTATATGGAGAGTCTTTTCCGGAACACGATGATGTGGGTTCCAAATGCGTTTCGCCTTTCGCGGAGCATCACAACCCTATTGAGGCAGGCGTGCTTCATCACCTTGCAACGCACGACTTGAGAGAGATACGCCTCATGTTCTTGACTACGAGCGGCTTGACCGGTTTGGGTATAAGCATCATGTCCTCGATTTTGTATTCCTGCAGCACTTGACATGTCCTCCCCCACTCATTGACATACTCGCATAGGTTCACAATGGTGTTGTCACTTAGATTTCTGAAGATCTTGTTGGTAATTTTGTCCGGGCTGGGCACCGACTTCGTTTTGAGTAGCTGAAGAACCGTCCTGATCTCCTGCACAGAGAAGTCCGCGTCGAGCTCTTCGTTAGGTGCGCCAGTATACTCGGGGTTATGTAGGCCCATAGAGTGAGTGAGGTGCATCCGCAGGATCTCGTCCGTGAGGGCCTCCGGATCATTCTTGTATTTGTGCCGCAACTCAGCCCTCTCTGTCCTAAGTGCCGTCCTGGTACTAGTGGGGCCTAGCAGGTGCTTCAAATCTTCCAGCAGCGTCCTGTGCTCATATTTCCGTCCATGGTATCGCAAAGCTCTTTGAATGTTTGCTCGCATAAGCGAGAACAGTGTGTCTGCATTTTGCGGTTGACTTTTTTAAACTTGTGCTTGCTTACTCTGTGCTGCATTGATTTTTTGGCCAAAAGGAGGTGCGCCAGACGGCTGTCCAGTCTTGTTGGGTTGGGGGCTTCAGTTCTCTTGCCGCCCAGGCCTTCCTCTTCCCACCAGTCTGTCCATTCAAATTCTTTAGTGGCTTTCTCCACGTCTGCTAGGATTTTCTTGCACCATGACCCAATATCCTTGATGAGGTTCTCCCTTCACGTTGTCCCTGTTTTCGCGAAATTTGTGCCAATTGATGATCCTGACTTTGCTATTTCCGCTTGGTTCTGCGTTTTTGCCGACCACCAAGTTGAAGATTGAATGATCGCTGTCTAGGTCTTCAAACGTATTTTCCCAGCTCACCAAGTCCGTGTTAACGCACATCGAGAGGTCCGGGGCCGTATCGCGGCACACATCCTGCACGATCCTGGGGTGCGAAGTTTGCTCGTTTCACACTGAAACGCAGGTGAAGAAGCTGCTCCACCAAGATATCCTTCCGGCACTTGGCCCGTGGGATTTTCCGTTTGCTGTAGCAGCCCATGCAGAGAAAAAGCGTTTGTGTCGAAACTATAAGCCTTTGAATGAACGCACAATTACTGTGGTCCACTCGCTGTCCTTAGTAGGTGACAACATTCAGGACATATCAGGTTGCATATACTTTCCTACGCTCTACCTAAATGTGTTTATTGGCAAGTGAGCTTGCGCCCACAAGACTAGAAGAAGACAGCATTCATTAGTCATCATGACGCATACATGTGAACGCACATGCCGTTTGGACTGAAAAATGCTCCAGCGACTTTTCACAGAATTATGCAAATATTGTTCCAAGACCTCCAGCACAGGCCAGAGCGATTTGGAGTCCGCGTTTATCTGGATGACCTTTTCGTTTATGCCGAGTCATTTCTCACGTTTTTAAGCATCCTACAAGAGGATTTACAATTACTGCAGGCCAATGAATTGAAAGCTTCAGTGAAAAAGTGCTGTTTTAGCCAACCTTCTGTTAGGATTCTTGGCTTTATTATTTCCAGTCAAGACCCCGTTAGATATTCTGATAAGGCTGCTGATATGTGTCGCATCCTAGTTCTGCGAAGCCAGAAACAAGTGCTCTCTTCGGTGCAAAGAGAAAGATTCTACCGTCGTTTTATTACCGCCTTTGCGAAAGTGGTCGCCGCTTTGCATGCTCTCATCGAGGCACACACATTCGTTTGGAGCACAGAGTGTGAGCAGGCCTTTCAGAAGATTCGTGCCGCTCTGACCAAGCCTCCACTTCTCGCACAATTTGACTTCATGGCAGCCACAATGTCAATCACAGATGCCTCACATGAAGCCATTAGAGTGTTTTTATCGCAGGACCACGGTGCCAGAGAATGCCTCATTGCCTACGCCAGCAGTGTACCTTCTACACCAATATGTTGGAGTGTATTGTAGTCCACCGGGCAATAACAGTCAAGTTCTGTCAGTAGCTTATAGACATAAAATTCTTTCTAATAACATATAACTGGACCTTTGCCTGCTCAACGTCCAACGTGCGGCCATGTCGTCAGTTCACTTATATGCTCATGGACATAGTGGAGCTTGATATTACTGTGCAACATCAGCCAGGATGTCAAAACTTTGTATCCGTCGATTTTTCCCGCTTGGCATGTGTTGTCAAGCACTTTCCCCAATCTCCGGCTATGATGCAACGAGAAGATCCGTAGTTTTCTGACATTCTTTGCCGCATGGCCAGTAAAGAGGACTTGGCCGAGTACACCAAATTAGAAGACAGGCTGTACCGTCTACTGTCATCGAAACATGCGCGCTAGTCACTCCATTCAAACTACGTCCCACCATTCTGCAAGCATTACACGACGGCGCAGAGCACTTTTACACAAAGCGTACGTTACTAAAGGTTCAAGATCTTTATTGGTGGCCGGACATGGAACAATCAGTCGCAGCCTGTGTGTGACCCTTCCAGTAATGTCAACAGTTCAATTGCCCAACCAAGCGTGACGTAGCTCTTCTTGGCAGAATGCCTACCTCAGACATTCCTTTTTTTTTCAGCATAGCAATTAACCATGTCACCATGCCACACGCCAACTCAAAGCGCTACATCTGAACGTGGTAGGTTTTTCCACCCGCTACTTAGTACCCACTGTAGGAAACAGATTGAAGATGGAGCTCGGAGACGAGGAAGAAGAAGTAGCCAGGGCACGCTCTGCATTTTTTTCCTGTTCTGTCAACAATAAACCGAAGACGTATTGGTTCTGTGGTCTCTCTGGTCCTTCTGAAACATGGTGCCGTGGCCTGGAGGATCTAAAGACAGACGCACAGACTTCAAACCCATTCGCAACAACGTGTTGAAGAACGTAGCAGCAGCGTCTGGCGCAAGGACGAACCGCCGAGAGAAGGACCACGACCGACGACTGTTGGCGACGCACATAAACAGGCAAGAGCTCTTTCAACACGTTTGAAGGATGAATAAAGAGGTCCTATCGAAGAAGCGGAAGACGCTTCGAGCAAATGTGACGATGCTTACGAGCGAAATCGATAAGAAGATAAAAAAAGACGCCAATCGAGCGCAACTTATGACGCTTCTGAACCAGATGAAGAGCGTGTCACAGACACTAAGACAAGTTAACGAACAGATTGAACCGTTCATTGAAGAAGACGACGCGGAGGCAGAACTTGAAAGAGTTTTGCTGGAACGACAAAAATAGAGGAGCAAATACGCGAGTTAGAACAAGCGACGCAACTGACTGCGAGAATAGTCACAGAACAGGCGAGCTCAGTGCAAGGTACTAACCAAATCTCGGAGACGCAAGAGCTTGTAAAGTTGCCACGTCTTGAGATGATCAAGTTTGATGGAAAAAAAACAGCATGGCCAAGGTTTTGGCATCAGTTCAAGACATCGGTGCATAACAGAGTGAACATGCCGAAGAATCAAAATTTTAATTACCTTCTGGTGTCTCTGAGAGGGAAGGCTGCGTCCCTCATAGAAGGTTTGCAGTTTTCTGATCAGAATTACGAGCATGCAGTCGCTCTTCTGAAAGAAACCTTCGGACGAGAAGATAATTAAGGGGGACCTTTATAAAAGAGCTTGCAAACTTGGAAGCAGTGAAGAGTCCCAAAGATGTAGATGGGCTGAAGAAACTCTTCCAAAAGTTGCATGTGAACACACGAGCATTGCAGTCATTAGGAGTGGGAATGGGTAGTTACGCCACAGTGATAGCTCCTGTTGTAAAACCTGCGCTACCGGTGGATATGAGGATTGAAATGAAGATGAAGGAAATAAAGAAACGTGACAACAGACCAGCAACTACGGAATCGGACTCAGCGTTAGGAGAGAGCACGAGCAGTTTGAAAGAAATTATGGAGTTTTTAAAGATATACGCAGCAGAGAAGAAACTCGAGAGAAAAAATACGACGTGACCCAGTCACCACACAGTATCAGGCGTACTAGAATATCTACGCTTCAAAGCACCTCCTTTAAGAAATGCATCTTCTGTGAGATGACTGGACGCTACACGGAAGATTGCAGAAGAAGCATTACTATGCAACAGAAAAAAGAAGCCTTACAACGGGAGCGAAGGTGTTTCAGATGCACCAGACCTCACTACACGGCGAAGATATAGCGCGCGAACGTACGCTGCACAACATGCAAGGGAAGGCACGCGACATTCATGTGTCGACCACGTACCCCTGAAGGAAAGTCAACAGAGCAGCAAAGCGGTGATGATGTTGAGCAAGTGCGTAAAAGCGCGCAACCTGACCAGTTAGACACCAGCAAGTCCTGCAACATGCACGCACAGCAGTCTGGTGAACACAAGTGTATACTACTTCAGACAGCCTTTTCGTGGATGGAGGGAGAAACAGCGGGTGCTACGCACGGATTCTGCTGAACAACGGGAGCCAGAGGACATTCACCCTCAAAAGATTGTCAAGAAAACTAGCGTGCAAGGTAAAAAGATCCCAAAGGATTACTGTAGGATCATTTGGAGGAGAAGAGATGGAACTAGAAATGAAAGTCGTCGAGGTCAGCGTGAGGAAGGATCCTATTTCGGAGCCAGTCACAATTGAGGCACTGGAGATGGAAGTTATATCCTGTGACGTGCTACCATCGCCACCGTTGACAATACACGAAAGAGCAAAATCGATGGGAATTTGTTTGGCTGATGACAACGAGAAGACGGACAAAGAAAAAAAAATATGGAAACTTCTTTATTAATTGGAGCAGATTATTACTGGACTGTAGTCACTCGTCACATTTGCGAGATTCATCCAAAAGTAATGGCAATAAAAACAATATTGGGATGGACGGTCCAAGGTCCTGTAGGACTTCATTGTGTGCCGATGAAATCATCGATGGTTATGGTACTCGAGGTCAGTACCAAGTCGCACACGACTGTGGACGAACTGCAGAGATTCTGGGACTTGGAAAACATGGGCATCAAGGAGAAACGAGCAACAAAGACAAGAGATGAACATGTGATAGACTACGTCCGACAAACAATGGAGTTCAAGGCAGGAAGATGCCAAGTGTGGCTACCATGGAAGGAAAACGCGACATTGGATGACAACAACACCATTGCAGAGAAGAAACTTATACAGGTGACCAAGAAATTATGCAAGGATAAACATTAGCTCCTAGCCTATGACAAAGCTATTCGAGAGTACTTCGAGCAAGAAATAGCAGAAAACGTCGAAGAAGATGCTGGATCCGATATACAGAACAAATTTGTATACTACATGCCGCATCAAGCAGTAATTAGGAAGGACCGAACAGCGACAAAAATACGGATCGTCTTTGACGCATCGTCAAGTCAGAGTCTAGGTGAATCCTTGAATGACAACTTAGAAAAGGGGCCAAACCTAAACCCCGACATCACAAGCTTCCTGATTAACTTTCGTCATCACAAGATCGCTATGTCAGCCAGCGTGGAAAAAGCATTCTAGCATATCAAGATAAATGAAAATGACCGAGACGCACTGCGATTTATGTGGTGGGAAAGAATACCCAGCGAAGATATGCCAACCCCGAAGATAAAAACGTGGAGGATGACGAGGGTTACTTTTGGAACTACACCAAGTAGCTTCCTTCTAGCGGCCAGGATTCATCGACATTTGGATAAATTCGAAGAAAAATATCTTGCAGTTGTGGCGCAACTCCGGAAAGGAATCTACGTCGATGACGTTTTACTAGGAGCCGACAAATACTCGACATCGACAAAGATATACAAAGAAGCACGAGATATTTTTCGCAATGCGGGGATGAATTTAAGAAAATGTATTTCAAATGACGCCAAGCTGAGAAAACTCTTTGACGAAGAAGGAGAGGATCTGAATCGAGGGATAAGAAAAGAGGGACAAATCAAGATTTTGGGACTGAAATAGAATTTCGTAGACGACGTATTGAGGTTTAAGACATCCATGGCAAAAACTATAGGTGCTCGACTGTTAGATGAAGAAGAACTACGGACTGTGGCTGTTGAAGCAGAAGGAGTATATAACAACTGGCCTCTTACTTATGTGTATGACGATCCTAACGAGCCACAACCCATCTCACCGGTGGACGCTATAGGAGGCAGGCAAGAAACCAACAAGCAGGAAGAAAACAGACTCGGTGAATACAGTTTGCTGAATTACTGGAGTGCGAGAAAACAGGCAATGATAATATGTTGGATCAGATGGAAAAAGGAGTACCTGAGGGAGCTTAAGTGTGCCAGCAGAAAAATAGAGGGTCACACAAATGTACAAGAAGGAGATGTACTTCTGCTTGAATAAGCGCGAAAAAGTACTCAGTGGAAAGTCTGCAAGGTCGAAAAGATTTTCCCAGGCAAGGATGAACTAGTGAGAACATGATTGCTTTGTACACCTGAAGGAAAATTAGTCAAGAGTCCGATTGAACTGTTGTATTCGCTCGAAGGTTGATTCGGTGTAATCTTGGCAGCGGGAAGATGTAGAAAACAGATTGAAGATGGAGCTCGGAGGCGAGAAAGGAGCCAGGGCACGCTCTGCATATTTTTTTTCCTGTTCTGTCAACAATGAACCGAAGAGGTATCGGTGCTGTGGTCTCTCTGGTCTTTCTGAAACACCCACCACAGCATCATCTATGACTACGGACGAAGTTATCAAACATTTGCACAACGTGCTTTACACATACGACACGCCCCTCGGACCATGGCTCGACCTTCGAGTCCAATGAGTTCAAGCGCTTCATGAAGCTTCTTTCAGTGGAACTCCATTTCACCACTGCATATTATCCTCAAGCCAATGGCTTGGTTGAAAGAAGCAATGAAACTCTTCTGGCAGTTTTCCGCAAGCTCTGTGCAATGAAACCACAGTCATGGGCTTCCAAGCTTCAAGAGGCAGCTTTCGCAGTGAACACGTCCTTGAAAGCAAGCACAAACTTTACGCCATTCCAGCTTCTCTACGGCTATCTACTGAAACTCTAATCCAACAACATCGTCCGTTCCAGCAATTCGCTCCTGTCTAGCGCATCCTCGATACAAAAGTGCAGTGCTCTGAAGCAGCTGTCGATTCGGAAGCAGCTCAAAGTGCACGCAAAGAGCACTATGTTCGCGGCCGCCGTCCGCACACATTTATTGTAGGCGATCTTGTCTGGGTGAGACGAGAGGCTCCGGTTGCTAATGAGAAAATGGCACTACGCTTCAATAGTGTTTACCACTTCATTGAGCAGCTTACACCAGCTCTGTCATGTATGGCATTACATTTGATTAATCAATCACAAACGGTACATGTGTCCCTGCTAAAGCTTTATGTGCGACCAGCTTCTCCAGTGATCGAGCAAGTACTCCTCGTTCATGCAGGTATCACGCTCGCCTCAGAAGCAATTGTCACTTCTGCCAAACAGCCACAACGACCCCAACACACTCGCTGGTTATCGAGACAGTTCGACGACTTTCTGCTCGAGTGAAGTTGTAGTCATTTCACATATGTGCATGAGTATGTTATCGCACGTGTGACCGTGTTCAAAACCCACTGACCACTGAAATTGGTCAATCGGACCAGGATAGGTTGTTAGCGCCAACAGGCGCCAAGCTCATCACTAGCGCCCTCTACGGCTCTTATATGACGATGCAACGCCAAGCCCAAGTGAAGGCGAGCCTCAAGTTCTTTCGTCCACCACCACGTCTGAAGGCCACGTCGTAAAATTTTCCTCGACAATTGCCTATGTTTCAATAAATCTTTTGTTACCTGAAGCCTTGGCCTTCAAGCCCCGGCCCTTAAGTTCAGCTATTATACTGCAGCGTGATGTGCAGCCACGGTGGCGTTTACCCGTATAGATTCCGTGGTGCACTACAACGAAAGAGCATCTTGCCGCCTCGCAGCTGCAGAACAGGAGAATGTGATGACGGCAGCGCTCAGGGTAGTGCATCAAAAGATCAATGCCGAGCATCGTAGCCTGTCTGAACTCACCCGCATACTTCATTGGGTAACTACGTGCCTGCGCAGGAGGTTATCATCGACAAGCGACAACCATCTCAACGTAGTCAACGCTGTATACTAGAGGCAATAATTCCACCTATGGAGGTTCATGGTCAGGTCCTCTGAATAATTCCACGTTGGAAGAGACGACTACCACCAAAGAAAGGCGCCAACTTTGGCACGGCTTCATGCACGCTGCGTGGCTGAGTGTAATAATGTGAAGGAGAAAAGAGGCGCTCAGGGGTGGGTGCCTACTTGGCTAGAGAAAGAAAAGAATAAAGCAAGATAAAGAACAGCCGGGTCACTCAATAGGTGCTGTCTCTGGGTCTCATCATTTATTACACTCTATAAAGTGATGTATTGTATGTCCTAGCCCTCATAAATATAGTTGATTTGATTGATTTGTGGGGTTTAACGTCCCAAAACCACCATATGATTATGAGAGACGCCGTAGTGGAGGGCTCCGAAAATTTCGACCACCTGGGGTTCTTTAACGTGCACCCAAATCTCAGCACACGGGCCTACAACATTTCTGCCTCCATCGGAAATGCAGCTGCCGCAGCCGGGATTTGAACCCGCGACCTGCGGGTCAGCAGCCGAGTACCTTAGCCACTAGACCACCACGGCGGGGCTCATAAATAAAGAAATTTATTATATAATTTGTATAAGTAAACGGGTCATGCGTTTTGCCCCGCCCACATGCCTGTATTCAGAAAAAAAAATTCCGCATTGGGACCAAATGAACCCAAATTTAGGTGGTATGTACGTAGTAGTATAAAGTAACTAAATAAATGCGTAAGTTTTGTACAGACATCGGAGAAGCTTTATTCCCGCATCCAAATATTAGGCCGAGCTGAATTTTCTCCCCCCCCCTTTTTTTTTTGATGGGTCACGAACACACTGACACCAGCCATGTAATTGTTCTGTTGTATTAGCTACAAAAGTCGGCAAAGTGAAAATGACGCGTTTCGTACTCTGTCTCATTTTACCCAACGTACACTGAATATTGTAGAAAGCACATTGTAGAGTGCAAAGACGAGCTACTATATTTAAAGAAGTACGGTGGGTTAGTAACCTTTTTTTACAATTTTTTGCTTTTTATGCAAAATCAATCCTTGCAATTGGCTGGTAATGCTGTCTATGCAAAAAAAAAAAGAACGGGTGCGTGTAGAGGTGCTTGGGTGACCCCAGTCGTGTAAAGAAAGCTGGAGAGACCGCGTGGCGCGTAACGAAGCGTATGCCGAACTACGACGCAACTCTCACCTTAACTGTGATTAGATAAGCGAAAAACAGCGAGCGCGCCTTATTCCTCTATTCCCTTGCACATTGTGCGCTCAATAACGTAGGCAAAATCGAAGGAGGTGCAATAAAAATGATCAATCGGGCAAGGACCTCTTCAGGGCAGCAGCGGCGTTGAAGGAAATAAGGCGAGTTCGTCACGGGAGAAGACCCTCGAGCGAAAATACAGAGCTCGCAGCACGATAATATCGCAGCTTCGCTCTTAACAGCGAGGTGTGCCTGGAGCCCACACACGATGGGGACCCCTCGAGGTGAAGAAGGGTGGAAAGTGCTGCTTTGGTCAGCCTACACACGGGACAGGGTGTGAAATTGGCGCGATTGTTGTTCCCTTCGTCACGTACTATAGGCACAGTAGCGTTTTGATTTATATTGATCGGAACTGGCATCTCTTCCTGTCACCTTTTCTCTACGGAGCTGATCTCTTGCTTCAGGTTGTTTTTCCAATGGCACGAGGAAAACTGTGTGGCGGAACAACTTTTTTATATTCTGTGGTACGTCACAAGAGATGCTCTTATTAAACAGACGAATGTGGGGCATGCGTATTTCATTTCCCAGTTTTTGGATGTGTTTCTCTTACCATTGTGCAAGAACGGGATTATCGTATTGCGTAAACGGAGGGAGTCTTTGACTGAAACTCCTAACGCTTAAGTCTATTAGGTGAAAATAACCATACAGAAAGTTCCTCCTTTTTTATGTGGCCGTGTAGTTACACCCAACCTTGCTCTGTACGCTAGATGGTGTCACCTCCACGACCATGGCTGTTACTATCATCACCCACACTACTCACACCAACGTTTTCATAATGTGTTTCAAAACTTGTTTTAGTGATTCGTAAAGGTAGAGAAAGTAGAGGGAGAGGTAAATTGTATAGAATATAGCACAGAGGTCGATCTGAGCTTGTGCGCTCTGGCTTGCTAGTAGGTTCTGGAGGAAAGGAAAGGGGTAAAACAAGTGAAACATAAGATCGGATAAAAATAGGTGACAGTTAGGCGCGTTTAACAACGTATTCAATACATTGTAAAGTTAGGTGCCGTACTCTTCCTAAAATATACAAGTGCTCATGCAATGACATTTGAGGTACAAAATTCGGTGCATGTCAAGCTAGCGAAAAGGCCCCGAGCGCATCATGAGCGTCACGCGTAAGTTGTGCGGTACATGACGAGAATGACATGGTTTTCTTATTACCATTTGACATTTATGTTTTTGCCATGCAATAATGTTTCATGCCGAGTGGTTGCAGCTAAATTTGAACGTACGTACGAAGCAAAGAAACACGAAGAAGGTAAGATTCAAACTAGCCCACATGGAAATCATTCTAAAAATGTTTCGTCATACTAATTTTAGTGTCCATCCCACTAACGAAAAAGCCAGTGGAGCACACAGTCATGCATGGGTGGCTCGATAGATAGATAGATAGATAGATAGATAGATAGATAGATAGATAGATAGATAGATAGATAGATAGATAGATAGATAGATAGATAGCACATGAGGATAGGGGCAGGTTCAACGTAAAAATACATGTGTAGCAGTGAGCATATTTTTTGCGCCCGACCCCCATTTATCTCGTTTACGCTTACGTCGTAACAGACACACATCTACATACATGCACGTACACAAATATAAATACATCTACACCTGCATACACCCACACACACACGAACAAGCTCACACAAACACACACACTTATTTGGATGCACCCGTGTTCTGGATGGTGAGCGTTTTACAGCGATGGCGAAAAATCTAGTTTGGCTGAAAATTCTGCGCCGGGACTGCAATTCTCATTTGTGAGCAAAAACTGAATATCTCGTCCGTCCGGCCCCCCCAAAAATTCAAAAAGATGTAAGTAAAAAAATGAATAATAACACTCGATTCTTACACTCATGCGTCACAAACACATGCGTCCTGTCTACACGCTCGACAATACTTTTACTATCACAGTATTATTGCACGGTACAAGCGTACATTGCCATCGGGAGTCAGAACAAGTGATTGTCATAACTAGCTCATGGCTGTGGTACCTGCATCTTCGACGGAGGTGAAAATGTTGTACGCCCGTTAGCACAGATTTGGGTGCATGTTAAAGAACCTCAGGTGGTCGAAATCGCCGCAGCCCTCCACTATGAAGTCTCTCACATTCATATGGTGGTTTTGGGATGCTAAGCACCACAAATCAACAATTACTGTGCGTATTTCTTTAAGTACATGTAGTGGGTGAATAGCAAGTTCGAAAACACTTCGACGAATAAATGGTTGTGGTTTAAAGCATGCTACCCAGTACACAGAATGCATCCATACGTGAGAGCTTCCGTGACGCAATTCACCTTCAGCTTTATTGTTTACAGTGAAGTAATTCCCAAGTTCAATTTCCCGAGTTATATCATGCAATAAAGAGGAATACGAAGTGGTTCAAGTACACACTAGGGATAGAATTTTGCTATCATGTTCAACTCCTAAAGTGAAGCTTAAGGGTGATTGTTTGGAACAACTTTACTCGGATTTGACAGGACGTGCCCTAGCGTGCCGTGGGTGACTCCTACGTCGGGACCACCAGGTCGGTCACCTGTCGGCCGCATCGCGAGCCTGCTAGACCGACCAGAGCTGGTCAGCCAGAACCGGGCTGCGGAAAATGCCTCCCACTTTGCCAATGTGTAATCCAGTGTGTGATGAAGCTTGAGGGTACCCTAATAGATTTCAGCTGTGTTCAGCGGTTTTACGTACATTTCTTCTCACTCACATATGTGGAGTTATTGGGTTTATTAATTCATTGGGTTGATAATGTCAGTAAATGTGACTCTTCCATGGCAGTAAATGTGGCTCGTCTAAGCTAAATAATCTCCACAGACTAATGCGTTGATGTTATCACACCGATATCTTAGTGTGACTATTTTCTTAGCAGTGGTAACAGTTATGACGCTTACATCACGTTCACCTGCTAGCTGAGGCTATAGTTAATTCATGAGTATTTATTAGAAGGCAGAGAGATCGGCCTGAGCTAGTGTGCTCTATCGTGCAACTTTACACAAGGGATAAATGAAGGAGGAAGGAAAGAGGGATGAATGATGATGGGGACAAGAAGAGGTGGTGTGTATAAACAGTATCCACTTGGCATATCATGCTACAGTCTAGTACCTAGTCCAGTGCTTTTGATAATGTCTAAAAGAAACTTTGTAGCAGTTTTTGACGCTGTTTGGTCTTTCATTGCTGACAACATGTGGCTTTCACTCAGTGGCGTTTGTCCGATGTGTGCCAACGTTGAAGTGTCCAATGTGTGCCAACGTTGAAACGTATAATGGGCATGCACAAAATATATGAGCTAAAGTTTCGCGCACTTGGCAGCGCTCACAATTTGAGCTGTCTGCACGGCTGATTAGGTGGGTGTAGTGACGAGTGAAGGCAACGCACAGGCGAATCTGGTGCAGTAGAGAGAAACGTCATTAGACACCACCCGGATCGGCTGTGTTTCGCAAGCACTCTGGCCAAACTTCTGTTTCTGACTGCTTGAGTCATTCAATGGAACTTGAACAAATGTGACGCGTTATACGGAATCGACCACATCATCTGAAGTGATTTCTAGGGAGTGCTTCGCATTTTGTGTTCACAAAGATCGACTTTTTGGCAGCGTTCGACTTCCTCCGTGGGCCTACCGGCTAGGCCTACGAACATGGTCATCCACGAAGCAGAGGGAGAGGAGCTTTTCTTCACCGAATATCTCAACGATCATGAAGGCAGCTGGCGTCAAGTGTATGCCAGGACCAGAAAGCCCGCTTTATCCCCGAAAAAATCGACGTCTGCTATCAACACTTCACAAGAACAGTCACAAAAAGCTCTCCCATCGCCTCATTGCAGTGCCCCCAGACCCCCTTCACTTCCAGCGGCCGACTACAAAATAGTCCTGCGAATACGTGAAGGCTCCGGCTGTGCTGACACTCCACTTCCGAAGCTCATACATGCTGTCCTAAAAGCGGCAGCGCTTACAGGCTTCCTACCTGACCAATACCGCATCAATTTTGTAAGCAACATTCTGCTCATAAGCAAACCGGACTCGGAACGCACCAAATCATACCACCGTATCAAATCCATCAACATGGACGAGCACAGCTTTGAAGTTTTCGCCCACATTACCTATCTATCAAATACCTGCCGAGGGGTCATCCGTAATATTCCTACGGAACACACACCTGAAACCATCTTGTCAAGTCTATTGGACTATGAGAGACCAGGCCTTATCCTGACTGGACGTTGCTTGGGTTCAACAACGTCCATCTTGGTCTCCTTCAGAGGTACGCGCGTGCCTTTCTACATAAGCTATCTGTGTGACATCACCAGATGCGTACCCTATCGTCATAACAGGGAAGCCTGTAATCTCTGCCACAAACTTGGCCACACACCAGACGTATGCCCAGGCGCTCCTCAGTATTTTATGTCCAATGTGTGCCATTCAGAACCCCCTCTTTGATCACGAATGTTAACCTAAGTTTTTGGTGTGCAACAGTGACCACCCCATCGGCTCGCCCTAGTGCCCACAACGCTACAAGCCCAAACCAAAGCACGCACCCTCAACTTTCGAGCAAGATGCAGCTCTAGTTCTCGACCCAAGCACATCTTTTAAGAGCACCCCTATAGGACGCTGACCAAGTATGACAAGACAGCAAAGCAGAAAAAGCCGCAGCCACAGCCGCAACAAAAGCATTCATCAAGACCCCAGCCGCGGACTGGCCCTGGACACGAGGTGAGCTGAGCTGATGTAGCCTCCCCTGAAAGCTCCATTCAAAAGCAGCTCATACTATTGCAGGATGAGATGGCTCAATTGAGGGCAGAAAATGCAAAACTACGCCTAAAGCTTCAGACCATTAAAGAACCTTCTCCATCCCACACCTCTCCGCCTCATCTCTCACCGCTACACCTATCTCAACACCACCAGCTCCTCCCTAAACCACCCCTACAGCTAGGGACCCCGCTCAATCACCTGCGCAAAAACGAAAAGTCTCGACTCCCTCATTGTCATTCGAAGAGTCGAAGCGAAACTAGAAGTCGAAGCGTAACTAGAGAAAGTTGACAAAGTTAAAAAAAAGTAACCAAACTCGAGGAAAAACTAGACCATTCTATTACCTTCTCCGCAGCTTCCTTGCAAAAGCTACATGAATCCGTGGCCTCGATACGACAAGCCATGTTACCGATGCAACAAACCCTAGATAGAGTCACGCAGTGGATCGACACGGTCCACGCTAACCATCCAGAGCTTCCCCAACCTAAGCAAAATCAACATAGTGAAAATGGCTCCTCGTAACCTCACTGAATTTTTTGTATGGCAGTGGAACTGCAGGGGGTTTCGCCAGAAAAAGGCAATACTACTGCAGTACACTCAATCACAAACTATCCCTCCCCCAATCACTGTGTTACAAAAAACAAATGGTGTAGTGCAGCTGCCAGGTTATAGAACGCATCAAAACCCAGCTGATACCCTACCAAACACTGCTGTATTAGCTCAGAAGCCCCTTACAGTTACCTATTCGAAATTTGCTGACATATACATGGAGCACGACTTTCTCCAAATAATACCCGATAAACTTAACTCGCCATTGTTTTACATTCTTAACGTATATAGTAGACCACAAGAGAAAAGCCACCGCTTTGATTCCATATTTGCACGAGCTACATTTTCGGCAGGCAAACACACCCTCCTCATAGTGGGGGATTTCAATGCCTCCCACCAAGCGTGGGGTTACACCGCATCTACACCGAAAGGTAGAGCCTACTCGTCCCATATTCAGGCACATCGTTTTAAACCGCACAACGACCCAGAGGAGCCTACTCGTTTGGGGAACGGTGTGAACAAAGGTACATCCCCCGATCTAACCCTCACTCACAATGCTCCCACAATAGTTTGAACTAGCACCCAAACTAGTCTTGGCAGTGATCATTACATTATTAGCATCACTTTGCAACTAAAACAAAGACCATTGCACTCAAACCACTGATGCTCACAGAATGAGACAAATTTAGAGAGATCTGCAACAGCACCGCTCCCTCACGTATTGCAGGCCTTATGGAGTAGACTAAACAGCTTAAAAAATATGTTGAAATCCACATAAAAACTCTACCCCCCGACACCCCGATAACTACTCTCGACTCCAAGCTTCTCCATATGTGGGAAGCAATACAGTCACTTATGCGACGGTGGAAACACCAGCACCACAACAGGAAACTCTGCGTTAGGATAGTGAAGCTAAACCAGTAATTCGAGCGATATGTGACTCAACTGGCGGCACAACAATGGGCTCAGCTTCGTGAAGGAATGCATGAACACCTGAGTAATAAACGAACGCGGCGACTTATCAGACATCTGATAGACCCCAGTACTTCTCGCGCACGACACTGCCACGCTACAAGTAAACTCTTACACGAGCACAGTGACAATTTAGGACAGCTCTTCGATAACCTCCGCACGTAGCATTTACCTCAATTGCGTAAGGGTTTTACACCATCCTACACAGGGAAACCTAATGAGTGATTAGGTGCGCCGATAACGGACGCGGAAGTTAGGTACGCCTTCGCGAAACTCCGTACCACGTCTGCTTCAAGCCCCGACCGCATTAACAAAACATTACTTAGAAATCTTGAACCTATTTCTGTTAAAGCTTTGACTTAGAACTTTAACGACTGTTTTGACACTGGCACTCTTCCACCTTCGTAGAAAGACGCCAGAGTCATATTTACACCTCAACCGAATAAAACTCTCTTGTCGAAAATCTGAGGCCCATTTCCTTAACATCGTGTCTCGGAAAGACTATGGAGCAAGTTGTGCTTGCACGCCTCCAGAGACACGTGGAGGGTAATGAACTACTGCCTCCAGAAAACATTGGCTTCAGGGCCTCACTTTCGGCGCAAGATGCGACGGTTTGCCTTCAACATGACATCATAACTCCTAACCAGAGCGAGGATACTCAGGCGATCCTTGGTTTGGACATATATGAAGCATTCAGTAACGTAGCCCACTCGCCTGTATATGTTCGCCTCAACCGCATTTCTCGTGGCCCTAAAATGTACTCTTATATCAGAAGCTTCTTCACAGACCACACAGCTATATTATTATTTGGACCAGAGCATTCCCCACCTTATACACTAAGCACCTTCGGAACGCCTCAAGAGCCAGTACTCTCTCCAACCATGCTACCTATACCCAATGCTCTTCAACGTATCACTGACTTGAACTTCTTCATCTATGCTGATTATATCACCTTACGGGTGAAAGGAGGCTCAAATGAACACATCAAAGACACCCTGCAAACAGTTGTAGATATAATAGCAGCACTAACCTCTCAGATGAATCTCTATTGTACAACGAGTAAATAAGAGTTACTCCTTCCACCAACTCGTCGTCGGAACAAACACGTTCCAATGATAGATGTTAACATAAATAGGCCCCTCATTCCTAGAGTATCACGCATGCGTGTGCTAGGTTTATTTATCCAAAACAACTGACTTAATACGCACACACTTGAGGCTTTACGTAATACCGTTGGAAACACCCCAAGAATAATAGGAAGAACCTCAGGGAAAAATAGAAGGTTCGAGAGTCAGAGCTACTTCGTGTAATACAAGCTTTTGTGATTAGTTGAATCGCATATACTCTCCAATAATTTCACCCTAAACTAACATAAGAGGAATTAGTCAACATCCCTCTCTGCAGAGTTTACAAATACGCGTTAGGCATTAGAATCAATACCTGTAACGCACGACCCCACCAGACAGGAGTCATAAATACCCTATGGGAAATCCATGAAGCCCATTTAACAGCTCAATAGGCAAGGCTCGCGATCACTAGCGCAGGTCGCCACACTTTGTCGTCTACCTAAATTAACTTCACCTCAATAACTAATGCTAAATTGAACATTCCCCATCACATACACAAACAATTACTCATACCGCCCCTTCCTAAAAACACGCATCGAGCATATACTAAGCGTCGAATCCAAAGAGCAAAATCTCTTGAAAAAAATTGCATGGAGCCAATAAAGTGCTCTATGTCGATGCGGCAGAATACCCATCCTCCTCATTTTATGCCCTCTCTGCTGTCGATTATAACGGCAAGGCGCTAACAACGACATCCATCACTGTACACTCCTCGGAGAAAGCAGAGGCGGCTGCCATCGCTTTTGGTCATCCATCCCCAGTATCGCTATGATTGTAAGTGACTCGAAAACTGCCATGCGTAACTTCAGTGCAGGTCGCATTTAATCAACTGCCCTTTCCATTCTTAAGAAACATCCTCCCACGCAAGACGTAGCTCTCATATGGACGCCCGAGCATGCGGGGTTGACTGGCAATGAGGTAGCTCATACCTGGGCTCGAGAAATGGCTGGCAGAGCGCAGGCCTCTCATGGCGCCTTAGACTTTGCGGCCTTTTTCAGTGCGAGAGATTGTCTTTTGACCTTTCACGATATAACAAATCACTGCCACCATCAGCGCACTATATACAGCCCCGCCCCCCTACAGCATGGTGCTTCGCGCTACAGTGAAATACTACAGCACCCGTTCTAGACGCGTACGTTTCCTACCCCATCTTTTTGCCATCTTATACACCCTTTGATATAGCCCTCCCCTTTGTGCATTTTCTGTCAACATAAAGCTAACCTAGACCATATCAAGTGGGGGTGTAATCAAAACCCTCCACTTAATTATCTACACATTATTAGTAGGGAGTGAGAGGCTGCTATGTGCAGCTCGGCGCCCGAGGTCCAGGACCAGATCTTGGATTGGGCCAAAAGGGAAGCGGAGACCTACGCTGGGTGGGCTCCTCTGACACTCCACCACCGCACGTTTCCCTCTTGGATGAATAATTTCATCGAAAAGTCATATCGGGGTTTGTTTGCCGCAGACGCTTGTGCCGATAATATGGTAGCGACCATTAGGCGGCAGCGCATTTGCGTATGAGCGATCTCAACAATGTGTTGCCGTCACTTTGCTAATACGATACTTTAACGTATATGGGAGCGTTCTACACCGCCGCTCTTGCCTCGCTATTGGCTGCTTCGTTGCCAACCAGGCCACAGTGTCCAGAAATCCATTGGAGTGTAATCAAGTGACCACTACTGTGTGTTAGATCGAATGCTTGGACGGTTCTTAACGCTAACGCATAATATTAGCCTTTTCTTGAGCAAGAATAGATAGCTTGAAGCGCTAATTTTGCATCAGACAGAATTGTTCATTTACGTGGTGCTTGGTCATTCACAAATTTTATGGCTTCCTGTATAGCAACAAGTTCCGTAGCCGTCGAAGATGACCTGTGATCTAATTTGTACTGTCGGTAAATACCGAGTTGAGGTATCACAAAGACTGCAGCTGAGGCGGCCGACGTTATAGATCCATTAGTATATATGTGCACAGACTCGCTGTATGGGTCATTCAAATGTGCCAAGGTGAGTTGATTGAGAAGAAGTTAAGAAACATGCGACTTATACGAAACTACACGTATGTGAAGCCGCAGCAGTGGCTTAGTCAATGTTCATGGAGGCACTTCGGGGATTATAGCAAGTGCAAAGCCTGAAGGGATCATACTTCTATGTGCATCGAGGCATCGTGAATAGGTACAGCTTGGTCGGTCCCCTTGTAGCGAAGACAACGGGTGCTGTGCATGGCGGGTCAGAAAACTAAGGTGTACTCGAAGAGGCTCATAGGACATGTAAACCTGTATATGATAGGTGTGAGACTCCTCTATAGTGCCAGAGGTTGACGTGCACCACGGAAGGCCTAGGCATGTTTTTAGTGCTCGTGCCTGAGGGCTCTCCAAAATATGAAGTCACGTTGAATGCATGCCGGAAAGTAGAGGTGAGCTGTACCGTATGTAGCCCACAAACAATGCCTCGTAGAACTGCATGCGACGTTTCTCTGAAGGACCCCATCTCAGTCTTGCTATAACACGAAGAACATACACAAAACTGATTAGTCTGTTCCGCAGCGTAGTGGCATGCTTCGACCAGGACCGGTTGTTGTCAATGACGCCCATAAATAGCGGTAATGCTTGACAGTGGGAATCACTGTTCCATCAGCGAAGATTGGATACCGTGCCATTCATTTATTCGTAAACACCAATGCAGCGCATTTTGTTATTGAAAGTTCCAGGCCTTGACGACGCAAGTACTTAGACGTCACTGATGTGCCTTGTTGTAGCCTTGCTCAAGGCTGTGGTCGTGTTGCTCCAGATGCCCATATGTATGCGTCGTCCGCATACGCCCTGATTCTGACAACGTCGGAGAGCTCAGCTTCAAGGCCATTGAGTGGTATGTTAAAAAGCATGGGGCTCAGGACGGCGCCTTGCGGAACTCCACGGCTTACGAGGCGGCTGGCCGTGTCGCCGTCAGATGTCAATATAAAAATGATGCGTCCTCTGAGATAACTCACTATCTATGCGTGGAGTCGGCCCCTACGCCGATGTCTTCAAGTGCATCAAGAATAGCCTCATAAAGGACGCTATCGTAGGCACCCTTAATATCCAAGAATATGGCCCCTACCGATCTCCAACGTTGTCTTTCCTTTTCAGCAGAAGAAACTACGTCAACAATATCGTCTATAGATGATCGACTTCTGCGGAAGCCATCTATGAAATCTGGTAAGCTGACATTATTCTCCAGCAGTCACTCCATTCATGTCAACACCATGTGTTCCATCATCATACTGATGCAACAGGCTAGGGCAATGAGCCTATAGGAAGACAACTAGCGTGGACACTTGCCTGGCTTCAGTAAGGCTGCACTTCCAACTCTCTGGCACTGTCGCCGTTTTCCACGTAGAGTTGTAGAACGACAAGACAGCTTGCCTTGCTTTCTGGCCGAGGTGATATAGCGCGGAATAGGTAATTCGATCAGGTCCTCGTGCGGATGAGCGTCGGGCGCAGAAATCGCAGCGTCAAGTGCAGGCATTGTGAATGATAATTCGAGGCGGTCGTCACAAGATGCGGCGAGGTAAAATACGAAGGTGACATCGACGAGGAAGACATACCTACGAGTAAGTGGCAGTGATCTTCTGCAACGTCTACTTTAGTTCGACCTGGCTTTAGAGCCAGACCTCGGAAACGGAACAACTGTTGTGTGGGCGTCTGAAGGACCCGGACAATTTGCGTACTGTAGATAGGTCACATAGTGATTTCATCATCCTGTATATAGCCCGGCGACGAATTGCACGAAGGTATTCATATTGTGCGTCAAGCTGTGATCTTGATAGTGATACGTTTACAAGTTTTGTAGTTCTTGTTAATGCTGACGCAATGAGGCTTTCTATTTCATATATAGATAGAATGTTCCCGCACTGAGCGCTTACAAAGCTTGAAATACTGGCCAGTGTACGCTTTTCACTGGCAGGAAAGCCAAACGGTGGAATCATTTCAGCTGTAAATATGTAGTGAGATAGTCACTTCTATGTGTTTCGACATCCACAAACCAACAGGTGGTAGGCAAGATACTTCTGCTCAGAAAACGTACGTCCAAACAGATGCTGTACGATACGCCGCGGAGGTAAGTAGGTGAGCCATCGTTGATGGGCATCAAGCCCTGACTGAGCGCAACATCGGCAATGTCCCTACCACGGGTGTTCATTGTGGCAGAACACGACGTTGGATGATGTTCATTAAAACCCCAACTAATACATGCCGTCGAGGGCAAGTTTGAAGCCCAGACAAGAAATGAAAACAGACAAGAAATGGGATCTTACGTGGTGTCACTTTGGCAACTTCATCTGAGACCCCTCGTTGAAAGTTTCATTTCTATCGAAGTAGTTTCTGCTGTGATCAAGATGTGTGAAGTGTGCTCCTTTTTTGTTGCTTGAGCATTTTTTTTCTGGCGGCAGTACTAGTTGAGTTAATGATATAATTAGTACATGGATGATTGATCTCTATCATTCACTGAGCCAAGGAGGTTGACGACAGAGACACGCACAGACCCCATGTGTGGTTGCTTATTTATCTCGTTGCTCGTGCTGTACGACTTGGAATGATGCTATAAAAATGAGACAGGCGCTCAATTTTAGCTATTCAAGTCAGTAATAAGTTAGCCGAAGTATTACAGTAAGACTTGTGTTGAGCTGAATACACCTCATATTCGTATGTACCAACTTTCTTTCTGTATTACAGCAAGCTAAAGAGACCTTACAAAAAATGTCATATAGACATCACTAATGATACATGTGCACCTGAAACTCAGGCCCGTAGCCAGGCGGGAGGTCGCCCCCCCCTCCTTCATCTCCGTACCTGAGTGGAAAGATAATAGTCCTTGGAGCTACGATTTAAAGCTCAAAGAGCGACCAGTAAGGAGCTTCATCATTGCAATAAATCGTGATCACCGCATAGAGGCTGGCGTCTCTTGTATTTGAAAGAATTAACTATACATATACACTGAAGGAAAACAGGTCAACACCTGTCCGAGCGGTAAAGCTATGTGGTTAACGGCAAAAACACCAATTGTCATCAATTGGAAGGATGCTGCTGAGTCTGAACGGCATTGCTTCCCTGCCAGGGTGTTATCAACCGCCCAGTAGTACTTCAGTTGGCAATTTACACGCTACAGAAATAACACAACATACGCCGTCTTTGCGTAGCTACGCACACGAAGGTAGATCCATATTTTTCAGAAACACGCAATGTTTCTTTGCGATAACGCAACCCTAATGAACGCGCCTAGAAATTACGTCATTATTAGTTTTACGGCAGACGCTATACCTGCTTTATACAAATTTGGTCATTGTACTTGTAATTGACACCACCAAGTGAATGAGCTTGCGTGGGGCTGTAGGAGACAGCAGTTATCAAAATTGACAGCTACATTAACACGTTATGATCGCCAGTCTGATAAAAAACACTTTTCTGACTCACCGGAAGATAAATTTCCGTGAAAAATTGAAAATCAGTGAAAGACTAGGAAGTATTGATTTCTGTCGACGTTCTAATCCATCAAACACGGACTCAGATCTTTCAAACAGATTTCGCTGTAGTGTGGACGAAGTGAGCGAGCTACGGAAGATGTGATTACACGCTGTTAATAAACGGCAAATTTTTCTAGTCAGTTTTTTAAGGACGTCAAATAATTAAGAGCGAGTAGAACCTAAAAGCGGGCGATTCGGTACGCAAGCATCATTAAAAAACATCACTACAGACAAGGTGAATATAATTCAAACACGCTAACGCAATCACCACTTTCAGTGGTCGCGTTTCTGTGATGAGAGAGCAAGCCCGAATAAGCTTTCTAACGGGTCACTGTACTATAGGTTCGCGATAACGTGAGAATTGATGACCGCAAAAAGCGTGAGGTGAATACGGCACTCTACTCACAAGATCTGGGTAGCACGGCAATAATCACAGATATGGCATTAGCTTAGGTGACGCTGGTCGTTACGGAAAAAAGGAAATCTTCTGCGGCCAGTCTAATCGTTTATTTGTCACGGCGCGTTCGTAGGTGTTCTGAACACTGCACAGGGAGAATATATACATAGAGTTTCTGCAGGAGATAAAACGTCAAGATGATTCCTGTGGCCCAGACGCTAAATGAGCTGCGCCTACTTTTTTACACTCTGTATGCGATTGTCCTGGAGGCGGGACTACACTTGATTTGACTGGCTCTCTCAGTGCAGCGAAACACAGTCGCCATCACCAAACAAAAACACAAAACCATAGATGGAGTGCGTTTTTCAATAAGCTGAGGGTAGAATTCTTGTGGTACTTGCAAGCTGGCCTACGCTTTAGAGTGGAGTGTTGTTTCTTTGCAAAGTAGCAAATTGGGCTAGTTGAAACATAGCCATCGTGACCAATGACAGAAATATGGCAGCATATCCACGGAGTGCATGATGGATAGTGGGGCGAAGCATCCGTCCGTCCATTTGTTCTTGCTTCCGCCCATTCATGTGTGCGTCTGTGTGACCGCACATGCGTCCATTCGCCCGTCCGTGCGTGCGTCTGTTCGTGCGCCCGCATGTTCATCTGTTCGTCCGTCCCTGCTTTCGTCCATGCATCCGCTCCTGCGTCCTTCTATGCAGCTATCCGTGCGTCCGTCCATGCATCTGTCTGTGTGTCCGTTCGTCCACCTATTCAACACTCCAAGTGCCACCATCTCGCATCTTTTCATCATATATTCCTCATACAGAAGCACCGCCATCCAGCAGACATTCCAAGAACAGAACGAGAGGAGGCACACACACTATTTCTTACGGCTTGCGCTTCGTGTCTACTTCCCACATTTAACCACCTCGAGTTCATGGTATTTACTAGTTCACTGTATTCATGGCACTGCGGCCCAACACTCGCTAAACCTTTCTAAAACCTAGGAGGTTTGCCCAGCGAGTATAACGTAGAAACCCTTTATTGTCTTCTGTGCGTTGTTGAACAATAAAAAATTCGCAGCGTGCGTGTTAACTAAAAGCTGAATTCTCCTGTCTCTCACTCCCCGTTAGCAGCCATTGGCATGTACATTGAGCACTATCTTTTATTGTTCAACAACGCACAGAAGCAATCTCTCACCGGCACCACCTTGGAGGTCAAAATGTTATACATATTACACACTACTACAACAACTACGAGGGACGAACGGGTGTCGCAATAAAAAGCTTCGCCCCTAAAAAGAACTAAATACCAAAGAAAGTGCACGACGCAAGTGCTTGTGTCATGCACGCGATAGACGCAAAGCATTTTTTGTGCACTGCAGACACTTTGAGCGTTTTTAGAATTCGTGAGTAAGTCTGCGTGGGCTCCACAAGTTTTGCCGACCTATGCAGTAAGAACGGATTCAAATACTGAGTTTCCATAGATTGTTTTAGCAGCTGTAGATTTCGACGCCGACTGTTACATGGTTTCCATATTATACTTAACTTATTTCCTGGTTCTTATTGGTAGTGCTTTCAGTGTGTCATTCCGCTAGAACGAAGCTATGAAAACTGCAGAATATTCTGAAGATGCGCGAATTGCCGAATACAGCTCGTACCATCAATGTCAATAAGCGAATGGTACAATATAAACAATTAAAGACACTTGAAAAAAAATCTAGGCCTGCAAGGAAGGCGCAGCACAGTCACAAAGAAGGCGAGAAGAGCGGCCTTTGAGAGCTTTTTTTTAACACTCATTGAGTAACTGCTGCAAGCACGCTTGTTTGATGTCCTCTACTGCATAAATAATAAACATTTTAGGATAGTAGGCTGGCATTGCCTATGTTATTTTTTGTCATTCTTCTGAAAAGCGTGGTGTCCACTAAACACTTGCAAAAACTTTTGGGCCAATTGTTCATGCTGTGGCTGATGACGATGAGGAATCGTGCCTGAAGTGGGCATGCACCACAGAAAAAAGAAGCGTTGCGTTTCTCTCTGGGTCTCCCAAAGTGTTGTTTCAAACAACGTGTTGTATATGGAAGCTCGCCTACCTTGTCAGCTAAATAGGTTAAATATTCTTACTGTGCAAGCATTCCTAAAGATATACAGTTCACGCCAAAGACGCTCATTTTACGTTTTCATTCAAGAACCAACTTAATTTTTCTAAACCCATTGGTAACGACTACACACCCCGCAAATAATATTTCCGCAAGCGATGCTACAGCAACTGAGCGTAGAAATTAAACATATTGGTTCAATACACGACCTAAAGTCAATGCTTTGCATACAATTTGATGACATATTTCCTCATAACGCGAAACAATTGGCACATAGGTACTTAAATGACCAGTTAGCAGATTATCTTGCTCACCTAGAGATAAGCAATATATTTGCGACTGATGCACCTGTGTCAAAAGGAAAGGCTGGGGTTGGCATCTTCTCTCCTTCTTTTAACTGGTCCTTTTCAATTGACTCCCAGATTATACCCCTGTATTAATTGCATAATTATTGGCTATTGTTCTTGTCCAACGCGAATTGCCCTCAAGCGAATCATCAGCAGTTATCATTACAGATTCCTTATCAGTATGTATTGCACTTTCTGCGGCAGCAAATGCAGAGCTGATGAACACGTTTCGGTATTTAGTACCGAAAAACGTAAAAAAACTGCATTTGCTATGGGTACCAGGCCACTGCGGATTATATTTGAACGAAATGGCGGACTCTTTAGCAGCAGTATCGCTGAGTGGGCCCACCATCCCAGTTTTGCCAGATACGGCTTACGTGACAGCGCTAAGGTTCCGAAATGCTTGTTTGCAATGGTGAATAGGTAATTTGGATAAACTTAAAGATTTCGAGCATACAATGTATTGCTGGAATAAAGAGTGGTGTGTATCTCGCCAGTTAGAGGTCACTTATACCAGATTGCGCTGTACAGTTCCACAACTAAATTATTACCTTAATAAAGCTCGACTCAAGGCACCACTGCTGTGTAATTTTTGCAACAAAATTGAAACAATTGAACATTTATTTTTATTGTGTCATAATTACTCTTATCAGAGAAAAAGATTTTTAGTTACCTAATTACAAAAACTATGAATACAAGTAAATGTACCAGTACTTTTATCGCTTGGCGGCACTTCATTTGGTTACTGCCACAGGGATATATGCTCCAGTGTGTTTGACTACATCAATGCAACTAAAAGATTACCGTGCTAGTGAACCCTAACTTTTTCAGATCTTTAGTTTATAATTCATAGCGATGTCTGTCAGGAACAAGAGATGGTTTGGCTGCTTGCTAAACAACCATTTTTGTTTATTGGCAGTATTATCTCTAAACTAGTTGGTCAGATTGGCTTTAGTTCATTTTAGTTTCGTTTAAGTATCCTGCCGCCCAGTTGGCCAATCCCCCTTTGTGGGTGAGCGCCATTCGTCTGAGGTCATCAGCGTCAGCATCAGTTAATAGGTGAACAAGAACAAACTTTTCTAATAGTTTGAAGCATTGTAATACCCACTCGTTACGCTATTCGCATTGTGCGACGACTGATTGTTCTTTCACTGTTTTAAAACACTTCATGTGTCAGACTAACGCAAATACTTTCCCGACATCAAGCCTGCCTGAGGCAAGTTCGCCAATAAGTGCCAAGCACGCTCGTGCCTCAGTGGCAGAATACCGGGCTGGCACTCAGCCACCCAGGTTCAAGCCCCCAATGTCGTTGGTATGAGGTTTTATTTTCTAATGTTGTGCGCTGTGGTTACGGTCACCGAGGGCGGCGGCAGCTTGGGCGGACAACTACGGCAGCGCGTGACCCAAATTTTGATCTCATATCAGCTTTTGCTGTAAAACGTTAATATTATGGGGCAGAAACTGCATCATGATGAGCATTCGCCAAATAAGTCACTACAAGGTACTCCTCTTTGTAGTTTAAGCGAGCAAAATACGCAACTGTAAAACCCTAACCTTCGCGTTAGCGAGGCATTCGTTAGATGCCGCTCCTCATTCTTGTGCTATACTTAATAAACGAGATTATATGACTACTGGACAAACTTCAGAAAACGCTTCGTAGCCCTAAGTTGACCTCTGTAAGACAAAGCACAAAAATCATGGTAGTAAAAACGGAAGAATATCGTACAAATAGATATGAAATATTAGCAAACGTTTAGTGATTTTTTGATTGAATATATTTGCATAGTAGGGCAGCCGCAAAAACGATCGCTAACAAGTATTGTCATTCTATGGCATAAGTAAACGAAAAGAATGGCTGAAAGAAAGTTTTCAAAGAACAATTTATCTGTAAATGCCTATAACGACCACAGTGGTCTAGTGGCAAAGATACGCGGCTGCTTATCCCCAGGTCACGGGATGGAATCCCGGCTGTGGCGGCTGCACTTTCTATGGAGGCGAAAATGCTGTAGACCCGTGTGCTCATATTTGGGTGCACGTTAAAAAGCCACGGGTGGTCAAAATCGCCGGAGCGCTTCACCAGGCCGTCTTTCGTAATCTCATGGTGGTTGTGTTACGGTAAACCCCACATATCAATAACCCATTTTTCCTACTTAGTGTCAGAGTCAGAAAAAAGAGGTCCTGAAGAGAAAACGTTTAGGTAGGCCCAAGCGGCGCTGCGAGATATACTGAATGTGCCAGTTTGGATTAGTGTAGTTACTGCCATTGCGTAAGGAGCGCAGGCGGGCAAACTCACATCATATGCAAAGCCGTTCGTTTGTTCGATGTGTTCTGGTAATGTGGGAGGGCCATTATCTTGCGCAGAGCAGGGGACAAACAGGAGACGACGTTCGCATACGTTTAGCGCAGTCAGAAAAACGAGGACAGTGCGTAGTTCCAGAGTTACCGAGCAGCAAAGAACGTAATCACTTCACGCCACTCGGTTCAATGGTAGGATGCTACGGCGCGTAATCTCTTGTCATTTATTATACCCATGGCTGCACAGATGTCAGAGGACATTCATGAAATGGTGGGAAATTCATTTTGCATTACATGCTCCTTGAAACACAGCTTTCGAGAGATGAGCATTTACATAAAGTGAGAACAAAAATGAAAACGATCATCTCATATTTTAGGCGAGTGTGATAAATTGTATATTTATAATCAGTAATTTTTTTTTCAGTAAAGGCGTTACGCTCAACCCATTTGTACATGAACCAATTTGCGAAGAATAGCATGCTCATGAGTGGCTTTTACGAGTGAGAGGAAGTGGTATATACTAGTAGGAGAGAAAGAGAGAAAAGAAGATGAAAATAAGGAGACGAACAAGGTGTAAGTAGTTTTGCTGCTTCCGCATGTAGAGTGGAAACGAATATTATAGCGAAAAAAAAAACGAGAATTTAACCGCTAAGGTAAAGGAATCATAATTGCATGATAATTTGATGAAATAGTAAATATATGATTGAACCAGTAATCAGCAGAGAAAAAGTTAGGAGTTATCTTTTTGACGTAACCAAAGCGGCTAATCAACTTACTTCCCCGGCAAAAGGATGTGCAGGTTGGCTTCGGGAAAATTGTAGAATGTTTTTTTTTCTTGCCCAGGAGGCACTACGCGTGAATTTCGTCATGTAAACAACGCACATGCCAGGTATGTTTGCTTTCGTCGGTGACAAAAGCGACGCTTCATCTGAACACCAAGTTTTGTCTCTGAGGAGTGCTGTTCTAGTTGATGCTCTCGCCCAACTGAAGCTTCCAAAACGACGTAAGTGTCAAGAGAAGATGAGCGTGAAAGTTGACGATAGAGTAACCCGAAGATAAAAATCTATCTCGAGGGCAACTGTGCGATTCTCCAAGCGCTTCGGAAGCTGTTGTCAATTCCACTTTGTTTCCACGTCGCCCGGTGGCTACAAAATGATGGCGAAGCGCAACTGCTGTGCATCGTAGCTCGTTGTGGAAGTTTGTCACGTTGAGCCAACTTGTGTACTTTATGTGATCATCATTTTTCTTATGTTTCCCAGCAGTGATCGTTTTTTCGATTTCCTTTGTCCCGTGTGCATGTGTTGTTGCCTTTTGTTCCCTATAGAACGAGTTATAAGCAACGTGCCCCTGTTCTCGCGAGTAGTGCGTTTAGGAAGTCTCTGTCTGACAAATACAGTTGTCTTTCGAGGAACGGCCTTCTCTTTGCTATACTGCTCTATTCTATTGACCTTAAATCTGCGATAAAGGATGTAGTAGAAAGACCGTATAAAAACCAAATATGTCTGTTTTCTACCGTGTAAGGAAAGTGTGCCTACAATCGCTATAAACTATGACAGCTTGATGCATTCCTTGAAGCTTATTTTTTCTCACGCAATATATCTATTATACACACCCTGCCATGGTTGTGAATGCTGTGTTATTTCATGAAATATGACCGCAATGTAACGATGGAAGTGTTGTAATAAAACGCTTACACCTCAATCGTGCCGCTATGGATGAAATTTCTTTGACCTTATATTTAGTTTATTGACACTCTCTTTCGGTATATGCCTAATCGAAGAGAATGTGTGAAAAGCCCACTACGCCATGAATAATCATGTTAGTAAAGTCTACAATACACAATCATAATAGAATAGGCTAGCCTGCCCACTTCAGTGATGAATAATTATGCCTAAGCGCTTTAAGCTGTTTGGACATTACACGTGGCGCGACGAAAGTTGCAGCGCTGCATCTCTGGCGCTCATTTTTACCCTTGTTAGCAGAACTCCTCGCATGTCAAGTATGTTTTTGTTCTTGCCGAATCGGTTTCAAGCGATGACGTCACATTGTGGTAAAACATTTGAAGGACTATCTGGCAACCTTGTGAATGACAAGAGCTGAGTTCGGTTCTCATTTGCATAAAATCTTTTTTTTTTTTGCTTGTATACAGGCACCGCAAAGACCGAAACTTTTGCTCTCCATCAACAAAACTAACAAGTTTGCCGCCATCGAAACAAGCACCTGAACGAAGTTCATATGACACTGGATCATTAAAACTATCATATTAATTTTACAGAAATATATCTTCAGTGACATACACTTGTGGCTTAGCGTGGCGCTGCTGCTCTAAGGTTGACGTGTTCGAGAAGGCCATCGTGCACCATGCTTGCAATTTACCAAGTGCTTTATCTTTGAAGCAGTCATTAACGCAGGTTGTACTTTGACAATAAATTGCAAATTAAATTGCTAATTACGTTTCATATGCATCCGTTAGTTTTCAGCAACACACACAATAAAGCTGTTTTATGTTAAAGTATTGCACCACCAGCCTGTAGCCCCTCAAGCGAGCCTATATAGATGGCACCTAATAAGTATATCAATAGGCAATCATTACGCACCTCCACCTTATGGAAAGATAAGGGTCTCACACATTCTCTTTGTTTATTACGTTTACGCATATAGTCTATAAGGATGGAGATTTCTGGTACAATATCTTCACCTGGACTAAGTGCCTGGTCATAAGCATGACGCACGCAACTGTGCTGCGCTTTTCTTGCCTGTTAATACTAAGAACAAGTACAAACTGCAACCACAAAGCTGCAGCGCGTTTTCAATCACCCGTATAAGAGTACGGCAGACTTCTTTCTTTGGAATATCCACTAAATTTTTGTGCTTACATATTTACCATGGTTTTTGAAAGCTGGAAGTTTATTGTTCTTACCTAAAATGTGACATTCAACTCAGCACTGCTGTCACTATTTCTCAGAAAATTTTCCATGGCGTTGAAGTTTTTGACTGAAAACTAGGCACACGAGCGTGCTTAGTTTTCACTCAATAATAAGTAAATAATAAGATTTATTTATTTCTTTATTTGAAATACCTTACATGGCCACATGGGCATTGGGTAAGAGTGGGAGGGGGCTTTACAGAAATATTATACACCAAAGGTGTAAACCCTATTCACATGAAGAAGCAAAATATAATATGCAAGAACAGAGTACGTAAAATACAGAATTAGTACAATCGAAATTTTACAATAGGTGATTGATACAAGAACCAGCAGAAAAGGTAACATTAAAAAGTGACATACCAGTTGTTTTTTACATGATAAAGCATGATAAAGTAGAAACAAGGATACAAGTGATACAATAGATACTTTGCGCGAAGAATAAAAAAGGAGGGGGGGCAGGAAGACTATAACATGTAAGCCATCGCACATGAAACTGTACAAGCACCCGAGCAAAGTACTGATTATTACGTGCGACTAATTAGACAGAACGTGGTCTGCCGGAGATACGCACGTCAAGAGATTGCCTGAATTTTGCCGAGTTAGTTTCTGCGACTACATCATCAGGTAAGCTGTTCCATAGGCGCATAGCTCGCGGATGTGCGGAATCGTTTAAGGTGTCAGTGTAACCGCAAAGTCGCGTGAAACAATGATTATTATGTATTTTACGAGATGTGTGTGGTGATGTATGCAGGCCCAACGCATCGCAGTCGAGCTGGTACACGTACTTGTGGAGTAATGACAACAAGGCAATATCACAACGATCACTTAACAGCTCGAGAAAGAAAGAAAGTTTCAGTTGTGTCCCACTTAAACGATAGTTCTAGTTTTGAGCATTGAAACGAGCGGCTCTGTTTTGTATTGATTTTAATGAAGTTATCAAATATTTTGATGGGGAGACCAGATAGGAGAGGAAAACTCAAGTTGTGGGCGGACGAATGCTTGGGAAGCAAGCTTGCGACTGGGGGAGGGCGAGCTTTGAAGGTTATGGAGCATTAAACCCCAAATATCAGTCAATCATTGGTTAACCAAAATGCCAGAGATTGATTTTGAACAAAATAATGCTATGATACTGAGATCTGTTTTGGGGCTTCAGGTGACATCCGGCACTTCAAGGTGCAGAGGGGGTCTTTGCAGGCACCACTCCGGCATATATGGGTGTGGTGGAGTGCCCTCATGAGATGGATTGCTCGTTAGCCGCAACAACACTAGAAACCTCTGCGTTCAGTCATTCTAGTGGCAGGCTTGTGAGGTGATGGTCAGGCTTTCTGTATTTATGACGAAGTTGCACCCGGAGTGGGTTGGCAGTCGTATATGCCGCAATCGAGTGGTCTGTGGCAATAGCAATTGTTGCGAACGTGTAGTGCACCTAGGTAACCCCAACCATGTCCAAAGAACTGGGCCCTGAATTCTTTAGAGGACCTGTATGTATGTTTTCCTGGAATTGGAAAGCACTGCATTTGAAATACCGCAAAAAGAGCGCTGTGTGCAACTAAAGCAAAGCTGCCGCGGATGTGCCCCACGTTTTAGGGGCGAGAAATTTTATTATGTGGCGATAGAGGTAAGCCTCTTCAATATGACATGAGAGCTTTCAACGAAAGATCTCACTCCAACTGGTGACATCTCCTATAGGAAATTATGACATTCTGAATACAAACAGAATACCAGAACATCGTCTTGCGCGTAAAAGAAACGATTGCAAACTTTCCGGCGGAAATTCTGAGGCCCCTGTGCATGGAGCTACCTTGACGTTATTCTCGCTGCTTTTTCGAGTCTAACATGTACATGGAGCCATGTAACTGCCAAAACCCAGATGCATATGTGATCACCGTATAAACACTCTGGACTGATCGAAGTAAAAACCACACAAGTCCCATGAGCGTGAGGGTAAACAAACTAGAGCTGAGTACCCCGCCCGGCCAGACGCCGCGGGAGTTGTAATGGTGAATGGTGCGGCCTTCGGCGGTATGAATGAATAAGTATCTCCTCAATAGGTAGTTCTGAATTCACTGAAGTATTTTTCGAAGGATTTTATTGTTTCCATGACATTGAGAATGGTGTTGTGCGTTACATTATCCAGGCCCCTTTCACAACAAGGAACATGACAACGGGTCTATGAATTAGGTATTTCTGTTGTTGCAAAAAGGTCACAGAGTAGATGGCATCAATTATAGAAAAGCGGCCTCATCTAAAACCTTGGTAGAGCCTCTGACTATACATTGCAGCACACTAGGTACCAGGCGAGGCGTGTAAGGACTATTTCTTCAATATTTTTCTTCATGCAGCTTGACAACAAGCAATTGGTACAATGCCAGGTCACGCGGTGACTTTCCAGTTTGAATATCAGTACCAAGCGGCTGGACTTGCATCTTTTAAGAACGACAACATCATTCCATGACTGGCCATGGCATTTCAGTAGGTGGTCTCAGCTGTGATTCCTTATCTGGCATAAATAAGCATATGCAATGCAGTACGGCCCAGGCGACGATGACCACCAGCAGGTGGCTAGAGACACGTTCAGTTATTTGAGTGAGAAAAGCACAGTAGGCTCCGGCGCATACGCTACGGGAAAGTCGCCGAGAACCTCGTCACTCGTGGTGACCACATCCCACAATCCTCGCGAAAAACCTTTGGCAATATGAACCTGATTGATTTCATTGATTTGTGGGGTTAAACGTCTTAAAACTACGATATCATTAGGAGAGACGCCGTAGTGCAGCGCTCCGGGAATTTCGGCCACCTGGGGTTCTTTGATGTGCACCCAAATCTCAGCACAAGGGCATACAGCGTTTGATGGTTCAGCGAACTGAGAGTGCGGGGGTAAACACAGACACAAAGCAAAGAAGAGGCACACAGCATGAGCACTCATTCCCCCCCCCCCCCCCCCGAAAAATGCAGCGGCCACCGCCGGCATCTGATCTCGTGACCTGCGGGTGAGCAGCCGAGTACTTGACCACTATTCCATCATGGCGGGGTGGCAATATCAACCTGCAGGCCACCTCCTAGAGCCATTGTCCTGAATAGATGCCGCTGAAGTCGACGTAAAGAAATTCACCATTCCCCATATAAACGACACGTACTTGAGAATATCGAAGTTATGTCACGGCATTGCTTGCACCATTGGCCTTCCAGCTCACCAATTCGACATTGGAGTTTCTTTTGTGAATGCCGAGCACTGCTGGGATCATGGATTTAATTAGTGCGCATGTACCTCCTTTCAGCCCCTCTACGAATCGTGGATAATTACTCTTGTTTCACATCGAATTATTTGCGCTTCCTAGGTAACGACACTCTTAACTGCTTTCATCACACTTACATTACCCCCTTCAGGCCACACGTGATACCTTCGCATGCCTCATCCCACTTCATCTATCCAATTAACGTTTCATTGAACTGAAGAAGAGTAATTCAATAAAACCGTGACCTTCAAATGATATGGTCGCTGCCGTGAGTCTCAATACCAGCGAAGCATTGTACTTGTTGAGTGAAATACTGGGACGCCACTGCCAAATCCAAGCAAAGGTTGCATTTAGAACCACGGAGATATGTTGGACTGACATCATTCATGATGGTTACTTTGTGGCGTGAGGCAGATTCAACAAGTTTCCGGCCCCGTGAATCAATCCCGTTACGTCAACGATCTATATATTTCAGTGTTTCCACGTCGGACATCCTAGCGATGTATATGGATATTTGTAATCTGGATTACTTTTCCAAGTATCTCTGCCCAGCCCTGTCGTAGGCTCTCCGACCGCATCGGACGCTACGGTGACAGCTAGTTTTCTTGTTTGATGATGCATACTATCATTTCTACTTCACGCAGCAAGAACCACTGCTTACTAAATGCACATTGCTGCACCATAGCGTGCGGCTCGTTTAGACAGAATTCACAATTTTGCTCCAAAGTGCCAAGGTTATGTCATACTATTACATAACCTTTTGGTGTCGCTGTTGCCCACGTGTCTCGTAAGTCTATGATGTGCCTATATCTTCTAAAAGTGCACAAAAACATCATCGCAACAAAACTGTTAACTCAAAGCAATAAAAAAATGCGATATCGATATAGGCCGCTACTCACCTGCTGCTTCTCACGACACCAACTCCCGAAAATGCATGACATTTGGCGGAAACATGAAAAGACAGGGCCTCTGGAGGCGTCAGCAAACTATAAAAGTAGCTGTTGCCGTTGGCGATGGTGTCACGATGATGCATGGTGAAATTGAGGTGAGTAGAAACAATCACTGATGACCTGGTCACAGCTTCACATATCTTCAAAATTAGGGACTTCTTTATGAGGATGCATAAAAGGCAGCGAGGAATTTTGTCCGCAATTGAAATAATCGCACCTTCCCAGGCGTGCCGCTCAAACATTCGTTACAATATCAGCTGATGCGTATAAACTCTGCAATGCGCCCTGTCTTGCAAACATTGGTAAAAAACTGGTTAGGGGCAGAAAGCTTTCGGGTGGTTGGTACGAGGGTGGCTGCACTGACTGAGATGCAATAGAACAAAATGGGTCACAGTTATTCCCAACTTTACCAAAGCAGTTTGTCCTAGTGCACCTTCAATACGACTAAATAGGCCGCTTAGCCTATTGCTTTACTTTTCAAGTAATTTATTGATGATAGCAATAACCTGCAATGAAAGCTTGAGCGAAGTTGAAACCTGTTTGTAATTGAGAAGGGAATAATGTTGCGTTTTACTGCTGGCCTAATCAGGTCAAGTTGCTTTTAGGGTGGCTAGTGTGTACCCAGTACTGAAAATTGTTAATGGTTGTGCGGGATTATTTAGCGAAATACACTGGTTAGCGATAATAGTTCTGATCCCAAAACCCCGACTGACTGTTACTAGGAGATGTGGTTGCTTCATATGAGTGCCTTAAGATCGCAGCCGCATTCTCAACCTATCCTAAGTGATCATAGCCCATGGTCAACGGCTTAGTGTTCTGGCGGACGTGATGCCATCAAGTGGTATGTGTAGAATTATTGACCTTTGCAAGCTCCTATTGAAATCACCTCGTACTTAACGCCAGCAGGCGTAAACCATGTGCTCCACACCCGCCACGCTATCTACTAATGGTGCTGAGTTACACTCGCAGATTTAGTTTCAGAAATATACCCTATATAAAAGACAGGCCATTATCGCCACCGTAGCTTAGTTGGTAAGGCGTTGGATGCCTTGTGCGAAGGAAGATTTCTTGCCAGCTGCAAGATATAATTTCCTCCCCTTTCATTTCGAGATATTTACATCACAATTACTTCTATCAATATCCCCTACACCTTCCTACGCATTGCTGTCTGTTATTTCTCAGTCTAACATTCATGTTTATCACGCTTTGTCTTAAGCTTGTAACATTGATTTCGCTAAATGATTTCGCTGCGCTGGGCATGTTATGTTCGTGTCCGTCTAGCATGGGGTATTTTTTCTAGAAGCGAAATGTCTTACAGTAGGCGCGTACACAGCGATTTGCGCAGGACATTTTACTTTTGTAATTTTTACGAAGTGCTCCAGTGAGCTAAGTTTTAGTAGCTCACACGAAATGAACTTCCCATGTCTAAGCATGACAAGCGGTGTTTCTATATTCACTTTCTTTATAGCGTGCAGGGAACAATCGCTTCAAATTCTTTTTGCTCACTGTCACATACTTATATTAGAAGATAGTTTCGATAAATTTGTGCCACATTTGCCATTTTGGCACCCAGTCGTAATTACATGTTCTTCTGAGATTTATTCACCGCCAGTGGGCGCATATTCTGTTGATCATTGCTACTAAGAAATAGCAGCTTATTACTGTGCGCACATGTCTTTCATTAAACTGCGCCATCAACACATTAGGAAAAAATATGTTCAGACAAAAAAGCAGTCCAGGCGCGTGTCTCTTGCACGTGAGCACACGCGCGTGTAAGTCTGCTATTGCTGTTTTACCCGACTTACGGCATGTTCGCCGCTAATGAGACATAAATATATAAACGTTGGCTTCGCGAGAATGCGTCCCTACGTTTGAAGATTTAGTCTTATTGGAGGTTTATTCACGACTATTTATTCCGCTATTCGCACAAGGCAATGAGTCCAACTACCCTGCATAAAATAAGTTCTCCGCTCCAGCTCTGTGCTTCGTTACGTATTCAATTGATCACTACATGCTGCCAGTAATGAAGCTTTGGCTGAGTGTCCGATACAGTGTGTGTCTGGAACTGACGACTAGTTCTATGTACAAATGCTGTCATTTTTATCTGCTTCGTTTTTAGACGAGCGAGCTTTCTTGCATGTGGGCATAACAAAGCCTGAAGAAAACAACAATACCCGAGAGCAACAACTAGTATTCAATGCAATCTGCAAACTTAAATTCAATCTTATAGCAAATTGTAGTGAGCCCACGTCTACGTGAGCTTGCGAGTCCCAAAGGGAGAATATAAAGAAACTGCTCATTAAATGCTTCTCCACAGTCTCCCTGATCGCATTTACCTTGATGTGAAACGATTGTGAGAGCACTCTATGTAAATCACATGTATAGATTCAAAGCATCAAAAATGAGTGTGCTGTTCCCCTCTTGGAGCAATGAATAAATATTTGACAATTGTCGTACCTAATATTGTACTGAAGGTGCAAATAAACGTGTGGTCCTTATGGCTTTTGCTGGATTTGTAACTATGCTGGTATACTAACGACAGGCATATCATTTTATAAGTAGTTCACTGGACCTCAATTTCGTTGAGATTTATTGACCTCAAAAAATCGCCAGAGTAGGCTTTTAAAGGTTGTTGTCTGGTTGTGTATCTGTCTGTCTGTATGTATGTGTGTCTGCTATGACTTTCTCACGACGTCGTGAAAGAGGACAAACCTATTGAACAATTAAACGATACCCCTCTTCTAAAATAACTCGAAGAACATTACTTTCCAATGTCCTCCTAATATATAATATAACGTCTCTAGCTTGCTTTGAGAACAAAAGTATTTTCCACTTCAATCTGCGTCACTCAATGAAGGCTTTAGAAACTACAGTTCTATTTTAAAAAGGAGGTGTTTATACCAACGAAACGTGACCGGGCAAGTGAAATCCCCAAGTACTTCCCTCACGCCTAGTAAAATCAGTCCTTTCTTGTCTACCTCGCTTTGTCTTTTCTCTATCTAGACTTGTAGCAACGGTGAGTGAATCGGGCCATTCTGCCATCAATTTCAATGGCGAAGCCGGTCACGCACAGCGAAATCTCTTTCGCGGGGTATGTGTGGAAGTCAGTAATATTGCAGGTTAAGAGGTACTTCACGAACGCTTTCCTCACTATTTATGTCTCCTTTTTTCGTTTCGCGCACAACTCGTTCGAAGTTGTGGTTCACTCTGCTTTCAAGAGCAGCTAGCAAAAAAACAATTTCTCTAACGGCCCAAATTGTTAGCCTCCGACATAGACCATGTTTTTTTCTTTGGCCATGTGCTCCATGATGCCACGACGGTTGTCCAAAGAAACACCCGAGCTGAGAGCAAATGTCATCTGCAGAAGTAGCTGCAAGCGTTCACATTAGGACAACATCATTGAAAGGGCCAAAGATATTTTCACTCACTGCGACCTCAACTTTAATGATGACTGGCATGCTTTTTGTGCACTAAGCATAAGCACGCCTGTTTGCACTCTGCCCATGGGCGCTGACGGTTTGATTCTACCAAGAATTTTATAAGTTCACTTCAAACGTGGTTTACGAGAAAGCGCATTGTTAATATTTTTTGTTTCTACAGCTTCTGAATAGGTAGTAGTTCACCTTTAAATATAAATAACCCATAATTATTGCCATAAAATTAAGCAGACATTAAAGCCAAAAAAAGTATAGGGAATGTTATCTAGACAAAAAGACAACGATAGCCGATTCTGTGACTTTGCATTTACGCGTCGAAGAGCATAACACGAGTTATTCGAAGGTCGCAGCTTCTGTACCAGCCAGCGACATGTTATCTTTTCGTCTAAAGTCAAAGTTACTTTTCCATCCTGCTACTTTACGGCATTCTGCAGAGCTCATTTACATTACATAGGGCTCACTGAAAAATACTTTGTGTGGGCAATATTTTCCTGATATGGTTGCAACAATTTACGAGCAAAGCTAAAAAATTACCTGCAAGCACTTGGCACACCTGTGATCCTAAAAGAGTGGTGGCCATAAATTTTGAGCCCAATGAGATGGTTACATCACGCTGACGGGGCAATGGTAGTGCCATCTGTGTGCAACACGAGCCTTAGATACAGCGTTAAAATTATTTTAATCGTGTTTTACGCTTTTTGATCGCACCGAATTGAAAAAAATTGAAATTGAATTGAAGATTGGTCATTATGCCAGGGTACTTTGTACAGATTATTACAACGTACGTTACGTGTTCAGGCCAGGTTACCACAGCCATTTGTAAGATAATGCTGATAGTGACACCTTATGGTGCGACACTTAACCATAGCATTGCAGGCAGTTTGCACTTGCTGCGTTTGTGCAAAATGCTATCAGTAAGATAGTTATCACGTGGCAGTAAACTTACAGTTTGGTTTTTACAGGAAAAGCTGCTATGAGGTTAGTTATCCACCACCGCCACCGCCGATGTCCGTAACCAATAATGCGCAAAGCATGAAAAATATAAATAAAATACAATAGGGACTCAATAGCATTTTAACCCCGCTCCCCAACGAGCCAGCAAAATATTCTGACCCTGAGCAACGCCGGTGCTTTGGGCTCCGTGGCAAACTGAACCTAGGCAGGCTTCATGACGAGAAAAAAATCGTGTTAATGTGTGTAATGAAGCGTTTAGCACAGCATATAAACAGCCAAGCATCAGACAATGTGAATTGCCAAACGAGTGGGCCGTCGAATGGTACAGCCCCATTACAATAGCGCTACACATATTTCTTCATTGTCGGCAGTCACAGAACGATTAATTGCACAGTGTTTAGCGGATATTACCGTTCACCGAAGAATGACTATGAATAGTATAGTCAATACCTGCACAGAAATTATGATGATTTATGGTGTAGTAGATAGCTTCAGAGAATGCTTGTAGCACTTACCCAAACAGTGTTTCAAAGTCTATGAAAAGCCACCCTTCCAGCTTCCGCTGTGACTGTGCTCTACATTCCGCGCAGGTCTGACGAGCTTGAATGCGAACCAAATTATAGGGTGTCTCGAAAAAACACAGAATGCTAACGCTACCCGCTGCTATGCTGCTACTGGTAGCGCCAACGGAACCGACAACCGGGTATCTACAAGTGTAAGACGTTTACAGAAAAGCTAAAGTGCTCTACTGGGTGGGTCATGTTTCACAGAGAAGGAATCGGCAGGCATTACCAGGGCAATGCATGGTCAAAGTGCAAGCCATTGAAGTCCACATGACATGTTTCTATATATATATATATATATATATATATATATATATATATATATAGAGGGAGTAATAACTCAATAAGCCAGTTAGTCTTCGTGAAGGTATGGGATATGGCACAACGGGAGCGTTGTCAACAAGGATAAATATATTTATTTCCCAACAGTTTCGGGAGGGGTCCTCCCTTCATCAGGGGATGAGTTATACTGACATGGACTTCCAAACTTCGTTGCTGCCGCGCCCCTCTCACCTTGTTAGATGTTTGCGAGAGTGATAGGGAATAAAAAAAGGGAAAAAACAAAAAAGGGGGAGAAAAAAGACGAAAAAGAAAAAGAAAGAAAGTAAAAAAGAGGAAGAACCACTGTCAACACTGAGAATAAATAAATATATTTATCCTTGTTGACAACGCTCCCGTTGTGCCATATCCCATATATATATAGAACAGGTGCTTACAGGCATTAGATCAGTGGTGTATAATATGGGACATGGAAATAAACTATAGCAAGAAGACATTTACGCATATTCACTCTAGTGGGCGGGAATTGTCATTCATGTATCACATCGGAAGTCACCCTTTAAATAATGCCGATTGTTTCAAATACCTAGGAGTTAGTATTATGCATACATTGAAATGGCACTCGCATATCGATAACATCTGTTCTAAGGCAAACAAAAAACTGTATTTCCTAAAAAAACTCGAACATGCCACAACAGATGTAAAACTAACTGCTTACAAAACATTCATATGTCCTGTCTTAGAGTACGCTAGTATTGTATGGTTGCCTCACCAGAAGGTGCTGTGGACAAAAATTGAAAGAGTACAAAAATTAGCAGTCCATTTCATATGCGGCAGATACCGACGCACACACTCAGTCACAGCTTTGTTAAAGTCTTTGGAATATCGCAGGCGAAAACATCGCCTCTGATTTCTTTTTAAGATTATAAGCGGGCAAACAAAAAAAAAATAAGGATTTATATATTCAGCCCCGTGGGAGGCGATGTGATCGTCTTAATAATAGTAGAGCAATTCAACCTTATTTCACACGCACGAATGTTTTCCGCCACTCCTTTTTCCCAGGCACAATAGATATGTGGAATAGTTTACCCAATGCGGTTGTGCAACAAACAAAATCCGTCGATTTTTAAAATGCATTGGGGAGTTTTCTTTGAGTGATGTGTGCTAAATTCTGATGTCAGCATTTGTTCGTTGATTTTTATGTGAGTAGTCACTGTTGTTTGTTTCTTGTTTTTTTATTGTTGGTTATTCATTTCGTATTTATATGTGCTCTTGAATTTTTCGTTTTCGTGCAAACGTTATGTACTTTGTGACACCCTCACTATAATGACCCCAACACGGAGTTGACAGTATCAAATATATATATATATATATATATATATATATATATATATATATATATATATATATATATATATATATATATTTCAGGCTTGCGTTATTGCCGCCAAGCCTGAAAGAAGACTATAGGACATCGGTGGCCTTTATTGTTTTTTATACTTTTTTTTACTGCCTTTGCTGCCTTTCTTTCATATCATTGCGTTTCTTGTATTTTTGCTTTCTTCATTTTGTTTCCCTCACTATTCATTTCATTTTCTTTCTCGCAATTGCTTTCTGTCTTTTTCTATATTGATGTTTCTTCTCTATCTTTTCTTCTTTTTCTCTCTCTTCAATTTTCTCTTTCTTGTTCTTTTTGTCTTCTTCTTAGTTTATCTATTGCTTTTGTGAATATTTATCTCACTCCTTCTCTTCTCGTGCCTCTATTTTTGTGTGTCTATCTTTATTTCCCACTCTTTCTCTCTACGACTTTCACTTTCTTTAGCTCTCCTTACCGTTATTTTTTCTTTCTGGTTGATTTTTTCTCGTTATTATTGTTTCTTCATTTGATTTATATATTTTACTTTCTTTATTCGGTTCATTCATCTCGACTTTGATCTGTCTTTTTTCCGTCATTTCCTTGCTGTCTATCTCTATATACTTTTTTTCTCTCTCCTTCAAGTGTTTCACGTACTGCACTTAGTGGAACAGAGTTTTTGTTTAGCGTTCACATATGCTGGAGGCTTCTTGGCAGTGAAGCTATAACAAATTATCAGGTGCTACCGAGCTGTGATTTACTGCTCGCAAGAAAGTTTTTACTACCAGTGTAAAGAGCTACGCCGTCAACAACAGCACTGGCAACATTCCAGGAGGTAGCCGTTACGTCACAGGTTTTCATGGTCACCTGATAATACTTGTTAACGTGTAGGCCGACATCATAACGTGTAGGCCGACATCACGGAACCCTCGGATGTTGTTCGAAAGCGAAACTGCCTCCGATCGAGCCATACGAGCATATAATTAAAGAATTCTCGACCTGCGACAAATAAGTATCGTTGCCGCTATTGACGAATCAGTTGACAACGATTGAGAGCCCAAAAGCAGAGGTTGACAAATGTTTCATCACAATTACATTAGGCCCTAGAAGACGGGCACGTTGTGCGGAGGGATGAAAAAAAAAAAGTTCATGCGAGAAAACCCACACGAGTGCTACTTCAGGCAAATGCCTCATTGTTGGCTTCGTGGTGGTTGTCACGCATAGCATGAAAGGTTAACTGGAAAGACTCACAACCAAGCTAAGAAAACGGATTACTCTTGCGTGAGAGCGCCAGGTTCTTTTGGTGGCGTGAAGACGGGAACCATCGTTCTTGTTCGTATTTCAAGCCCACTATCGGAAACCCGCACGTGTCAGGGCGAGAAATGTTCCACGGCTATCCTTGTTTGGGAGAAGAAAAAAAAACTACAATTCTTATCGGCACCTTGAGGCCTGGTCTGAATACGTTGAGGAAACGAATGTAGTAAGGGTAATTCACGCTCTCCATCAAGTGAGTTGCCGAACAGGAAGAGACTAGAAGCTAATGCTTTTAACGCGTTGTCTCAGCAGCTGGGAGCCAGGCAGAAGACCAAGTAAGAACAATAGACGGAAAAAGGTATAAACAATGTATGTTCTCTATCCAAAGCAGTAGAATTCTACATACACAACGAAAGCTTAGAACGTGACTTTCGGGGTGCTAGAAAGTGTGTGCTTAAAAAAATAGTGGCTGCTCCTCCCCCCAAAATCAATTATGATAGGTATATTTTTTATTGAAACTAAGTAACGTCTAGGCAAAACGAAGCGCTAGTTTTTTGCTCCAACGGTTGTAAAAGTCTATAGATGCTGCTGGTTGCGCAAAAATGTTTGTGGCAACTATTCCACTCGCGTTATCCAGTTTTCTTCAGTCAGTGCTAAGGACGACGCTGGCGACCGGGTTTCCAGTTTATTATTTGGTAATGAATGATCGGTGAAGAAAATGATGACGCTGTTTATCACTGCTATTGACAAACTTGAAGGAAGTGCGCATCTGGGCAGCCTTCGTTGTTTCTCTGTATTTTAAACAACGAAGCTGGTGAGGCCGGGCGTGAGGTGAAAATCGGTGAACATGAAAAGCCTCGCCAAGTGATCACTTGACCCCTGGAAGCCGTGTGCAGTTCTTGTGACAACGTGCTGCTCCGACGAACCAGTGTTTTTATTATTGTTTCTGTCCTCTTCTTCACAGGAAGGACTACCATTGTGCCTCTGTAAGCATTGCATCGGACGTTTTATTTGAAGGCTAAGGGTTCAGTTCCTGTAAGCGGCAAGTTACCTTTCTTCCACAACACTTCCGTCATACTTAAGTCATCTATACTACAAATATCCCCGATATTTTTTTACGTGGGTTTTCTTTACTGTTCAAATTAATTTTTGTCCAGCAAACAAAAAGAAGGAGCCCCAGAAATTTCCCTTTTTCTCTCACTCGCAACGTCGAATCCCACAAGTTCTTCTTCTAAGGAGTACCTATAAAGCACTTTGCACCCGCACTTGTTGCAATGAGTACCCAATTTTATCGCAGGTAGTAGTTCAAACAGCGACCTCTTTTGCCGAATGCAAGGCCTCACTCATCCTCAAGGCTACTGCTTCTTTTGATGGCTGGCGAAGCGTTCAAATAGCGAGACACTTCGTTAATGATATGTCCGCAGCGACCACTTGACTGGTGCAGGGCTCTGATATCAATTTTCGCCGTACACACGTTGATCAAATAGGTTGGTACGTTATTCAGTACTCCTCATTCAAGAAAGCACAACGAAAAGGGCGTGTTTATATTTGGTGTCGCGGCTGGCTGATCTTGAGCGTGCAGAGATGATTGTTTAATTACAGAGGCGCTACTGGAAGGGCCGCGTAGCAACTGATAACACGTTGGCCTAGTTATGCATAGATAATAGATTGGTAAGCTTGGGCTGTGAATTTAGGCGCACTGTTTGGTCCTGATCATTCATTTACCAACGTGTTTTGATGCACATATCTGTCATGCTCTCTAATTCGTTGGCCCTTTGTGCATTTTGCATCCTTCTTCATACCAGATATAGCAGCTTAGCTCATAATAGAAAATAGTGAGTAATCGCTAAGCAGCTCAGTGGGCCAGCGAAGGAGCGAAGGAGCAGCTGACCGCAAGATACCAGGAAGGGTTATTGCTGAATGGTGCTCCGCTTGTCTCCGTGTAGCACACTGCTGCTCCACCAGTTGAACAGGGTTGAAATCACTGTGAATCGAGCAGAGCTGGTAAAACGTTCGCATGCTTGTCCACTGCGTACGCTTCGCCAAGAAGGTGAAAATCAGCTGGAGAGTGGCTAGCTCCTTAACACGAATGAATGAAGGCGTAGGCGAGGCTTTAGCAATCTGAGCTGCAGAGCGAAAAGCGTGGTGAAATTCGCGTGATTTTGCAAGGGCTTGTGGGATTGCTTGCTCATGCCATTGCCTCGTGTCATTTGCATCACTCCTGTCCTAATAAGTTTTGTTTTCTTATTTTTGTTTTATTTTTATTATTGAACGAATGCATCTAGTCCTTTTTTCATGTTTCTTTTTTTCTGGCACATAGGGCTGTTCATGATCGAAATAATGAAGTTGTTAGTTTTTGCAGGACCATATGTTTTTCTCGTTTTCACACGTTGCAGCGCATCACAAAGAAAAAGTACACACTAGCCTCTATCCCCGTTTTTTTTTTTGCAAAGAACACCAGATAGGGCAAATTTTCGGAACCCTCGACTACGGCACCTCTCATAACCATATCGTGGTTTTAGGACATAAAACACTAGATATTTTTATTAAGAAAAAGGAACGACTTTAAATGGTTTGCTTTGTTAAGGGAGTGAAGTATGAGGTGATATAAGGAGAGGGGTCGGTATCACATACAGAGAGTACTCAGGCAGTGCTCTCTTAATCCGCATTTCTAAAGGATAATTTGAAGCAAGGAAGAAAATAAAGTGCATGCCAGGCCCTTCTTCTTCCAAACTTTATTCTGTACATGACGCGAATGCGCCAACCTGGCTCTTCCCACAATGGGACAGGAAGCTCGAGCCTCTTGGCCCTCTCATGGTCGTGCTAGACAACAGAGACTTCACTGCGGTAAGTTGGTAATTCGAGGAGCGGTTCGAAGCTACCCAGCGTTATACCAGGCGCCAGTGAACCACAGTCATCTTGTTATTTTTGTATTATTTGTAGCGTTGCCTCCCTGGCATTACGTTTTCCAACTTGTTTTTTTTTTTCCTTTTCCTATTACTGTGTATACATATTGTTTTTTTTTCGAATTCATGTTGTTTTGAGCAATCGGGACTATTTGTTTTCAGAGGAGGGCTGTACATTTACGCTTTCACATAACCGAGCCTTTGCGCATTTAATCACGCAGCAGTACGTACATATTGATTAGGTGAGAGTATTCCACTGAAACCTATGTGGTTTTCAAGCTAGACAGAAGCATTTTACGTAGTTCGACGCTTTGTATTTAAAAAGTGAAACATTCAAAACTTTAGTTTCACAAACGCTATGAGCAGGCCAATTTGGTAACCATGAAAGGAAACCAGCAAATTGGTAAAGCGGCGTGCAGTTAGACACTTCACGAAAGAACCACAGGAGATGCTCTGTGACGAAGGTCTCGTCTGATACATGTTTTCTTAATATCAAGGGTAAAGAAAACCGTAGCTCCAAAGTGTTGGAACTCGGTATTTTTTTATAGAAGAAAAATGTTTCAGTCTGCCAGGCACCATTGAAAAAAAAAGGTAGCTTTTTTGTTAAATTTTTTCTGAAAGCTCCTTCTGAATACACTAACGAAGAAAGAAACGCCAACGATCTCTTAATTCTATAAGCACCTTGCTTCCTTGAACCTTAGTAAGGCGATCTCACGGGAATTATTCCTTCGTGCGTAAAGAGCTGCGAAATCGAATTCCAACGAAAATCCAATTTAGTGTGAATACGCAACATGAGAAAACAAATTTGTCCATCGCCTGTTTTTGAAAAGGAACAGCCGCGAGCGAGGTACGTCATTAATTCTGACTTCACCTCTCTTTGAGCCAGGCCCCCTTTTTTTGCAGCGAATGAATCCGCGCATACATTTTCTGTCACAGCCTGCCCTTGCAGCAAAGTTCAGAACGAACTGTGGTTACCCTCGTAAAGAACCTCCATTCCCCTTTTGTGTTGCATCTTATCACACCTGATTGTTCTTTTTTTTTCTCTTTCAGGCACAAGTTCCGTCTGACGTTTTGACGATTCTTAATTTGTGCATACAGCGAAATACTTAACGAAATTTTAGCTGCTCGTATTTCGGTAACTCAGCCAGTAGTGCGCAGTGACTATGCATCAGGCCACTTTTCACTTTGACAAACAGTACAAAGCTACGTGGCACATTCAAGAAGACAATTAAATGTGAGAGCATTGGAGGCTTATAGTAGTCAAGTGTTCGACGAAAGTTCGTCTGGTTAGGTATTATAATCCGGATCTCCATGCGATCACTGACCAAGTTAAGATGAAAAAATAATGACCCCGTATCTGCATGTTACACTGCAAATGTCGACGAAAAACGATAGTCTTGCGTCTGCAGGGAGTGAACAAAACGTTCATTTGATGTTCTGCGAAAGAAAATCGGTGCATGGTATTCCGGAGGCACTGCGTCAGAGTGCCTCGAGCATGCAGCGGAGGCGAACGAGCTCATTAAGTCACGTCACATGTGAGACATGAGCGCTATCTGGCAGTTATTCTTGCAAACGGGGCGCGCGTCATGCGCGCCCGTCGTCGTTGTTGCTGTTGTAGTTGTTGTTTTCCTATTGTTAGTGGCGCATACCCACTGTGGGGGATTGGCCAAGAATCGAGGGGCTTGAACATTTTCTGTTTATATTTGGAATGATGGAGGTTTTACAGAAAGATTACCAATAGCCTAGGAAAGTGTGGTGCTAAATGTAATGCATACAAATATTTACATAAACGAATTTATTCTCAGAATAGAGCAATATTCAGATTTTATACGTATATAATTATGTGAACCTGTTAGAATAACGAAACTGGTTAATTAGTCAACCTATTAGTTTCATCAATATAGTCCCGGACGGCCGCGCATGAGGTGATAAGGTGTAGAACTCAAGGAGGTGGGTATATGCCACCACCGTGTCATCTTAGCAAAGCGTTGAAAGCACTTGCCGTTTCGTGCAAGCGTTGCATGGCCAGCGCAGTGTTATAAAGGCCAGGATCCTTAACATTACTTAAGTATGATTTTTCTAGTAAAAATACACACACATAATATTGACGTGTTGTTATGGTGCCTCAGATATGCGAAACAATTGGTTTTTAATTGACAAGCGCACAAGTATGAACGCTGAACCTTGAGCAATATTTGTGGGCGCTGCGAATCGGGTCGGCCGTTGGGAGTATCGTTGGGTCACTTTGGTGCCTTTTATGGTACCGTTAAGAGTGGACAAGCAGACAAATGTAGAAACAGACAGACCCAAATTTTTGCGTCGAAGGTCCCCAAGAGAGATCTATAAAAAATACAGGGACGTTTCGGGAACCATACAGGCTCCTTGTTCGCACATAGCAGGCAGGAGTTATGCGAATCTTGCCTGATTAGGGCTGAATTATTTATTCTACTGCTACTTCATTTGAAAGGCTGAAGGCCCGAGATCTTGTGTGATATCAACCACTAACATCTATGAAAAGGACACGTCTTTTTAATATATACATGAATGATCTGGTTAGCATCGATAAAAATATAACTTTTATTATTTACGCAGATAATACTGGTTTATTGTTTACGGGCCATGATTGAATAAACTTGAAAACATAGAAAGTGGTGTCTTGGAAATTTTGAGCATTCGGAGCAAAACAAATTCACTTAATATTCACACATCAAAAACAAAATCTGTCCTTTTTTGCCCAATAACAAGCTCGTTAACTACGATTCGGCCCTAAAGATTGGCTCCGAGTCCATCAATATTGAGGTGAAAATGCTAGGAGCAGTTTTCCATGAGAACATGCTACAGATTGAACAAGCTAATCTTATTCACACTTAACGTTCCCGTACTGTAAGTATCCTATTACGCTTGCGTTTCCTTTTGCCACATAAAATTAAACTCTTACTTTATAGTTCTTTATTTTTATCAACATTATGTTACTGCTTTCTGGTGTGGGGCACCCCAACGGAAAAGAACTTATGCCGCATATATAGATTACCGAAAAAAGCTGTGCGCATAGTTGCAGGTGTTCCACGCGATTAGCATACCCAACCAATTTTTGAAGCCGTTAATCTACAACGAATACCTGACATTAACAATTCAGTTTTAATGAAGCGATTTCGTACTTCTCGAAGAAAGCGGGGTTCTTTTCTTGCTGATTACGCGCGCTTGAAACCCTACACCTGCCCTATAGCACACGAACCACTGGAGAGTGGAAGATGCCTTACACACCTACTGATTACGGTCGATAAATGGTGTGCTACTTACTGCCGCTAACCTTAAATAGTTACCTGCAATAAAACATTACTATTTTTCCTTTCGTACGTAATATTTGTTTTTATATCGCGTATTGACTGTTGCTGTTGCTATGTTGTCCAATGGTGCGAAAGCCTCTGTCAAGATTTAATGATTTTTTTTGCTTTCGTCGCGCAGCTTTACTGTTGTGACTTTTGAAATGTCTTCCATAGAGTTGAAATAAATTTGAATTTGTACATCTTATGCACCAGGAATGTTCATTGTGATGAGAAGCGCTCCGGATGCTTCGAGATATAAATTTCTTTCAATTATTTTTCATGAAGAGTACGGCCTGTATATAAGCACGCAGATCCTGCGAAGCACCCGTGGTTTCCTGCAAGAATTGGGTGTGATTCCCAAAGAAGCCAGTGACCTTCATACAAGACAGCGTCAAAAAATGAAAAACGTGATGTGATCACACTAATACGTTGAAAGGAGCTCATGTGGCCGTCATAATACATTGTAGAAACGTCGAAAGAAGAAGTTACTGTATTGCTTACGCCAATACTCGGTTCCCCAATAAAAAATGTCTTTATGACGGCAGCTCTAGGAGAGAAAGAGAAAGAATAAGGACAAAGGCCGGGAGGTTAACCAGGGCTAGGTCACGGTAGGCTACCCTGCACTGGGGAAGGAAAGTTATAGAGGAAAAGAAAGAAAGTCACTGACAGGGACAACGCGTAACAGTTTCATGTTTCACAACGCAAACGATGAAACAGACCAGTGTCTTTGAGGATACGTGGCAGTGCCTTCATTGCCTTTCAGAACTAGGATGGATAGCGCCATGGTTCCAATACCTTCTCCACAGTTCATTTAGAACACTGCAGAGCTGACGGCTCTCGTTTGTGTACGCCGGGCAGCAACATAAAAGGTGTTCAATAGTGTCATCGACGGCGAAGTCGTTGCACGGCACGCTGTCGGCCATTCAAAACCTAAATGAGTAGGTGTTGGTGAAGGCTGCGCCCAGTCGCAGACGGCACAACACTGTAGGTTCTTGCCTGGAAATACCAGAGCGTAGCCGCAGTCATAAAGATGCGGCGAGAGAATACAGTCGATAATGTGCGAACTGTCATGACTGCCACTTCTGGAATTCCTTGTTCTGCGCCAGCTTACTTAAGTAACCAGCCGCGGTTAAAAATATCTTCAAGTTGGTAACCGAACCCGAGGATGAACCGGGGACCGTTACCACACGAAATAGTGAATGCAGTTCGACAATATTTCTGTTTTGGTTGTGATTTCGCCAGACCACTAATCATCGAGAACGCACAAATACAAAGCGTACAATATGAGCCCATATGATCACCGCCGTCTAAAAACTTTTTTTGAAAATTGTTCAACTTTCTTCATGACGCTGCTGCGGCTTTGAGAAACAATAAATGAAAGCACACTGTAGCTTTTTTATGCCTGATAATAATGCTAAATATTTTTTGGTGTTACACATTGCAAAAAAGTTTGATTGTTTTTGAGTGCCCCATGACCTTCGTGTCACCAAGATGTCACGACGTATTATTTCTGAAGACCTGCGTTAACCCCCTAACTCTTTTTAGTACAGCGACTGTTCTTGTACCCTCTCGTGTCATCGTTTTACAAAACTCTCACTGTATGCGTTGAAGACGAGGACGTCAGCAGCCTCATTTTTTTTTTCTCAGCCGCCCGTTTCGATGTCACACAGTATTTGGGAAATTCATCGATTTTCAGCGCAGCGTATTATGAGCAGGTCTTGTGGTGGCTATGTCGAATTAGAGATGCGTGAAGTCATAAACCATTTATAAGCCTGACGGGTGGTAGTGCACAGAAAACTATAAGTATGAGCAAGAAAGGTATTGCCCACTATTGACGTAACTGCAGTGTCAACAACACAGTGCATGAACAATCATTGTGTACTCCTGTTGACTGCTCGTATATCACTTACGTTGCTGATGTTTGGTCTCACCAACGCCTCCTCTAGAAAGATGCGTACGATGGGAGCCGAGAAGTTGGTTTCCGGCCTTCTCCAGTTTTCTCCTCCTACCCCCCCCCCCCCCCCCCCCCCCCCCTAAACAGTGTCAGCTGCGAGCACTCGCTGCGGCAACCGCTTTATACTTTGCAGCGTCTGATATTGAAAGAATGTCTATTGCCATCTCGCAGTCCACATGGTTGTGTTTTTGCGATGGCGTTACATACAGTCCAGCGGAAGTAGTATACTACTTTTGTACTATACGATATTCGAGCGGTTTAAAGGGACACCGAAAACAATGGCGCGTACAGGAGCATGGACACATTACGCAAGCAGTGCCAAAGCCAAAGCGGCAGCTAGAAACATGTAGTGCAACAATGATAAACCGGGGTAAAAGGCATACCCGTCGGAATGGCTGGAATGCAAGCGTACGAGCCAGCGGGGAAGTGCGAAGAGCTGTTCATCAAGGGAACTTTTGCAGCTCCCAAGTGCGCATACCAGCTTTCTCAAGAAAGTTTCGAGAGGAAAGAAAGGGGAGCCACCGGCACTCCAGAACATGGGCGTACCACGTGTATCAGAGGAACTTCGAGGGACGAATATCTCTGGCGGCTGAACGTTGAAACAAAACGTGGTGCTGGGTACGCGTAGGCTTTTTATACCAAAGATAAAGCTCGCATTTTCATTGCTTCGGTACGCCATCTTGCTGTTTTTTAGCCCATCGTATGAGAAAGCCAAAAAAGTCGCACACTATACCGGGTCTGTAGGCATGACTGTCAAAACGAATGTGTTTCACGGGGTCGTGATGTGCACACAAAGGAACGATAAGTTAAGAAGGCTGCAAGGCTCAAGCGCTTCACATTCTATGTCATATTATTTACGTTTATCTCCAAAGTTCTGTGTAGTGCAACACTTATATTGGGTTGAAGCAGTCGCACGTAAACACAATCCATTTCATTTACAACGCAATTGTTCGGGTTCCCCCAGGCGCAAACGTGTGAGAACAGCTTGACGCGACCTGGATACCTATATAGAGGGCCGAACGTGCAGTATGTTTTAGAAAGGTGTAAAATTGCAAATGAAAGCAATGAACGCCATGCAAAGAAAGTAAAATGTCACTTTATATAGAGTACACATCAGAACACAGCTCTTGTGTGACGCAGAGTGCATGAAATATTGGTTAGCTTTGAGAAAAAAAATGTTTATGACTTCATCAAGGAATCACAAGCATCTTATTGCTACAAAAACATCAAGGCTTTCAAACGCTGCCCTGATAAATTGATTTGTATGACACGGAACAATAGACGTTAAGGGAAATAAGGAAGCCATTGCCATCAGATAACTTCCATTAAAATATAATTGATTAGAGTTGTCGAATAAAATACGACAAACGTGCCTGTGCAATTCCATTAACGGAACCAGTTATATACAGTTAGGTTTCTAAAAAATTTTATGCGGTATAAAAATTGAATGCTTGCGCTCCACCTGTGAGAGTAAGTTGCGACAGCGTAATCAGAATCCACGTAAGGCATGTAGAGTTGTTCTGTGCCCACTTCACCAAAATTACTACTTTTGCGCTTCCACGAAGGGCCTACTGCGAGTCCGTAAAGTTACATGCGAATTTATGCAGGTGTTTACTTTTTTGGTAGTTATGCTGCTGATGAGTCATGAAAATTAACTATCTTCACCGCTTTGTAAAAGGGCGCGTCTTTAAAACACTTCCTTTTGCTCAGTTCCTGTTCAGACATCTGTGGCCATTTACGCCTCTGCTGCGCATTAGATTACGCGTTAAGGAACCTTCTTCCACTACATGGCATCGATATAGTGGTTTTCTAAAGCACTTTCAACATATATTGTGGCTTTGTGGTATAACATCAGTTAGCCCACTCAGATGGTCTGGATGCGAGCCTCACTGGGATCCGAAAATTTTTACCGCTTACTTTAGTTGGAATACTTCTCAATTTTTTTGTCACGGACAAGATTACGGTATTTTACTCACAATCTACTACTGCAACGCTGACATCAGAATTTCTCCGAAACGAGTTCTGTTAACGCTAATATTACTACTAATATTTGCGGTCTTGGTTTTGAAGCAGCAAATAAAAAGTATATTTGTGTTGTGAGATGTCTTTTTCAAAGACTGGCCTCAATAACGCTCTACCCTCTGTTCCCCTGAAAAACCCCCTTAGAGTGGCAATGTCCAATAAGACAGAGAACGTGCGACGGCCAAGTAACATGATATATTGAAAAACTACATGACACTTTTCACCTTTGCATTCAGTAGAAGCACACTTAGAAGTTTAACACAAAGTCATGACCATAAATACACTCTAAGTTTCGGAAAGATATACTAGTATACAAAACTACGTGAAAATGTAGTTGTTGAGGGGTAATCGATTACTTGTACCATGTTACGGGCAAAAATGGTATGGCAATACAATGTAAGAAAAACTGCTGATATGCACATTGCACATGTTGGTACAGAAAATAGGAACCTAGTGCCCCGTGCTTAGTCTTTTGCTCTCTCTTTGATTCTCTTTTGTTTCAGGTTTTTACACGCCCCGAAATACAGTTACTTAGGCGAGCATGCGTAGCCACCGATTAGTGGAAGCATGCGTCTAAAGCCTATGACCAAAGTCAATATTCTTTCTGAGTAAAAACCAGTGGAAAAATTAGCACTTTCACGTATATATCGCGTTGAATATTGGTGCGAACAAAATATTCATTCAAATATTATTATGAATAATAATAGTACTAACTGTTAGCTTTTTGACCACCCAAGATTTCACATTCGGCCTACATCGAAAAATCACTAGCCGATATTCAAGCTTGTAACTTTCGGGTGAGCAGTTCAACACCATAACCACTACACCACGGTGGCTCTGCAAATTATGAATGATGAACAAACTTCACAAGACCAGTACAGACGGAAATAATTGTCCAAAGTCAGCTGATGTGAAAACCTTGAATACTTTGTTCGTAACAATGTAACGTGCCTTTTTCTCAAAGCTAATACCACTTTTCACATCCCACCCTCAATATAATCGTGCAATGTGACGTGTGTTTTACGCAGCTAATTTACTTCTCTTGGAAGCTTCCTTTCAGAAGCTATTGCGATGTGTTGGTAGTAATTTTCTGTGAATCAGCAAAAGTCATACGCGATGTCATACGTGACATGACGCTGTATTGCACCTCAACAGCACGGCTTAATGTAATCTACACGCCAACGTCACGTATGACGTCTCGCACCAGCTCTACAATCTCTGAAACCTGGTATTTCCCTGAATCCTGGTACTTGTTCATCGGCTATCCAAACTCGAGACTTAGCTCCACATTTCTTCTTCAGTCGGCTGCGTCTCTTGGCATTTTAGAAATTTTGTACAACCACTACGGCGTTTGTAAGTCTGTTTGGTCAAACGCCCACGACGAAGTGAAAGAAAAAAAATCACAGCTTATTCACGGAATTCATGATGAGCGGGGCGAAGCATCCGCCATTCCGTCCACGCTTCCGTCTACCCATTCTGGGTTCCATCTGTCAGTACGTTTGTCTGCGTGACCGTGCGTCCGTCTGTGTGTCCGACCGTCCATAAGTCCATCCGTCTGTCCATGCGTCCGTCCTTTCGTTCGTTCATCCACGCGTCCATCTTTCTATTTGTGCGTCCGTCCACTCATGCGTCCGTCAGTTCGTCCAACTGTAAGCCCTTTTATGCGTCCGTTCATGCGTCTGCGCATCCGTCCGTGCGTCTATCCGATCGTCCGTGCATCTGTCCGTGTGTCCGTCCGCATCTCCGTGTGTCCATCAATTCATTCATTAATGTCGTCAAAAGTAAAAGTACCGCTACTTCGCATGTTTTCATCATATATTCATAATATAGACGTACCGCCACCCGGCGGACATTCCAAAGACTAAACGAGCGGTGGCAAGGCCAGACTAGAGGAACGGCACCCGCAAACTGTCCTACGGCCTGCGCTTCCTGTTAAGTTCCCTCCTTTCACCGCCGCTTGTTCGTGGCACTGCAGCCCAACCCTCACTAAACCTTGCAAAAAGCAAAGAGGTTACGCCAAGCGTGTTGAACTAGGATACCTTTTCTGGTCAGAGAGTGCTCAAAGTGCGTCCATCTGTATAACTAGTTTTTTAGTAAGCATCAAATTCAAGGCAAATTTTGCTGGAGACTAAGAAACCGATACTCGTCTCTGTAGGTAATTTCATCAGAAACATTTCTCTTTTTAGTTATTAATGCGCGCGGTTTCCTCCTCCATTCAAGAGCAAGCGTGCCACTCCTCTAGTCGGGCCATGGAGGTGGCTACCTACTACTGCTACTACTACCACATACGTCGCGGACGCACGACACATAGCTGAAGAAGCTTCGCCTCTGAAGTTGAGAACGCGCGGGTTTTCGACATCCCGCTTCTTGAGCGGAGGTACCTTGCACAGACTGTGTTCTGCGGTTGCATTTGGTACCTTTCTCAGATGCACCAGCCGCCTTTACGCATCGTGAGATCATTGAAGCCTGCTTTGTGTTTCTTCTTTTGGTCGGGTGGCACTGATTTGGTTTCTCGGCGGCGTTAGGACAGTAGCGTTCCCAGAGAGGCTTTGCTTCTTTCGGTGTCAATACGCTGCTGGCTATTGGTCCTGTGCTTCCTGTTGCGCCTCGTACAATCAAAATCCCCCGCGTGAACTGCGGCATATTATATTCTAGGCACTCTTCTTTGGTATTTAATGTTTAATGTGCACCTGCATCGGGGCCCACAATCAGTAACACTTGCTTCGTTTTATGCAACAGCTGTCGCAATTTTTCATCATATCCAGTCGACTCGCCCTGAGGTAGGTGGGTTGGACAATCCTATTGTTGACGCAACAGCCGCTTTGTTGCTCTTGTTAGTTACTCCGGCACACCGCGCCCGCTTTAGTCGCGTGTCTTGAAGTGCACTAACGGCATGTCTGGCCACCTCCTCGACTTCATGTGGCGGCTGCGGTGGGATGTTCTTCCTACCCATGATCGTTTCGAAAGAAGGAGAATGGCCCCGTCAGCAACATTCCCGAACTGCTTCCTACGGGAAACAAATAAGCATGTTTTTGGACAATGCCACGTTGCTCGGGTTTTCTGGAGGGCCGTGCATGCTGCACTTCGCGGCCTCGGAGCAAATCACTTTGTTTCTTCTGGCTCTGCCGTCTCGAGGCCGCTTCGTCTGCCTTCTCATTGTTTCTGGTGCCTACTCTCTTAGGCGCAATCGCTTTGAGTCAGTTGCAGCAGGTCGTCGCTGACGTGCTCTCTTCCCGATTTTGGAGTGACTCTACAAAAAGAACTACTGTCAGTTTTGGCGGAGAAACTCTTCCTTCTCGATGAGGAGGAATTCCTTCAACACTGGTTCGCCTCTTTTGTGTTCGTCTGCGAGAGACGTGTAAAGCTTGCTGTGTGGCCTCCCTGGTTTTGGTAAGTTAATACTTGTTAAGTACTCGCAGAAAAACCCTGTATGTACCATGTCAGTACCTAACATATAAGTACTTACGTTTCATTTGCGTGATCTATGTATACCACGTAATGTACATATGTAAACAAATCTTTTTGTAACAATATTTGTTGCGTCTGTGTATGTTGTGTTTGGTGTACATATGTAAACACATCTTCTTGTAACAATTTTCGATGTGTCAGTGGATGTTGTGTTCCGTCGCGATGTTCTGTTGGATTGTCATAGATGTTCACTGTTTGTGAGAATAAATTTCTCTAAATATTAGTCACCCTGCTTTCTCATTCACTTCGTGGTAATGGCTTAATTTTTAGGGCCTCATCATGTGCGAAGCCCACGAGATGGTTTTATGTTCTGCCAAAACAGAGTGCCTAGTAATCAAATCGTCACCCAGTTTCTATAAAAACATGGCCTCATCAGATGTAAGGCCCACGGGACGGCTTTTTGCACTTCCATAGTGGAGTGTTTTGTGCTTCAAATTGTTACCATCCTTCCATGAACACACCTTTGAAATATTAAGCCCAGATGATGGCCTTTTCGCTCTCCCATAGTGGAGTACCGTGTACTCTAAATTGTTAACAACTTTTTGTAAACACGCTCAGAAGTACAACTTTATGGCTGGTGCAACCATCACCCATCGTGAACTTTTTCATGACGTATTTTTGTCAACACGGCCTCAGTCAGGCTTGAGGCACACGGGACGCCTTTATGCTCTACCATAGTAGGCTGCCAAGTACTCCAAATTGTTGAACCAATTTTTCTAACCACTACCTCCCTCATTAGCATTTACAAAAGGTTGAGCGCTTTAGTTTAATTGCATGAGTTTGCAACACCCAACCTCATCAACTTTGATGATGAGTGGTACTTATTTGGCACAAGGGCCAATTGATAACTAAAGAGCGCCATTTCAATAGACTAGGGATATGAACAATGATATTGTCGCGGTACAGCAAGAACAAAAGGCGGATAGACGTTGACACAGCGATTATCAGCAGCCGAACAGCAATATCACCTTCTTTGTCTTCGATCAGCCAGAGCTCCACTACATGGTGTACGCCAAATCCCCTTATCGTCGTTTTTGTCCACCAGTACACACGCGTCATTATGATGCGTGGCTGTAAAGGGGTCTTGAAATTCCCCGCGCTAACGCGGGTAAAAATATAGAATAATAAAATTATTAAGGTGGCGTGAGATATGTGCAGCGAAATGATGATGATGTTGGATGTTAGGTGGTGGCTGTATAAGGGCCATAAAATTCCGCACGCTAAGGCGGGTAAAATCATAGAAGTAATAAAATTATGTCCATGCCATGACAGGTGTGTGGTGTTAATGGATGACAAAAGTTTGTGATTATAAAAACGATAATGGACATGTATGGCATTAGCACAAGTGCCTCACTCGTTCACACCCTTGCGTCCAAGAGCCGTTAGGCAAGTGCTTCGTAAAGTGTAGCCACCGCAGCGGAGACCTCTCTGGAGAGATCGTGCTACGGGATGCCTGGGCAAACAATATGAAAAATACGAACTTCTCTCAAAAAAGCTAACAACTATTTATGGTTTAGTGGGGAACTCGCAAGGTAATGACTAGTGGGACCATGAAGCCAACACATAAAATTCAGTGGTGTACAACACATCTCGAATAACCACTCTTGCTGTACATGCCGCGACGGGCTCAATTTGTTGGGCGCTTGCAGTACTAAGAGAAACCACGGGAGAAAGCATCGTCACTTTATGAAGAGAGCGGCATAGTCTTTGACTAATCACAGATATCGCGGTACCGGTATCGATGAGTGCGAGTGTTCGTACACCTTCGACGATTACATCGATAAGATTGGCGGGAGACATGCGAGGACTTAAATGATTAGACGATGACGCAGCTCATGCCTCCGGAGCTGCGGCAGTTAGTTTTTCGTCTCAATGGAAGTGGGTCGTCGACGCATAGGCGATACAGAACGACGACTTGTTGATGATGAAGGCGAACGGGAAGTAGAACGTCGAGAAGCGAATGTTTGGGCGCCGGAAGCAGTTTGCGCATCGCGTTCGTGAACTTCAGGTGGTACGTGAGGCTCGTGGTATGGAGGCCGAAACGAATATTAAGGATACCTTGGTGCGTTAACTGTGAAGCGCCGACGACATAGACGTGCACCGTGACCTGGAATTCCGCAAAAGTAACATATGGGCTGGTTGTCAGCAGTGCGCCAAAGATTTTCGGCGTGCGGTTGTGTAGCTGGAAACGGTGCGGTGGACGGTCACACAGGTTGTGGCGTATACATTGGCAGACGAGGTGGAGGCATTGCCGCGACGGCCACATACGTCTTTCTTCCTTGTTCTTCCTTTCGCGACGTACGCCTACAATACGGCGATTCAATCAACAACAGGCTTGTCTCCATTTTTTTCTTTTATATGGTCGTGAACCATGCAACATATTCGACACAAGTCTGCCATACAATCCTGATGCTTCCGAGTTCAGCCCAGTTTCTGAAATGGCCGAACATGCCGAAGAGTGTCGTCAGCTTGCACGGTCCTTCACAGCTGATAACCAAGCCCTCCAAAAAGATCGCCACGACCACGATATTGTTCAGAATACCTTCCCCGTCGGTTCTCTCGTGTGGCTCCGACTGCCTTTCTACTCTCCTGGACGAACTCCCAAGTTTGCACCGAAGTATAGGGGCCCTTACCTCGTCATACAGCACCCTTCTTCTGTCACCTATGTGATTGAACCGCTCAAGCCGTCCACGGACAAGCGCCGCCTTGGTCGTGAGACGATCAACGTCAGTCGCCTCAAGCCCTGTTACGACCCTCCTGTTCTCTCGTCACCTTGAGCCGCCAGGATGGCTCGTCTTCATCGTCGGGGCCTTGTAGTGGGGAATTCGCAAGGCAATGACTAGTGGGACCATCGCGAAGTGCGAAGCGCGAGCGGGTACACGAGCTGTAGACACTGGACTGCCCGAGCATTTGTTTCCGTACCGGCTGTCTGCCTATTACCTGGCGTGGCTATTAAACCCCCTTGCAATGGGTAAAAAGAAGTTCCCTACCGACGAACATTGCAGCATGGAGTGGTATCTGTTGTCGGTAGGGAACGGAAAGTGTTGTCTTCTCAGCGTGTGTAATTCTTTACTCTGGGTTAGGCTGTGTAGTACGGTCAGTGCTTCTGCAAATCTATCACACAAAGGTGGATCGTCCCCAGACAAAAGCAATGAATGTGTTGTGTGTGTATGTCCTGTTCTTAACCTTGTAAGGATTACTTCTTTGTGGCGTGATTTTGATACTGGCGGCCAATGACCAAGTTGCGGCTTGGTGACATGCAATGTATTAACTGTGTGTGTGTCCCATTTGCTTTGCCAATAGCCCCTGAGCCTTTGTTTTTTTGGAAAAATTTCTAGTCGAGTGCAGGAACTATATAGTATCGGTGTATTGGAGGCAGTTTCGTTGGCTGATGCAGCTGGCTGGTCCGCCAAAATGTCGCCTTGAATTTTGCGGTGTCCTGGCAACAAGCGGACTACAAAATACCGCTCAGAAGAGTAGACTGTGCATAAGAGCGAATAAAGCGAGACAAGGACAGGGTTTTTGCGCGTTTTAAGAGTTTTCAGAGCTTTTACTACACTGAGGGAATTTGTATATAATATTGCCTTCTGTAGTTTTATTTGTTTAAAGTGTTTGACTAACGCAAGTATCGCATAAACTTCGCCGGTGAAAATGCTTGAATCAGAGTGGAGAACGCCAGCTTCCGAAAAGGATGGGCCGAAGGCTTCGTACGAAACAGAAGTGTGGGACTTTGAAACATCCGTAAAGAACTCAGGACATGTGTATTTCTGTCGTAGTTCTAGGAAGTATGTCTGCATATGTGCAATTGGTGCATGCTTCGTAACCTCCAAGAAGGACACGTCGCAATCTATCACCTGCCATCGGCACTGTGGCAGGCATACTGCGGGAGCCATCAAATGGTGTTCAAGTGGCACACCGGTTTCCTTCGCTAGGTCCCTCACACGGTGTGAGTAGGGCTGTCTCATAGAAGGTCGTGTCTCAAACACAACAAAGCTAGACATGTCAATAATTGTGGAATGTGATAGGTGATCCTCGTCCACCTATACATTAAATAATATTTAAAAGACATGTAACATCTCTGTAGGTGGAGTGACCATTCATTCGATTCCACGTACAGGCTTTCAACGGGGCTGGTGAGAAAAACACCCGTAGAGAGACGGATGCCTAGATAATGAATAGGGTCAAGCATTTAAGGGTTGTAGGTGTCGCATACTGATATGCTATCGCCACATAATCTAGACGGGTAGGTATGAGGCTTTTATACACATTTATTAAACACTTCTTGTCACTTCGCCACGTAGTGCACGACAGCACTTTTAGAACGTTCATAGCTTTTATGCACTTGTTATTTACATATTTTATGTATGGTATGAAGGTTAGCTTGGTGTCCGAAATTAGGCCTAAGAATTTGTGTTCGCTATTAACGGAAAGACGTTGCCCATGCATTTCAATATCGAATTTGGAATGAATGCTTCTCTTCCTGGAGAAGAAAACACACGTGCTTTTCTGCGCATTCAGTCGGAACCCGTTTTATTCAGCCCCATTACAGACTTTGCTCAAAGCAAGCGGAACCTAGCACTCACACATGGCCAGATTGCAAGATCTAAAGCCAAGCTAGACGTCGTCGACATATGTACAACGAAATATATTGCGAGGGATGGACAAGCGCAAAGAATTCATTTTTATAATAAAAAGTGTGCAACTAAGTACACCACCTTGCGGCACGCCTGTTTCTTGGACATATTTTTAGAAAAGAACGCTGCCTACTCGAACTCGGAATGTCCGGTTTGACAGGTAACTTTCGATTATAGTAAGCATTCTGCGACGCACACCAAAGTGGGACAGGTCTCTTAGCATTCCAAAGCGCCATGTTGTATATGCATTTTTGATATCGAGGAACACAGAGAGAAAGTATTGCTTATGAACGAAAGCGTTTCTGATCTGTGCCTGGATACAAACAAGGTGGTCGGTGGTGGATCTACCCTCTCGAAACCCGCACTGAAATGGGTTGATCAAATTGTGCGTTTCAATGAAATGTACAAGTGGGCAGTTTATCATTTTTTCGAGTAGTTTGCATAGGCAGCTTGTAAGCGCAACAGGCCTATAACTCGAAAATGAAGAAGGGTCCTTGCCCTATTTCAAACTGGAAATAACAATAGGCTCTTTCTAGGAAGTAGGGACAGCGCCAGAGCACCAGATAGCATTGTACAAACAAAGTAGTTTTTTTGCTTTTCGATTGGTAGGTTTTTAACAATTCGTAAACTACACGGTCAGGATTTGGAGCGGAATCAGTGCAGGAGTTCAGTGATGTTTAGAGCTCAGCTAAGCTGAAATCTTGATTGTACGCCTCGTATCTAGTGCACTTGTGTTCGAGTTTCTGCTTTTCTATTCTTGTTCTATATTTTTGGAAAGTCTCAGTATAGTGTGACGAGCTCGACACCCGTTCAAAGTGTGCACCAAGGAAGTTCGCCTGATCTTCCTCGCCCTGTGTGTTTACAAGTGGAAGTGTGTGCGCTTGTGTTCCTGGTACCCTACAACCGTGTTCCAGACTTTTGCCTGCTGTGTATATGAATTGATCCCTGACTAAAACTTCTGCCAACTTTCTCTTCTGGCCTGCCGCCGCGTTCTCCTGGCATGAGACTTCATTTTCTTAAAGATGTCAAGATTTTCGGCTGTTGGTGAGTTCCGAATCAACCTCCATGCTCTGTTTTGCTGCTTGCACGTATTTTGGCACTCAGCGTTCCACCACGGCACACGCCGTTTTCCAAGGTGTTCATTTGTTTGTGGGGAGCACTTTGTTGCAGCATAAATGAAAAACGCTGTGAAGTAGTTCACAGCAGCATCAATACTCATAGTACATAAGTCACTCCAGCCTAAACGAGCACTGGTGTAAAACTGTTCCCAGTTGGCTTTGTTTATGAGCCGTTTGAGAACCAGTAGTGGACACCCAGTTGCTGTATTTGGGCTCAAAACTACAGGGAAGTGGTCACTTCTGTAGGGATTACTCATGACTTTAAACTGGAGTAGAGGCACAAGAGACGGAGATACTATAACTAGGTCTATGGAGGAGAAGATATTATTAGCGAGATTATAATATGTTGGTTCTTTTCGATTCAGAAGACACGTGCTCGATGAGAGAAAGAACTGTTCAATCAGTCGACCTCGCGCATCGCAACGAGAGTCACCCCATAGTCTCCTATGCGCATTCAAGTCTCCCAGGAGACATCAGGCTCCAGAAGTTCATCAATTAAAGATTGTAAATCATGTTTTGCGGATGATATATTGGAGGAATGTAAATAGTGCACATTGTGATCAGTTTATTGAAAAGAAAGCTCGAACAGTCACTCTCTCAGGGAACGTTTGGAGTTTTAAGTGTGTGCGTGTAATCTTTTGATTCACGGTAAAGGCAACACCTCCAGATGATGTCATGGCATCATCGCGGTCCTTTCGGAAAATAACGTATTTACGAAGGAAGCTGGTGTGTTTTGAATTTAGGTGTGTTTCCTGTACACACAGCACTTATGGTGAGTGTTCGTGTAAAATGTTTTAAACGTCGTCAAGGTTTCTGAGAAGGCTCTTGACGTTTCAATGTATAATTTGATTGTTCATGGTGAAAGTGAAGTAGTGCTGTGTTTACGAAAAGGGAGTGGCTGTTTAGGTGGGGAGTTTCAATTCACGTAACAGGGCTGTTACCAGGCCCTCGAATCTGCTTTTTAGTCTTCTTGGCGTGCTCCAAGGAGCCACGCTGCTCTTTCAGCACCAAGGGTACCGACGTATCCATTGCCTCCTCACAGGCACTGGATGGCCGTACGTGCGGGCTGTTCGAATTTTTGGCCTCGCCTGGTGAAGTGAGGCCTTGTGACCTGAGGACCCTGGAGTTTCTGGTCTCTGTTCGGGAGTAGGTGGTGTAGTCTGGACTACAGCCACCTTGGGGGCAGGCGCCACAACCACCCGCTCGGTATGCGCAGGCCGTAGGAGTGGCGAGGGCTGGTGCGGCGGTGCCCCCTGACACGCCGCATCAGTACATGTAGGTTCATAGAATGGTGACGCTCTTCGCCGTGCTTCTTTAAATTAAATGCTCTCCTTCACCTTCAACGTAATTATCTCTTTTTCTTTCTTCCAGTATGCACAGGAGCGTAAATATGCGGCAAGGTTTCCTTCACAGTTTACATGGTGTGGCGGTTGTTTGCATTTCTCAGACACGCGGCCTAGGACTCCACATTGTGCCCAAGTCTGGCGTCCACGACAGCTTTTAGAGCCATGGCCATACCTCTGACATTGGAAACAACAACGAGAGTTAGGTATGTACTGCCTGAGAGAGGTCTTCGTGTACCCTCTTTGAATAGTTTCTGGCAGATTACTGGAAGCAAACGTGAGTATTAGGTGTTTTGTTGGTGTTTCCTTGTATCTTCTCATCATGATCCTTTGTACATTGGTCAACTTCTGACTATTCCACCCATCCAGAAGTTCCTCTTTGGTCAGGACGAACAAATCAGCGTTAGATACCACTCCACGAGTTCTGTTCATTGATCTGTGTGGTGTTACAGTGATCGGAGTGTCACAAAATCTGGAAAGATTGTGTAGCTTTTCAAACTGTTCTATTTCTCGAACTTCGAGGAGGAGGTTTCTACTGGCCATTTTGATAACTTTGTAACCGGCCCCAAGAGTTTCTGTAAGCCACCTGGCTACTACAAAGGGGGATACAGTTCTGGGTTGCTTGCCACATTTCTTATTATGTATGACATGAAAATGGGGGAAGTTTTTATTTGAACGGTTGAAAAAACCAAACTCTTGGGTGCGTACGCGCTTTAAAGCGGTACGATGATTTAACACAGGAAAAGCCTTATGCATGCATGTTTTATTTTCTTCACAAGCGTTGGTGGTCACCCACCACAGAGCCCAATGAGGGAACGCTACAAGTTTGCGGTTGCTAAAACTGGCACAAGCCAGCTGTACAACGCAACTATAACCATATGCACCTAGACCAAGGCAGGCTATTTGCACAGTGTTAACCCTAGCCGCCAGGAAGTTCGGAAGTAAACGGAAGAAAGTAGAAGACAGGACAGATGAAAAGTGAGCGATAAAGACGATAATGTAGGGAGACAGAGAGTTAGGTAAAGGCGACTGGCGATGTCTCCTGGGTGGGTCAGCCCAGGGGTGCCATCTACGTGAAGCCGAGGCCAAAGGGGTGTGTTACCACTGCCGGGGGGCCTTAAAGGTCCAATCACCCGGCGTCGGATCAACCACCAGGATCTCCTTTTCCCCGGACGCGGCTCAGCTACGCACAGCTAGGCGTGGGAGGAGATCGAAACTGCCCCGTAAGGTAGGCTCCGTGGTGTCGCTACACACCAAACGCCTGCTTGCGCAGACGCCCCTGCGGAGAACCTCATCAACTTTGTTTGCACCGAAGCTGTATATCTCTATACCACGACCACTATAAAAATGTCATATTTTTTTAATTATTACGCATTGAAGGCCGCACCGAGAAATTGAAAAGCCACACGAAGAATGACAGTCGGCTCGATAATTGGAGCACGCTGCTGAAGGAGAAAAATGGAAGCTCGAAAACATTTCACAGGTGTGCACAGAACAAACGTGAACAAGCAGGGGGCTGAAACTCCCCATGTCTTCCATGTATTTGGTCTCGGCAGTGGCTGCACTGCTTTTACCCCTGGTGGTTGCCGAGCATCTTACTGTAAATAAATCACGAATAGAAAGTTCTTTTCATGGCGACACTATTAACGTCCCGAAATAGACTGAAAGAACGCAAAAATAGAGTTAAGGAAGGTTGCGGCGAAAGCCCTCTTCTCCTACTTCGCTGCAAGGGGCATGCGCTCGTGCCTTTTTTATGTCCGCTGGCCGCTTGGGGGAAGAGGCATTCGTAAAATTTTATTATTCTATTTTTTCACGGTGAAAGTTGAGCAGACTTGTTTCACAGTAAGACGAAAGTCGATCTGCATAACTAAAATGAACTTCTTCATTGCACGTTTTGTATAAAAATACAAACATACACGTTCTATGAAAGTGTCAATCTATAAAAGCAGCTTTAGCTTACAACTGGCATACGGACATACGGAGCAAGCGTTGAAGCTTGAATATCCAAAGCAATTAGACAATTATCAAAAATCGTGAGTTTGACGCGCCGTACTTGACTCAATCCCGTTTGTTGTGATGGTGCGCATAGTTTTATTACAGAAGTTGAGAACCGCACGTTATATTTCCGGAGACCTTCATTATAGCGTCTCTCATAATCATATGATGGTTTTGGGGCGTTGAACTCTATATATCAATCAATCAGATGATGAGTGCCCAACGAGACTGAAGTTCAGAGGCACAGAGAGGCTTAAAGCGATCAGACATTTTTCGAGAATTAACGTCTCTAAAAGCAGTGTTTCGGAAAGTTAACTTGCCTTCGTCAGGGCAACGCCATTTCCTTGATGAAGAAAAGTTTGCTTGTCAGAACATTGGCTCCATTGACACTCTCAGTATTTTGGAAGCACTTAGTCCATAAGGTGTACTTGAGTGAAAATATTAGAAGTAGAGACCCACAAAATTGCGAAACCACGGCTACAAGAATTTCATGAGCATGAAGCAGCCCATGAGTACCTGACATCATTTGAACCACACGCCTCAAGTAAAATAAACTAAAACTGTGTATCTGAGCCAGCACAAATTCAAGTCTTTTAATAAACACCTTTTTGCCAACTGGAGCTCGGCAGTTGAATTCACGAATTATTCAAGCGACACTACACTTCTGTCAGTCCAGTCAGGCTTGCAGAAAACTGAGTTTACTCATATGGACTTGTGAAAAATTAATACTTGCTCAAAGAATGGGTGAAAAATCTTGTGCTCACCCGTTGACATTAGGAGCGCTGAAAAACGATCGCGGAACTAGAAATCACCCGGTCAGCACACCACAGAGCCGCGGAAAAAATGTGCCGCCCGACTAAGTCATCTTCGAACAATGCATACTTGACTTCTTCGGTGTAGCTCACTGCGGCTTCCGTTGTCTGCCCACCACAACCTGTTGTGTTTATCTTTCCCGCAGTTTACACGCCGATCGAGCGATATAACTGAGCGCGATTCAATATCTAATATTTCTGAGCGAGGGGTGAGAAGGAATGCAGGCAAACACTACGAAGGCAAGTCAATCACTTCCTGCGCTTTGCCTGGTTTAAAATTTACAAAATAAGGGATAAGAAATGACATATAAACGACAGAGAAGTTCTTAATGGGGTATAAATTGTCTAAGCCCTTAAATTAGAACATCTAAATCCACCTCACTCCGTTCAACTGGATCTTACGATGCCCGGCAACAGCTAAGAGCATGCATGTTTCTTGAAATCGGAAATACCGGTGAGTTTCCGGGGCCTGCTAAGAAGTGTCACTTATTCGTTTTTTTTTTGTATTGAACAATGCGTTGAAATGCGGTCAATGAAGAAGCTGATAGTGAAGGGAGCCGTCTGCAAATCCTGCCCGTGGCGGCGTATCGCTGCAGGTCAACCCTGTGGTTTTTAGGGGCGAAGCTCTTAAAGCGGTGGTTCTGTTCATGCATGTCTTTTGTGATGGGTTCGTAACCACCTAGTTGCATAACTCACTCAGCAGCTGGTGCTAGTAGTACTGACAGGCAGACGCACGGACACACAGACAGACGGGCAGATAGACGGACAGGCCGACAGATAAACCGACAGATGGACGGACGGATGGACAGACAGAAATACACACGAACAGACAGACAGACACACGGACAGACAGACACACGGACAGACAGACAGACAGACAGACAGACAGACAGATTGACAGAACGATGGATGCACTGACGGACGCATTGTGAGGTACGATTGGATGAAATTCTTTGTCAATAACCACATCGTGTAGCACATGCTCTTCAAGTACGCACACAAATGTATCCATATGCAAACTACCACAATCTGAGGAACGTGCATAGACATAGTGTTTGCAACATTGCCACTTCAGCTGGTACAACAGCCTCTGTCGTTTCATTTCACGGACCACAAAGCCGTAATAATGAAGGGACATCGCAATCAGCTGCCATGGCAAGAAAAAAATTTTAAAAAAGCAAATGAAGAAGCAAAACAACAAACGAACAAGACCAAAATAAACGTTTATTTGTATAATACATGCACAGTCATACGTCTTTCTAATGAAGTAATATGGACTAACTAACTACTCGCGAGAGCGAACGATTTACCGATGATCTCCCCCTCTCGACCTTCGCCCAATTATTATTCATTTCATGGATTTGGCGTGATCCTTTTCCTCCTTCTTTTTCCACATCATGAGCTTGTCTTCAAAGTGGACGTATTTTCGTGCGAGTCTTAAAAGTGGTTTTTAATTTGAACGCAAACTGTTGGAGTATCGCCTATGGTCGCGATAGAACCATAGAGGTTAAGAAATTGCAGCATGTCCACAGAGTGAATAATGATTGGGGCCAAACTTCGCAGGATTTTATCGGTAAACCGTGAACCCTCCGTCCGTCTCTCCGTCCCTAAAAATGAAAACGATGTGGTTACCTGAGGTGACCACCGTGTTGGAAAGGTTTAAGGTTCGTCGTAACATCTGCACTCACTCTGGAGGTAATACGACAATTTCATTGCAAAGTAGTCTACTTTACGTTGCGATGAGGTTAATTTTATGCATGTCACTTTTGTTAGCGTATTCATCAAGGACTAAATAACACTTGAGCACGGCAGCTTGCTTAATAATAATATTATATTTCTAGATAAAGTGCTATGAAAGCACAACCAACAATAAAATTCTAACTGATGTCAGCCCGATGGGGCGTCCGTAGGATTGAAATACATATGTCCCTTGTTATTGCTATGTTATATTCGTGCATAGACCACAACCACAATGCAACCACAATTCACGTTGTAGCACACTATATGTTTACAGCAAAATCTGTAAAGCGAACAGAAGGGTTGTGTTTGTTGTGGTTAGTTTTCAGCCGCTACCTGTATTCGTAATCAAAATCGTGCCTAATAAACAAAACTAAGTGAATAAGAACACCACGGACACGGTGGCATTCTAAACCAAATCTCCTGCATACCAGCCCAGTGTAGGTTCACAGTACGTCTATCACTGAGCCATACCGGTGCTTGAAACGTCCTCGCTCATTGACCATAGGCAGGCTTTATGTCGGAAAATGAATCCCGTAAGTATGAGTATTAAAGCGTTTAAGAACAGCCAAGGAATAGCCAGGCGTCACGAAAGGTGAATTGCGTAACGTGCTGGTTGTCGGATGCTCTATGATGATGATGATGATGATCCTTGACACTCTGGCGCACACCCACAAAGGGGGATCGGCCAAGAACCGGGCGGCAGGATCTTAACTAAAAGGCTAATGGTTTTTCAAAGAAAACGTAATTTTGGGCTAAAAAAATATAGAAAGGAAAGCCGAAAATCGAAAAAGGAGTATATCTATTACTAAAGCTTGAGGCATAATTCTTCGTCGTCGTCAGTCAGAGCATGAAAAACTGCACAAGAGTCTTTGCTTTTGTGTAGCGGGTAGCATGCTTCCCCAAAAAATCACGAGGGATAAGATAGTGAATGCCTATACAACACACAAAAATTATGAGTATGGCATAATATGTACCCTTAAAGTGTGCTTATAGCAATTAACCAAAGAACGTATAAAAAAAAGGTGTGGAAGGGCTGCTCTACTTGGGTTCGTTGTGACTGTTCTGCGCGTTGCGTGGTGCCTGGCATTATATTTTTGTAGGACCTCATTTCTAAGTCAATTCCACGCCTGGCATTCCTCTGTACAAAATTATTTGATGTCATGTAGAATACTTGAGTTTTATTCCTGCTGAGATCTCAATTTTACTTCTTTCCTCAGGTTGGTGCTTCTGCTTACCCACTTTCTTAACGCTTTCTGATTTAGGCTACTCATGGCTGCTCTTACTGTTCCTGTATACATAAATGCACGATGTATCGTCTATGTGGCATTCTACATTAGCGCAGGCCACGGTATATGTCACAAGTGAGCGGAAGGATTGGTGACTTTAAGGACCGGATTTTCTCATTATTTATGCCATGAACATACTACAATGTTTGTCATACCTTCGTGTCATCCTACGCCTATTCGGGCCTTTGCCAAGTCTAGGAGATGACCTCGAGAGCACCCAGTTCAAGGCAGCTATATACATGAATAGATATATATGTAGATAGAAACGCTGAAAGTATCTTTAGTTCTATAATAACTGAATTGTACAAAAAGCATTGTTTGATCAAGCGTATTTCACCTGTTTTGTCTGGCTCAAATCACTCCGAACAAAAGATTGCTGAATTAATTGAAGCACAAGATAATCCGGCTTCTTTCACTTGTCTCGATACCAGTGCACTTGGATGTGTTCGTAGAATTGAGTGCACTTGCAAAGGTGTTTGCACAATGTTTATATTGTAAGTACAGGTCACATGTTTTATACAGGAAAATCGCGGTAGCAAAGCTGTCATGCACATCCTTCGAGTGTTTCGAAAATAGGCTGTCTTTCAAAAGCCCATGTTCCACGGTCGTCACTGTAAGATTTATTTTACACAGTATCACTACTCCGCAAAGTTTAGCAAGACTGCTTCTGCCCTTCCAGCGTGTTCTCTAGTGCGTTCAGTTTCTCCCCAAGATCCCCTTGCGTTATCAAACTTCACAGATTACCCTCCCATGCACTTGCAGACTCCAAGGATTAAGAGCAGCGCGCAACTGAATTAATCGCTTTTGAAATGCAGCCGCCGGACAGACCTAGTGCTCAGGCACAAAAGCGCTTAGTACGAGAGTTCTCGGAGTTCTTGTCATTAGGGTGATGGCGATGGGCTGTCGTAGTGTTGCACGGTCATGCGCACTTACATATGTAGCTTGTGTCTGCAGCTACATAGAAGACCAGGCACACAAGAGAGAGTGGAATTGTGCACTAACTCTTCTTCCTATATTTTTTCCATAAAACGCGAACGAAGTAATTAGGAACGTTGGAAGCCAGTGCAGTCATGCGTGCCATAAGTAATCAAATTAATTACGTACTGGTGGTCACATATGATGCCTTGCGCAAGAGAAGCAGGTTTGCACTGGCAGTCGTCAAATCACAAGCCGAACATTCTGTCTTGCTCACTCATTGAGGAGGGCGTGTATGTCATTTATTCATTTTTTCCGGGCTCTTTTTTTTACCCAAACTTGCCGGACCATGTTTTCTGTTTTGGCACTCACTCATTTATTGTCCTAATCAAATCAATTCAAATTTATTTTTCTGAAAATAATGTACCTAATAATAATAAAAAGAACAAGTTTTCGCACTGTAAACTGATATTTAATCGAAAGTTGGGCATCATAAAAGCACAACGCTGTAAATTACCTTTGTATGCTTGTAAGTTAAGTCATCACGTGGGATATCACAATAAAGTAAAACAACGGACACATTCTATCATAAATCTATGATCTCGAGTTGTACTAGCCCACGTTGCAAATTCTTATTATTTCTTGATATTTATATGTCCAAAGAATATTTTAGACACTCTGACGTAGAGATCCAGGAAAAGGATGGTTTACCTATGGCTTTCTAGCGTAGTCGTAAGTATAAAAACATGGGCGTTGTCGCACTTTGCTTCAATGGAAATCCTACTACCATGGCCAGGATTCAAATCCACTTCATGTAACTTACGTACATAGAGGTGTAAATTCGATAAATCAGATGTATTCCTAACTAGTGCAAGTCCTGAATAAATTTGAAATAATGGATCTGATATAAGATATCTAAGTCACATCGGTCCACTGAGAGGATGTCCTGTGCCTGAAAATGCAGCCATAATAAGTAAAAAATTGTAATTTCAAATAGCAAGCCCCCTACCAATCGGGGATCCGAATGCAAAATTCCTGAAAAAGGAAACAGAGATGATTTTCAACAGTTCTCCTTTTTTGTATATGAATCTTTTTCTCGCTTATTGAGTACTTTGTGTAGTGCATAACTACAGGACTCTCACAGCCGACCCAACAAAACACACATGAATTTACATAGAAATTGAAATATTTCCTACCGCATCGATAAAAAATAGTAGCTAAATTAGAAGGATTCGAAAAGAACAATTCTTGAAGTTAAGTTACAAAGCACATTCGCTAAAAAAGATTTAAGTTTCATGCGATGATGTGATAAGCGAAGAACTCTTCAGTAACTAGAATGAGTGTTTTCGTGAATGAAACGAGGCGACATAACTAGCAATTTTATAAATATTTCTTCCATATCCGACAAAAATCAACAATGAAGTGAAGAAAAGGAGTGATCTAATATAAATTTTGATGCAATGAAATAAAAAAAAACTGACTTCTTTTTGTGATAAGTTTTCTGAACTGTACAGTTTTTTTTAAATTTTCTTGCTGTCATTATGATATGTTTTCTTTGTTACTGCGCGTAGAAGGGTTGTTGCAACATGCACTACGGTAAGCCATACTCATCTGTAGCTCGCAGGACACGCTTCAGCGAAAATATTAAAGCGTCGTGTGCCCTTAACCAAACAAAATGACTATGCGGAGACGACCATGCACCGAAGTCTGGATGAAACAAACACACGATACACAACAAGCGCTTGCGGCAACGAGCTAAGCACGACGTTGCTTACAAGTCTGGCACACTGACCTTTGGACCAATGGAAAAAATAAAATCACCAGCTACAAAATATACAACGCCAAGCGAAAACAAGTTTAGTGGTGACAACGATCGTATGTGGCACGCTGGTGCGCCGGCTAGAGGAAGAGAGGCACACGCATTTATTTTCCGAAAAGCCAGGGACCTCCCACGTGCGTTGTTAACACGGGATGTGCACCGCGTGAGCTGCGTGTACCGGTGACTCGCGCAACCGTGGTTAGTAGTCAAGCTGCCAGCAAAGCCTGGTTGGTTAGCCTTCTGCGGGCTTCCAGTAAAGCCAAAACACATGAAAAATCACGAACTCGAGCTCCGACATTTGAAGAACTGTATTTATTTTTATAGAGGGTTTGCTCTGGAAGGAAAGAGACTGCTGAACAGATCTGTAGATGAGCCGTAATCTTGCAGACAGAGACACAGACAGACAGACAGACAGACAGACAGACAGACAGACAGACAGACAGACAGACAGACAGACAGACAGACAGACAGACAGACAGAGAAGTTTCTTGACGTCCTGAGGCACTAGCCTCAAAGTACCAGCTGGGGTCCTCGACTCACCACTTACTGATCTCATTTCGGAATCAAAGGCCATGCCTCATTGCTCTTTCGTGGGCCCTCATGGACAGCCCTTTACTGCATATTCAGTATAGTACTTACGACGAAATCTTCCAAGTTTTGTTGACTTACGTCTTTCTTTACTGTTCTGACATGAGTCCCACTCCTCACATAGTTATTGGCTTTAGTTTTTGTAATTTTCGAGATCGTTTTTGCCCTGCGTTATTTCTATCCTCAAAGGCATGACAGCTGGCTTATCATTTTCTATAAGCTTTGTATCATGCTGTAAGTCATTACAATGAACTCGGAATGATTGTTTCTGCTATAAAATTGTTGCTCAAAGAGCATACTTATTTTTTAATGCGCACGAGCGTACGTTTTAGACCATAAGATTATTTATTTTGGACATATTCGATGAGACGTCATCACAACTCGACACTAGCGGTCCGAAATTATGGTGATGTCTCAGCAATACTGCACGTAAGATCACCTCGTGGCTGTATATTCCGTGAGTAGAGTGCTACTGACCTCTGCAATTTCAAATCCGCACATATGTGAAGAAGCTCACTTCTTACAACATTTAGCGGAATTGTTGTGTGACATGTGGCAAATAACATTGCGTAAACGTGGCCCCGATACCTTGTGCAATGATGAAAATATATATACCACATCAAGAAATATCTAATTATTGACTCAAGATGTATGAAAAATAGTCTCATAACTTGTCCTTATATGCCCCATATTTCATCAACGTACCGTTGATAGACCAGCATAATATTTATTTCACGGATGTGCTTGTTTCAATAAATGATTTCAGAAAAGAGGAGGGACAATCGTTGCTTGATTGCAACCACTAATATTTGAATTTGAAGGACGGAGGTGAAAAGACGTATTGTATAGAATTGATAATGCGAGCTTTTGGCGCAAAGTTTCTTTGACAACAAAATAAAAGGAGCTAATTATGCGTAACGTACCCATGATCTTAGTCACTTAGCCTTTTAGTGAGTTCAGGAATATAGTACTTTGGCGAGTTTTAGTCTGAGTTTTGTTTTAAAATTATAGTTGGTCCAAGGCCAAGTTCTCCGGTTGAGTAAAAACTTTATTATTCTGAGTTGAAGCTAGTCCTAATTATGAAATATATTTCGTGAGTGAATCTGTATTAGCTGTACTATGCGCTACCGATAACCTCTACCCTGTTTGTTCATTTAATCTTAACCTTGTGTATGCTACCCACACGACTATATTGTCTCAGGTTTAGTTTTGTGTAACTAAAGAATTCATACAGTGATAATCTTCATGTTGCAATTTTATGAATGGAATTGAAGAACTTTACTTCAGTCTTTCAGGACGTACTTAGCGCGTAGCGATCATCTGACTTGTACTTCGTAAGCCGCAAAGGAGTGAAATGGGAGCGAAGTGGGAGTAAGTTCTGCATTTCGTCCCTGAAACGAGCATTTAGCCCGTTGAAGGACTAACTGCAAGACGAGAGCACCGTGTGCAAACAGAGGGAGGAACTGTTAAACCATGCAGAGCAACGTTTACTCTCGTGGAACTTGCCGGCGCAGTGGTGGCCTCGAAAGAATGTTCAGCATGCGCATATGCAAATCGTTCCCTAAAGTAATGAGCTGTTAACAGTTTGAGTTGGTGTAAATGATCATGAGAACAACGAAAACTACGTCAGGAGCGAAGTAGTATTGTTCCTATAGCATACATATAAGCAAATGTGGAAGCCCCTTTTCTAAAGAAAAAAGTGCTCGCGCTCGAGCTGTATCAATGTGTGGCGTGGTGTTCTCGGCAAGCTAACCCTCGTTGATGTAGCGGTGTGTTGTGGGTATTTTACTGTTGCATGGTTGTGATTCGAATCTTTTGTGGTGCCCTGAATTATTTCTGCGCTGTAGGAAACATAATCCGCTACTGGAATGAAGTGCTAAGCTATAGAAATGCTACGCGCCGGCTGGAATATCGCCTGAAAGGTGAGTGTAAACAAGACTATTATCACTCCGCGAGATTTACCTATGTGCTGTTGATATGTAACGACCACGTTTTCTTGAACACTCAAACTCTTCGCGAACGAAACACACTTGGTTAATGAACTCGAGCTACACAGCGTTGCGAGTGCTGCCCATCCGCTATAGAATTGCAAATGGGATGGCTGAGCCATCGAATCGTGGTAGCCATGAGCTGTAGCAAGTACAGCCGTTCATAAATAGTTTTGCTTTCAGTGAAGCGCAAATAAGCGTTATTCATCTGAGATTTCAGCACTGTATTAAAAAACCAACTAATTAGGCTTCGCCCAATGTAATCTTTTACAAGGTAAACAAGTAATTTAGGAAGGTCACCCGTTAACATTGCATGATAGCTTGGTTTTGCGCTGCTAACACAGGCAGGCGGTGACCACGTCATTGATTTTGCTCTTTTTGAGCCATGCAAGAGGTATGTTTTATTTTTATATTTCTAAATTGAAGCGCAAGCTTTATTTATTTCTATTTATTTAGAAATACTGTCAACTCTCTATTGAGGGTCATTACAGGAAAAGTACGACACACTGTACAAACAAATTGGGGATAAAACTGTACATCTCCCAATGATAAACCAGGTATCCATATGTACAAACACGTGAAAGCTCTGCATTCCAAGCGAAAAACGAAAAACACACACCCTGGTTCGCAATGCAACGAATAACGATCACAATATTACTTAGTATTATTAGTAATTATCATTATTATTAATAATATTTAATCATAATAAATAATTATTATTATCAATATCTAATATTATTAGCAGTAATAATTATTATTATATACTTAAGTCAACAAGCATATTGCAAAGATATCTTGAAGCGTTAAACTCGAGAACGGGCTTCTTCAACTTGATAACATGTTTTGAACTGTTTCATTGCATTATGACGGGCTCCGTGAAAAAGCAATTTTCCTGTACGTTTTACCCGATTGGACGTAACTACAAGTGCAAGAACAGTTCTGTATGAAACAATGAATGCTTCTGCAATTACTTTTTCAGGAAATCGATGATTGAAAGCGTTGCGCCTTGCGAGGAAAGTCAATATTTTGCAGCTACGAACACGCTCTCAGCAGCTGCCGATAAGGTAGTCGCACTTCTTGAAGTCGGCTGGAAAGCATCCATTACAACAAAGCATTGTTTCTCTCATAGTCTGTCCTAGTGTGCAGGGAAGCTATCATATATTTTGTTCTTATAGAAGTTTCTGAATGGATCTGTGTTCATGATGGTGCAAAGTTGACACGAGTCTCTAAATAAACTTGGCTGTTTCTTTAAACGTTTTCTTTTTTCTTTGTCATTCGACAAGCATTTGCGCGAAACGACATTACCAACCGCGCTCTGTACTCCAAGAGGTGAGCAAGCTAGACACAGTGACGGCCACATATACGGGAACCATTATAAATACATACACTCACCAAGCACACTTTCGCCCAAACGAATCCCGCGCGCAGAAATGTCAATTCAATGCATTTCACACTTTCACGAACATGATCACCGAATGGTTACTTACTAAACACTGAAGGCTTCATTAAGTCCAATATAAGCTATCTCATATAGTTTGAGCAACATGGCATAACGTGCAGCGTCCAGATGGTGCCTACATATCTCCCGTAATTTTCACTCTGCTGTGATCTCGGGTGTGGTATAGTGGTTAGCGTACGCGACTTTCGGTAAAATGGTCACGAGTTTGAATCCTGTGTATTTCTCGTAAATTTTCTGTTGTTTATTTCCGAATTTACTTGTGCATTGGTTGTACATGCCGTCACATGCATTCATTAACCTCCAAGTTCTCGCTAATTCAACCAGATATTGTAATACATTGATTTTTTTTCTCAAGAAGGAGCAACTGATGGGACTATCAGTTCGTCCCTACGCCATCACTTCCTCCCATATATGGGTAGCTTTTACTCCTTCACATTTTGTTCCTCAAAACTACTGAGGATTAAACAGTTAGTTCCCTTACAGTTGCTCCCGAAAAGACGAATTATTCATCTTTGGGGAGTAATGGTTGTGGCATTGCAGTTACCCCGCAAAAGGACGAACCACAAACCCCTTTTTGCCCTCAGCGGCTTAGAGTGTAGGTACCAAAAGGGAGTAACTGGCGGTCGCATCGTGCGCCTGCTGGGCGGCTCATCGCTGGTCGGGGAAACGTGAGCTTCTGAGTGACCTCTCCCACTCGTTGGAGGTTCACTCGGGAGGAGTGTTTCTACTCTCCCAGAGCATGTGTGCGAGTGTCGCTATGTGTCTACATGAAGGGCACATAGGCACTGCACCGCGCTCCCGACCGGGCTGTAGAAATCAGGTGCCTTTCTTCTTTTCTAACCACTACCACCACCACGACCACCCGAGGGGCACGTGTTGGTAGGGTACGCATTGCAATTGTAAACGTGACGCTTGGCAAGGTTTGGGTATGCGTGGGTCTCTAATGGGCGTAGGGTTAACGTACTGTCGGTTACGTTTGGAATGTGGGGCGGTAAAATGCGGCATTCAAGGTAAAATCACTCTGTCATGTCGTTGTACGTATTGGGCGCATCCCGATTGGACTCAGTGAGATGGGGTTGCCTTGTGGTGGCGTGGTCGGTAAGTGCGTGCGCTGCATCATGGGCGATCTCGCTAAGGTCGGATGGGGCACCCGATTGAGATGGGCGGAGAATCAGATGAGAGTGTGGGGATTCAGGACACTCGGGTCCACGCTGCGCAGGATACGTAATGCCTGGTCGGAGACGACGCCACTTTTGAAGGCTTTCATGGCTGGTCTGGAGTCGCTGTTGATGAGTTCCCGTTTGCTATGGAGCATACCTTTAGCTACAGCTACTTGCTCCGCTACTTCGGGGTGGCGGGTGAAGATTGGATCACATTTCTCTGGAAGCACCTAGAGCCTACTTATATCGTTATGTAAGTTGACCTGATCGTTAATTTTGCAGCAGGAGGTCCACTCACCCTTGTCTCGCAATCTGTTAACCTACTTCTTAATGATTGCTATATGTCATTTTATAAGAAAATAAATAATTAGGAAGGACTGTTTTATTCACTGTGCCCACTCTGTTTACTCTGATTTCCCGGCAACGCAGCATCAGAACCTAAGATTCCGCTGGGTGGTCAAAGTAACTTTACTTCAGAATTACTCACGCCTTCAAGTTGGCCAAATTATGGTGGTGCTGTTATTACACGGTGATGTAAAAAAATTAGTGATAGCTTGATCAGCTATAAAATATCATCATCAAACGCCGGAAGAAGAAGAAAGAGGACTGCTGCCTAGAGCGAGCGAGCACTACTTCACTTCTTCCAATAAACCGTAATCGTTCGAAGCAGCCCCTGGTCTCGATCGTCTTAATAATGGTGCCGTGAACTAGGATACTACCTCCTCACCGGCAAGAAAGGTCAACCTGCCACGGAGCAGCAGAGAAGAAAACGGCGGAGGAGCAGAGGATTGACCTGGATCGAGCGACGAGACACAGTACGAGCATCAGAACGAACGATTGACAAGTGAGGAGTCATTGTTAACCACCTCAATATGAGCAAAGAAGTGATAACGAAGAAAAGGAAAGCGATTCGCTCCCAGATCACGCGACTGATTAACGCAGCTGAGCAGCAAATATTGATGGAGCTAACCGGGAGCAGCTGCTTACAACGCAGGCGCAGATTAAAGCAATAAGCGAAAGTCTCAAAAGCGCAAACGAGCAAATGGAAAAGTTTCTAACAGAAGACAATGCCGAAGCTTAATTCGAAAGCGTCATAGAGTACGACATAAAATTAACGACGATCTTATCTGTAATAGAAATCAGACTTCGACAGCCTGAACAATCGGATTCAACCGATAGGACAAGGCAGGTGACGCCCTCAAGTACGGGACAAGAAGCAACGGAACTAGTTAAGCTACCAAAGCTTGAAATGATAAAGTTTGGGGGGAAAACTTTGGAGTGGAACCGCTTTTGGTCTCAGTACGAGTCGGCAGTTCACCTGAGACCGAACATGAGCAAGGGACAGAAGTTCAATTACTTGTTAGCATCACTAACCGGAAAAGCTGCGGCTGCTATTGAAGGACTTCAGTACTCGGCACAGGAAAATCATGATAACGCAATCAAAATACTGCAAAAAACGCTCGGCAATTGAGAACATTCCATTGAAATGCACATGAATGAGCTATTGAGTTTGGAGAAAGTGAGGTCTGTTCAAGATACCGATGACATAAATAGGCTAGTACAGAGAGTGCAAGTTAACATATTGGCACTCAAGTCACTAAAAGTGGAAACCGAGAGCTATGCGCCGATGTTGTTACCGGTATTGAAAAGAGCAATTCCACCAGAATTATCAGTGCAGTTCAAGTCAAAAGAGGCTATGAGAAACAGCTCAGCTTCAGAAAACGGCGAGCAAAACAACGCAACGGGAAAAGTGTGCGAGAGAAAGCTGGACAGGCTTATGTTATTCTTAAGAGAGCAAGAGGCTTTTCATGAAGAAACACAACGTGAACAACACAGGATAACTGCAAAATCAAGAGAGAACCGCGGACAGATGCACACAACTTCAAGCTTCTATAGCTAAGCGGACAGAATATGCCTATTCTGCAAGCAGAAAACCCACGCAACCGAAAACTGTCGTAGAAGCATTCCAATGGATGAAAAGAAAGCTATGCTTACCGAAAATAGAGCATGCTTCAGATGCACGCGACCAAACCACACTGCACGCATTTGCAAGGCCCAAGTAAAATGCAAGCAATGCAAGGGACGACATGCCACGTCAGTGTGTAAAACGGTGATGCAGAAAACAAGGGCAGAGCTGGTCTCAATAGCGCAAGCCGAAGCGATGACGTCTACGCTACACGCAACCGAAAATATCAAGCATAAGTTGTGCTTTTGCAGACGGCTGTAGCGTGCGTAGAAGGAGAAACATGTGGCCGACATTGCCATTTGTTATTAGACAGCGGAAGTCAACGTTCATTTATTGAAGCGGGATCAGCGAAACAAACAGGTGCGAAGGTGTTGCGACAGGAAAGGCTGACGATTGGTTCATTTGGAAAAGACGAAAAGAAGGTCAAACTAATGAACGTGGTGTAAGTGACTGTAGGATCATGAGAAACAAGCACGACAACAGTGATTGAAGCGTTACAAGTAGACGTCATCTCGCACAGTTGTATACCCACTCACACTAAGAAACTCAGCGAGAAAATGAAAGTGCTAAATATGCGAGTGGCTGATCACAGGACCAAGACGACTGCAACAAATTCTGTAGAACTACTGATCGGCTCAGACTATTATTGGGAATTCTTTACTGGTAGAACTCAAAGAATCGAGGACAGACTGATGGCTGTAGAAACTATACTGGGATGGGTACTGCAAGGGCCGTCAGAGCAAAGCAAGACAAAACTAACACATAATCAAGCAGTCATGGTTCTGAAGGTCGAAGCTGTGGAGACAGAACTCCAGCAAGAGCTGCAGAAGTTCTGGAGCCTGGAGTTAATGGGGATCACAAAAAATAGTTTGGATAACACCGGAAATGAAGTGTTCGAAGAATTCGAGCGCAAGATTGTACAACAAAGCGGTCGCTATCAAGTCAGCTGGCCATGGAAAGAGGACGTAAACTTGGAAAGCAACAAGGAAAATGCGATAAAAAGGCTACAGCAACTGACTAAAAGGCTGCAAAAAAATGAAGATATGCTGTATCGCTATGATAAAGCTATATCAGAGTATATGGCATTAGGAGTCGCAGAGGAGGTCCAAGAGCCATCAGAACAGCCAAATGCACTTTGCTACTACATGCCACATCATGCGATCATTAGAGAGGACCGAGCCACAACAAAGGTTCGATTAGTGTTTGACGCCTCATCACATTCTCGAAAAGGCATGTCTTTAAACGAGAACCTAGAGGCAGGACCCAATTTGAATGAGGACATGCTATCGCAGCTCATTAATTTCCGAAAAGAAAAGGTGGCGTTAGTTGGAGATGTTGAAAAGGCATTTCTACAAATCTCTATACATGAAGAGGATAGAGATGCAATGAGATTTCTGTGGTAGAAGCATGACGCTGAAGGAAGGTTAATGAATGAAGTGCAAACATGGCGCATGACAAGAGTAACGTTCGGAATAACTCCAAGTACGTTTATACTGGCAGCTACAATTAAGCACCATTTGAAACAAGTGGAAGACCAGTTTCCTGATACGACAAGGACACTGCAGAAAGCGATCTACGTGGATGATGTCATTTTGGGAGCAGCAACGCTTGATGAAGCAGTTAAGTTGTACAAAGAGACAAAGAAAGTGTTCAGAGAGGTAGCGATGAATTTGAGAAAATGGACATCCAATGAAGAGTGATTAAACAAAATAATTGATGAAAACGAAAGAGACGATTCTCACATAGATATACGATCTAGAGGATTTACAATGCTTCTGGGCATGATATGGAAACACTCAAAGGACATGATTTGCTTCCCTATTGAAAAGTGGAATTTATTAACAGATACAACGCACTTGACAAAAAGGGCTGTGTTACAAACCACAGCGAAGATATTTGACCCACTCGGTTTGTTGTCGCCATTCACAGTACGCGCGAAAATAGGACTGCAGAGACTGTGGAAAACGCACGTCACGTGGGACGACCAGCTCCCTAAAGATGAATGTGACAAATGGAAGAACCTTATGTCTGAAGCGGAGGACTTTCGAGTTCTAGAAATCCCACGATGCTACGCAAGGAAGAATCAACCAGTACAAGCATACAAGCTGCATGTATTTGCCGACGCGAGCCCATTAGCATACGGAGCGGCAGCATACTTGATAGCGGTATACCATGATGGAAGCAAAGAATCAAGGCTAGTAACAGCAAAAAGCCGTGTATCTCTAATTAAAGAGCTGACATTGGCGGGACTTGAACTGATGGTAGCGGTGGTAGCATCAAGATTATGCGACTACATCAACGGTCACTTCAACGAAAGCTTTCAAGAAATACACTGCTGGACGGACTCGATGCTTGTGCTGCACTGGATCAAGAGAACAAGCAAAAGAGATCCGTTTGTTGCCAACTGAATCGCAGAAATTAGAGAAAAAACACTTCAAGCAAGCTGGTCATTCGTTCAAAGTGACGACAACCCTGCTGACCTACTTACACGAGGAATAAACGCAAAGGCATTGATAACGTCAAAGTTATGGTGGGACGGTCCCGAATGGATAGCATCACTGGAAAAGAACTTAGTAAGCATAATTGGCACAAATACAGACGTGGAAGACCAGCATAAAACACAATGTCACCAATGCATGGGAAGATCCGAAATTGCGCCAATCTTGGAAATCGAAAGGTATTCAGCATACGGACGGCTTATAATAGTGACAGCATGGGTGTTCAGATTTATAAACAACACAAGAAAGGAAAATTACAAAGGGCCGTTGACAGGAAAAGAGGTAACAAATGCAGTGAAATACTGGATAAGACAGACCCATATATTACTGAGACAAACAAAGGGTGTGGCCTATTCAAACAATCGATCATTTGAAATTAATGGACACGAAGTCTACCTTGATGATGATGGAATCATCAGACAGAAAGGACGATTGCAGTGCAGCCAAGAATTCAACAAGCCCGTAATAGTAATTCCAAAGGATGAGAATTTCACGGAACTGCTAATACGTCACGTGCATAAAATGGTATCACACGGAGGAGTTCAAGTGACGCTAGCGCAACTTCGAACTGAGTTCTGGATATTGCAGGGTAGACAAGCAGTGAAAAGAGTTCTAAACAAATGTGTCGTCTGCAAGAGGCACAACTCAAGACCGGCAACTCAAGACATACCTCCACTGCCGGCAGACAGAGTCACTGAAGCAGAGCCATTCAAAGTTACGGGAGTTGACTTCACAAGACCTCTTTACGCAAAGGACAAGTGCCAGATTGTGAAGCAATATGTACTGATATTCATCTGCGCGGTAACAAGAGGAGTACACTTGTAAGTTACCAACGATTTGTCATCGTCGAGTTTTCTACAAGCATTCCGACGATTTACAGCTCGACGGGGAATACCAGCAGTAATATACTCGGACAACGCCAAAACATTTATAAAAGCTGGAAAGGAAATCAACAGAATGCTCGAAACAATTAAAAACGAGGTCTTAAATAGTTACTGCAGTGGCCAACAAATTCAATGGAAAACGATAGCCGAGTGCGCGCCATGGTGGGGAGGATTTTACGAGCGCCTCATAAGAAGCTTGAAGACGTCGATGCGAAAAAAATTGCCCGCAGCTTCCCTCGGGGGAACACTGAGGAGGATGCTGACCATATAATTGGTTAACGGGGTGTTAAAGTGCGACTTACTTGGGTCGATGGCTAAATTGGTTAACGTGGTTGTGAAATGGGGTGTTAAATTGCGACTTACTTGGGTCGATGGCTAAATTGGTTAACGTGGTTGTAGGAGGAGGTGTTAAATGAGTGAACACGTACACACGTATGCGAAAGGGCGGCGCTGGTCGAAGGAACGTCGATCATTGTGTTTGTGGATTCGTTGGAATTCATTTCACCGCGACCTTGGACGTCGACGCGCCGTACAAACCAACCGACGAGCGGCAACTGAGCGAGCGAGCGCCGACCTTGAGTATATATACAGCACGACGGCGCATGCACTGTCAGCTGTTGAATGTTCTCGAAGCGCGACGCCACATGCGCGTCCACTTGAGAATCAGGAGAATTGTAGATGTCGAACGCGGTGTGTAGAGGAGGAAGGGTGCACAGATGGTGGAGGAGTGAAGCGCGCGTGGTGTGTAGAGGAGGAAGGGATGCACAGATGGTGGAAGAGTGGGCGACGGCGCGACGGCGCATGCGCGCGCGTTAGCTGTCGAATGTTCGAGAAGCGGTGCGGACGGCGCACTACAAGGCGCGAGTATAAGATGCTCCGCATCTAAAATAATATTGAGAAGCACAGCTTCAGTAGAGGAGCTACGCACTATTGTAGCAGAAGTTGAAGGAACACTCAACAATCGACCATTGACTTACGTATATGGGGAACCTGACGAGCCGATGCCACTAAAGCCGGCAGGCATCATAGGTGGACGGCGACAGCTTCAAGACGGACAAACAAGACTGTACAACGGTGACATTGAAGACACATGGCGACGCAGATGCAAACTCGTGCGCGCTTGGTGGAAAAGATGGCATCAAGAATATATCAAGGAAATAGGAGCTACGGTCAAAGCCAAGACACGGCAAGCAAAAGCACTCTCACAGGGTGACATCGTTTCGGTTGAGGACAAGGCTCCAAGAACATTTTGAAAATTGTGCCGGATTGAAAAACTCTACCCTGGGCGAGACGGAATAACAAGAGCTTGTCTCCTTCACACAGGCAAAAAAGAGCTTTCAAGAAGATTGGTGAACCACATATACCCAATGGAAGGTTGTTTCAAATAGCCCGCGAGAGCTTACCACATTTCAACTTGGGCGGGCGGGAGCCTATAAAATATCATCATCAAACGCCGGAAGAAGAAGAAAGAAGACTGCTGCCTAGAGTGAGCGCGCGCTACTTCACTTCTTCCAATAAACCGTAGTTCGTTCGGAGCAGTCCCTGGTCTCGATCGTCTTAATATCAGCCTCGGGAACACCTAAATATTGTGGCAACAACAAATGACCACGTGCTATGCATTTCTCCCTTTAAGAGTAACACCTGATGTTTGCGCCCAAAATTGCTAACACGATAGTCATATGCGCCACAGTGGAGGGTTTTAGACACCTTCGTAAAGCTTGGTTTCTTACACAAGCACCTATAGAATTACACAAGCCTCCATAAAAATACAGACACCACAGCCAGTGTCGAAGCCACGACCTACGGATATACAGCCAAGAATCGTAACCGCTACGCCGGAGGAGCGGACTTAGTTCTTACATTATCATAGACAGAGTGTTGGACACCGAAGCGCCACGTTGTTCCTTTCTTTCCCTTCGTTTTCTTTTCCCTTGTCACCTAGAAGAAATCGGCTCATATTAACAAAGGTGATAGGCCACACTGTCAATGATAAAGGAAAAGTAAAGCTGTGCAAGAATAAAAATAAAGACAAAAATATGGACGAAATGCAATTTGTATAAAAAAAAGAGCTAAGATTATTAACAAGATAAAAGAGAAAAAAGAAAAAAATGGGTTTTGTTGAACATTAACAATAGCAGCGTAATCTTTCGATTGCTCTAATGAATTTATTTAGCGCAGATAGAACAACACTGCGGCCTGCACCAAAATGACCGGCTCTAAAGGAAACAGGTTAGCTGTTAATCCCTGTTTAACAGTCATTAGTTGGAAAAAGAAACGTTAGAGACACCCGCTACAAACTAAGCGCGTCCTTCAGGACCGAAATAAAGTTTTTTCATTCAATTAGAGAAATACTCTGCGGAGAGAGGAAAAACGGCGAGACGGGAAGAAAGTAATCTATTGTTTTTGGTTCATTGCTAACTGCACCGTGGTTAGTTAACGAGATGCTAGCTTAATGAAGGTAATAATTCAGCCTAACACGCATGCCTATATAACTCCGTTCTATTGTTCCAGCAGGTTCTACCTAGTGAAGCAATAGCAGCGACAACAAACAGAAAGGTGAAGAAAATAACGACCAAGCATGCACTTGCAACCCATTTTTTGTAAATAAACCCCTATTATTTTAGTGTATGACTCCTGTCACAACATGATAGGGGCGGCTGCGAACGCCGTGGTGCATGTTAGTCCCCTTACAGGCATGACTTGGTTAGCGGATGTGAATTATTTTCGGGTAAAAAATTAAGGCAGCCTCGAGCTATTGGTGCCTACCCTAAAGCATGTGTGGAGCAGGGCGGCCGCCTCGTTTCTTGATATGAACCTTTTTCTTTCTTCCTCCTTTTCTTTGTTATGCTGTCTTTGTTCTCTGCCTTTGTTGTGACTTCATTTTTATCGATGGCCTTGTGTATCATTTTATTCCTCACACGTTTGGTCAATCTTTCTCTTTCTTCGTTTCCTTATATTCTATATTTTCTGTCTCCTCTTTATCTTTGTCTATTTCTTTTTCATTTTTTACTAGTCTACCTATTTCTTTCTTGCTTGATTGTTTCTCCACTTTTTGTGTATGTTTCTTTTGATATCTTTGTCGATTCATGAATTTTCAAGTTCGTCTTCTTTGGTTTGCTCGGTTGTCACCCACAAAGACTGTTAGTAATGCGCGGCGCATAACGTGCCGCAAATGTTTGAGAAGCTTCACAATAATTTGAGATCATACTGTCAAGATTTCGGGCTGGACGCGAATAGTCTAATTTATTCAGGAAGCCTACACTGTCACCTGCAATACCGGTGGATAGGAGATATATAAAGTGGCTTTGGGTCAGCTTGGTCAGTCCCTGTTGTGCAAGCGAAAGTTTGTTTATTTGAATATGCTCGTTTATAGTCGTAGCACAGTTTTCCTGCCGTATGTAATGGCTAGTCAAACGTTCCGCACTGCGTGCACTCGCTACCATCGTTCTGCTAGTTTATTAATTCGTCATGTTCATGGGAGCGAGAATCACGAGGCTGCTCCCAAAACACCAAATGATGCCTGCGCTCCGGTCAACCTCAGACAGCCGTATTTTCAGATCTACAGGAATTACACTCGATACATTCGACGCTTTATCCAGCTGTGCGTCCGTTGTGTGGTGGTGGGCCTCCTCTCGACCCCATGTAGTCGGGGTGTGATCATAAGCGAAGTGACTGGCCAGTTTCTTCGGCAGAACTATGACACTTATTATGAAGCAGTGGGAAGCACAACTCGCCAGCTCGGACCCGGGAGTGCAGCTCGCGCTCCTGGATCAAGTACGGCAGGCGGCTAAGGCCAGTGGAGCCCTGAACATATGGCCCCAATGAGAGAAGGCCTGAGATCCTTCCTTTTATTTTCCCCTTCAGCAAAGTTTCACTCTTTTTCTCTCTCTATGCTAGCACATGTTCTTGCTCTTGGATGCTGAGAAGGGGTATTTCGGGTAGATAGATTGGCAATGCGATGAACGCGTTCCCTGTAAAATCGTACATAGCTCTAAGGCCACAAATAAAATTCCCCCGTCTTGTCACAGGGTATGCATTATTCTCTCCAAGGCCTCGTGGAAATACAAAACGAAACTTGATCGACTAGACTAGCAAAGCTTTAGCTCTAAAATATCGACGCGTTTGATCACTTGAAATATTTTTGATGACTACCGCTATGAGTGCCAATGTCTAAGTATAGAGCGTGTGTCGCTTGTTATTTGACTTCTGGCTTACCTCGATCGATCGCACAGCCTCAACCTAATAAATCGTTGCATCTTCAATCGTCCAATGTTCCTTTTCTTTGTCGTCACGACCAAGGGAAAATTCATATACGTCCCTTTCAACTCCTTTTGTGTTTTTATCCTTTATTTCTATTTCTGTCTTTCTATTTATGTACTTGTTTTTTCATCCATTTAACTTATTGCGTACCACGCCGGATATATCAGCGCACGTTGTATGCGAGTAAACAAGAACGAGAAAAAAAAGAATGAACAGTGTGATGTAAGCCCATGCAAATTTGTGATGATGAAAGCTTTTTGTTTGCTCTGCATGAACTACCAGTAAGCTAATTACAGCTACGCAGTTGGTAAACTGCCCTTCCTGCACGTCTTGAGGTAAAGCTCATGTTAAATGGTACACAGAAAGCAATCCTGCCCATCTTAGACTACAGTGTAGCATTCTGTGAACTTACTTCTGATATATGAATATAGAGGAAGACATCAATTGTTTTGTTAGCAGCTCTAGCGTTTTGGCAAATTAGCACAGTTTCGTTGCTTCGAGTACCCGCAACATACCCGCTAGTAAGATATACTTTACATGCTTGGAAATTTCCTGATTAGCCCTCTTGTTGTCCTGGTTGTTGTTGTCTTTGTTGTCTTTGTTGTCCTTGTTATCCTTGTTGTCTTTGTTGTTGTTGTCCTTGTCCTTGTTGTCCTTGTTGCCTTGTTGTTCTGGTATTTCCTAATTAGGAAGGTGTCAGGATCAATGCATTTTTTAGGACTTGTATTATTGAAGTATTTATTACGAAAAACACACTTTTGGGTCCCAGCAGAATTGTTGGAGGGTCCATAGCGGCGATATCTGTAGTAAAACATCTATAGCAGCTATTCCAAAAAGATAAAAAAGAAACAGAACTGCCTAAATTATGCAGAACAAACGTGTACAGTACAAAAGCAAAATTTCAGCAAATTAAAATATTTAAAACAAAAAAGAATATCGATTTCCTTCTTGCCATTTGCCTTCACGTTCATTGCTTTCACATGCGCATATGATTTATGAGTTTTTGAAGAAGTGCTTTTTAATTTCACCGAGAGTCTGAAATTATCAAAATACGCCAAATGAATGAATGAATAAGTTTAATGTATAACTATATCAACAAGTTTGTTAAAGTACAGATGGTTGCACTCGTTTTTTAGCCCGAAACCGGCCACTCACAAGTTGAGAGCGCCGAAAAGTAATTTGTAGGTAGCTTAGAGCTTTGCGATTATCGCATAATATCGTTGGAGTGCAGTATAGTCAGGGAGTAATGTTTATTTTTCTAATCAAAATTGAGTAATCATATCATGCAAAGAAGTTTGCCTAAGGAGTTGGGTCAAAGCATCATGGTACTACTGAAATTTTTTGCCCAAATGAATATCGGAAAGCCATCACGTAAGATTATGTTTTCACTTTTGCTCTTATGACATTGCACTATGAAGGGTATGTCACTAATCAATAACTGCTCTGTGCAAAGCATAGTTTATGTTTAAAATACTTTCACACTACTGACATTGAGCAAACTAACTAGAAAAAGCTACGAATTAAAAAAAAAGAACCTTTTCATTCACGTTAAGACGTATTATGCTCCACCTGATGCTTGAATCAAGCATCAGCTCTTTACTTGAATGAAAAGCGCATGATTATTCTTTAATGACAGGTATTATCATCTCGTTTTTGTGGTTCCCTATTTCCACCTGTATCCCCATTTGGTCATACGACACTTTGTTCACTGAAGATCCCCACTGCCTGTTAAACGACGGTCAACATCGCATTTCTTACATAATGTATTTTTCTGGCTTTAAGGGCAACTCACAGTGTTTCCTTCTATATGGGCTTTATGCAAAGGTGCGGCCAACTGTCGGCCGCCTTGTGCATACCGCCATGTTATAGGCTCTAGCAGGGCGCAGTCCGCACATTCCGCACAGTCCGCGTGAGTTTACGTATACGTATACCTAAGGCGTATCGACGTGAGGCGTCTATTGGCTGGTAATCGCAATGCCTACGTATTACTGCGTCTTTGCGTCACCCAGAGAGGAACTAGAGTTGCTGAAGGAAAAAAGATGAGCCGCAAACTTCGCCTCTTGTTATTATTTTAGCTGATTACTTTTCCAACATGTGTTATGACTACTGTTCCCCCCCCCCCCAAAAAAAAACGCGTTTGCATTCTCCTTTCTAAGCAAGTAAGACTTGCAACAGCATTTGTACTCGTGTTCCCTCAAATTGCTACACGCCGAAGCAAGACAGTTTTGGCGAAGTTTTCACCAGCAGCCATTTAACAAGTGAAGGCAACTCCTACGCTTCACGCAGAAGACACTTTTACGCAACAATTTTTATCGCGCTATCTTGTAAGGCCTTCGAAAATTTCTGTTGAAGGCTTCTGAAAGACCTCAGTCGCTGAAAAAATTCCAAATGGCATCCGCAAAAACCTGTAACGACCAAAGGGCGTCGCGAAGGGCACACGCATGACCTGGCCTCACTCACCCAACTGTATCTAAGGAAGCAAGCCTGCGTTTGCGCAAGCCGGGAAAAATACTTTGCGCCAGAAAGTTTACCCACAATGTCCTTCTCAGATGGCATAGGAGTATGTTCGCATATTATGCTCTTGTTTATGGCCCTTGGATTCATGCATATGTGAAGCCGGCCATCTTCACTCCTTACTACAACTAAACGGCTTACGCAGTTGGTAAGCTCGTCCGCTTTCACAATTATAGAGGCCTTTTCCATGCGGTTCAGCTCCTCGCGGAGCTTCTGTTTTATCGGCAACGGTACCCTCCGGGCAGGCTGCACTACTGGAATGGCATCCGATCGCAGTACCATTTTGTTCTATCGTTCACATAGCCTGTACCAAAAAATAGGTTGGGCAAAGCCGGTCAGCGAGCATCTTGCTTGCTTGAGTCTACCGCATTCACTGTCGGAACCAGTTAAAACATTATACATGCCTTGAGACCAATACTAGTGTCGCGATCCTTCTTCCCAATGAAAAATGAAACGTGACGTGCTTGACTGTTTAATTCAAGACTTCTGTTCAGGCTTCCACTTGCTCTAAAATGCTTCTGTAGTGAGAGAGGAAGACGAGACGGGGGGCCAAACGTGGTCGTGTCGTTGTCTCAACACTTTATTATGATAGGTGATTGCCGAAGCGGAGCGGCGGCAGCTGCAGCATCCAAACCGCCAGGCGTGTCAGCACAATCTACCACAGCGAGCGCCTCTAGCTGTGGCATGAGCTGCACGAAAGGTGCAGTGCGGTGGCTAGAAAAATGACGATGATGATAAATGGCGATAACGATGACGGTACAGATTACTCCCCCCCCCGCATAAATAAAGCCAAAATGAAAAACGATGGGGGCGTGTATACAAGAAGGTTCGTGACGCGAGTCAAAGTGTCCGTAGGCAGTCCAAGTCGTCAATGATAATGGTGTTCCGTAGACAGTCTAAGTCGTCAACAGTAATGGTGTATCGGGAACTAGTAACTCTCTGGCGGGCGGCTCTGGGAGAAGCGCAGCTGTTGTAGACCTGGCGGAAAGTACGTTGTGTTCGTACCCAGGCGGGCTCCACGACGACTTGATGGAACCTTTAGGTAGTGCACCGGGTCTCGCGAGTGAACGCGGCCAACAGCGGTGTTCGCAGATGCACTTGAGGTGGGTGCAGACGTCGGTGGTGGCCAGAAACCGGCCTCGGAGTTGAATTGCGGCCCACGTGGGGGCACGGGTATACGAGTAAACAGATGCAGAAACGTCGTGGTCGAAGAACCATGCCGCGCGCAATGAGCGTAGTGATGAGGTGTGCGGTATGCGGTAGGTAAGCGTGTCGGGTAGAAGTATAAGACCCTTGCGCTGTGTCGAAGGTCATGCCTGCATTCATGGTGAAGCACTGCTGGTTTGCGTCCGCAGTCGAGAACCCCGGAGCAGTAATGTCGGGGAACGCAGCACGTGGGAATTCTGGATGAGACGCAGTCGGCGGATCTGGGATCGTGGAAGTGCCTTTGGAAGTCGGCGAAAGAGGGTTGGTGCTCAGGTTATAGTATGCAGAATGTCTGTCTCCGTGGCAGGCGTCGTATTTGTGGGCTGCTGTGGTGTAGACGAACCAGACACGTCGTCCGCAGGTGCATCAGTCATAATGACAGCGTCCGGAAAGTTCAGCCGTTGTCACAGAACGAGCGCTAAAAACGGGCGCGCAGCCAAATGCTTGCGATAACGCGCCCAGAGAGACGCGGCGAGTTCAACGAAAAAAAAAGGAAAAGAGAAAACAAGCATCCAAGGCTCCCCGGGCGCGCGACGCCTCTCCTCTCGGAAGCGTGGCTTCGCCGATGAACCTCCTCACCGCACAGCGGCGGCCGGGCAAGCACTGGAACGTTCCAGAAGGAAATGGGCGTGTATGCCGGGTTGACTCATCTGTCGGGGACGGCCCCCGTAGAGTCTCGCGCCTCTCCCCAGCCTCCGCTGAGTATCGCGCCGACGAAATGACAAGAACTTTCTAGAATGTGGCGCGGAAGGTATTTAATCGAGCGGCCGAGACGAGAGAGCAGGAGTAGACGGAAGTTAGCGCAGGAGCGCGTAGGGTATACCGCCGTGTAGTCGGCGAAGGTTGTCCGTAGGGAAGAAGCAGGAGATGAAGAGGATTTCCACCTGAGGGGTGAAGGCTCGAGCTACAGGCAAGAGCGTGTGTCTACCGCTATCGAGCGAGGACGCGTGGCAACAGCTGCGTGTGTGAAGCCGACGTGTTCGGGCGAAGACGTTTGAAGCTTGGAGAGTGGCCTGTTGAAGACGGGACGTTTCCTAGAAGAGAAGCTTCGGCGAGGTTTCCTGGAAGAGAAACTTCGAGGGCGCGGAACGACAACAACTCTGGACTTTGAGTGAGTGATTCTCGGAAGAGTATTGTTCAGACTTTTGTTCGAAGGACTTTGGACTGAATAGGTTTTATATCTCTTTAGTCTTTGAGTGTCTTGGTTGTTCAATGCATGCGACTGCATTGTAGAGCGTATCGTTCGTTGTCTATGTCCGTTGTTTTGAGTGTGGCTGATTGTAATGTTTAGTACGTTGTTTGATTGGTGACGTATTGCATGTAACTATTGTGGAGTGTGCATACGTGTGTATTGTTTTTGATCTGCCGTTAATGAGAATATAATTTTGTTTGTTTATCAACTCTCGGCTCTGACTTGTTCTTTGGACCACAGCCGGCGTCCGCTGGCGCGCCAAAAAGGACCACTTCTAAATTGTCCACGCTTTCGTGGTGCGGTTCGGGGGGCCGATACTTCGACCCTTGGAATTAGCCCGGCGATTGCCTCCCCAATAAACGGGAGCGGTGTGACAATTAATCTGGCGTCCGCGACAGGACCTTTTGGTGCACAGTGTGTCCAAAGTAGTGAGAAAGAGCCTCGAGTTGGTGATACTGCTATCGGAACGATTTTGTGTGTTGCTCAGTGTTCTCGTTAACGAGTGCAGGGGAATGTTCCGATAGACTGATTTAGGCAGATACTTTTTGCACGCGGCAAGGTTTTATTTGCGAGTTGCGAGACAAAATGGATCTCGAAAAGTTAGTCGCTCTTGGTGAGAAGATGGGTCTTTCTGGCGCCGAACTACGTAAGTGGGTCACCCAGAAGGAAAAAGAAGAAAAAGAGAGGGCCAAAGAAGAAAAGGCAGCTGAGCTGGAAAAAGAGAGGCTGGCGGTCGAAAGAGCCAAAGCGGAAAAAGAGGCTGAGTTGGAACGAGAGAGGTTGGCAGCTGAGAGAGCCAAGGAAGAAAAAGCAGCTGAGTTGGAGAGAGAAAAGCTGGCCGCTGAAAGGGCGAAGGAAGAAAGAGAGCAACAATTGAAGTTGGAGTTGGAGAGAGAGAAGTTGGCAGCCGAACGGGCGAGAGAAGAAAGAGAAGCGAGGGAGCGACAGCTGAAGGAAGAAAGAGAAGCGGAGATGGCTGAAAGGGAACGGCAGCGGCAGCACGAGATGGAACTCGAGCGGCTCCGTTTGCAACAGCGAAGTGAAACTCCCGTCCAACCTAGAGTTGAAAGCAGCGAACGGGAGGATCACGGCTTCCGCTTGAACCCAAGCAAGCTGCTCGTAGCGTTTGATGAAAGAAAGGACGACCTTGACGCGTACCTTCACAGATTTGAGACGATTGCAAGGAGCCAGAATTGGCCGGAACATCAATGGGCAACTGCTTTGAGTACTTGCTTGGGTGGTGAAGCGCTCAGTGTGTACGGTAGGCTGACGCCGACTGATGCAGCCCACTATGCAAAGGTGAAAACTGCTTTGCTGAAGTGGTTTAGATTTACTGTGGAAGGTTTCCGGGACAGATTTTGGACAGGAAAGCCAGCTGATGGTGAGACGGCTACGCAGTATGCCGCCCGACTTTGCCATTATTTCGACAGATGGATTGAACTTTCAGGGACAGCACAGGACTACGATGAGTTTAGAGAGCTCCTAATTAGAGAACAATTTCTTACTAGTTGCCACCCAAGCCTGTCGCTGTACTTGAAAGAGAGGAAGGCTGAGTCACTTGAAGGAATGCTTGAATTGGCTGATCAATTCTTGGAAGCGCAAGGTGGAACTAATTTGGCCAAGGTCAAGAAGGATTGTCTCGATGATTCGAAGAAATTGGCTCCCGAAGAAACGAAGCGTGCACCAGAGAGCATTCCGCGATGTTTTCTGTGCAACCGAGTGGGTCATCACGCGAAAAACTGTCGAACGATCTTTACGAGCCCTACCGCAGTAAAATGTTTCAAGTGTGGTCAGACTGGGCACAAAGCAGACGCTTGTCGGAACGGAGTGAGTCAAACTCACCAGGTATCTTGTGTGCAAGCGGCACCGAAATCTGATAATAATGCCGTCACCGATGGATTCGTAGAGTTGAAGAACGGGGAGAAAATTCCTATTGTGGGGGCTGTAATGTCAAAACAGCCAACCGGTGTTACGAAGGGAATGCCAACGCTTCCTGGAAAGATTGCAGGCAAGAAGATTACAGTTCTAAGAGACACCGGTAGCTCCACGGTTATCGTGCGGAGAAATTTGGTACGGGAAAGTGAGTTGACAGGCAGAACGAAACCGGTTTGTCTAATTGACCGTACGATTCGGATGCTTCCCGAAGCAGAGATTGAGGTTGAAACCCTGTACTTCAGCGGGAAGGTTACTGCTTTATGCATGACGACCCCCCTGTATGACCTTGTCATCGGAAACATCGACGGGGCGCGAGGGCCGAATGATCCAGAACGTTTGGGGGAAGACCCGAAGATAGAGCCCTCGCCAACCCAGCGGCCGCGAGATACAGTGGAGGAGCATCCCGTGACGGATATCACTCGAGCCCAAGGTGAAGCCGCGGTGCAAGGGACTATGAATGATAAGATGATCGTGTTGAACGAGTTCACGGGCCGGGCAACTGGACTTACGTCAGCACGACCTCAACCGACCGACAGTGCAAAGAAGACGGAGTTGGCCAGCCAGGCCAAATGTCGGGACGTGAACAAGCGGGTGACAGGATCGGTTGTGCGTTATCACCCGTTAACAGTGTCAGAAGTGACAACGATGACTGAAACGCCGCCTCAGACCCCGTCGTTGGGGAAGGCTCGCCGAAAAAGAACAAGGAAAAACAAGAAGAAATCGAGTGAGCACCACAAGAAAGGACGCATGCGCAGCTCGAAATACACAGGATAGGTGCTGAGGTCGAATCAGAATATGTTTGGCAGGGCTGAGGGCCATATGTTGTGTTAATGTTGTGTTATCCTGTGTCACAAGTGTCGAAGTGTCCGTGCTGTGATGTGATGTATAGTGTTGTATATTTGTTGTAATGAGAGAACTTTGTACGTTTGTATTGTTTGGAATGAGTGATGAGGTGTTGTAGTCATGTACCTGTGGCTATATTTCATGTGTTGTGGAATTGAACTACAATGTGAGATTGTATTGAGCGATCTATTGCGAATGTGAAGTGTCATGAGCGACGGTTTGTGTTACAGTCTTTCAGAGTGTGTGGTGACTGTTCGCGCTCGTTTGTGTGGTTTTGAATATTATGAGATAATATTCTTAAAGTGGGGGGCAGTGTCACAAAACGAGCGCTAAAAACGGGCGCGCCGCCAAATGCTTGCGATAACGCGCCCAGAGAGACGCGGCGAGGTCAACGAAAAAAAAAGGAAAAGAGAAAACAAGCATCCAAGGCTCCCCGGGCGCGCGACGCCTCTCCTCTCGGAAGCGTGGCTTCGCCGATGAACCTCCTCACCCCACAGCGGCGGCCGGGCAAGCACTGGAACGTTCCAGAAGGAAATGGGCGTGTATGCCGGGTTGACTCATCTGTCGGGGACGGCCCCCGTACAGTCTCGCGCCTCTCCCCAGCCTTCGCTGCGTATCGCGCCGACGAAATGACAAGAACTTTCTAGAATGTGGCGCGGAAGGTATTTAATCGAGCGGCCGAGACGAGAGAGCAGGAGGAGACGGAAGTTAGCGCAGGAGCGCGTAGGGTATACCGCCGTGTAGTCGGCGAAGGTTGTCCGTAGGGACGAAGCAGGAGATGAAGAGGATTTCCACCTGAGGGGTGAAGGCTCGAGCTACAGGCAAGAGCGTGTGTCTACCGCTATCGAGCGAGGACGCGTGGCAACAGCTGCGTGTGTGAAGCCGACGTGTTCGGGCGAAGAAGTTTGAAGCTTGGAGAGTGGCCTGTTGAAGACGGGACGTTTCCTAGAAGAGAAACTTCGGCGAGGTTTCCTGGAAGAGAAACTTCGAGGGCGCGGAACGACAACAACTCTGGACTTTGAGTGAGTGATTCTCGGAAGAGTATCGTTCAGACTTTTGTTCTAAGGACTTTGGACTGAATAGGTTTTATATCTCTTTAGTCTTTGAGTGTCTTGGTTGTTCAATGCATGCGACTGCATTGTAGAGCGTATCGTTCGTTGTCTATGTCCGTTGTTTTGAGTGTGGCTGATTGTACTGTTTAGTACGTTGTTTGATTGGTGACGTATTGCATGTAACTATTGTGGAGTGTGCATACGTGTGTATTGTTTTTGATCTGCCGTTAATGAGAATATAATTTTGTTTGTTTATCAACTCTCGGCTCTGACTTGTTCTTTGGACCACAGCCGGCGTCCGCTGGCGCGCCAAAAAGGACGACTTCTAAATTGTCCCCGCTTTCGTGGTGCGGTTCGGGGGGCCGATACTTCGACCCTTGGAATTAGCCTGGCGATTGCCTCCCTAATAAACGGGACCGGTGTGACAGCCGTACTGATTGAGGGGCTTGAACTTCAGCTGCGTGAGACTCTGAGGGCGAAGCTGGTGGCTTCTGGCAAATCGCAGAAAGCATCGACTTCGATGCAAGGTTGCGTTGGTTGGACATTTTTGACGGCGAAACCTCCGCGATTGAGGGGCGAACAGCGGACGGTGTGATGTCCGTGTGATACTCCAGGGCATGCCGCCAGGTAGCGGTCGTAGAGTCTGATGGCTCTAAGCCGTCGCAGGCAATCGAAGTCGAGAAAGACGTGTGTGTTGCAGGCACGCACGATGGACCGTCACGCAAGGGTTTTGAAGGAAGACCGGTCGAAGTAGGTGCGTCTTCTACCTCGTCGTGATGGTGGGACGCAAGAATAAATGCTCCTGTAGGCGAACCGAGGTAGTAGGAGTCGTAGAGAGGGAAGTGAGGTCTTTGTCAAGGTAGGGCTACGGGCTATCTGGTACCGCTCGCTGGGGCGGAGGGGAAACCTGGATCAAGTGGCTCCCCGGAAGGGGGCGGTAGGTTTTACCGTAGCAGGCGAGCACCGCGGCGCAGAGGTCGTCGAAGGGTCGCGGGCTGGAGGACGACTTGGCGACTAGATGACGCAGCTCAATCGGGAGGGCGTCCAGCAGGACAGCGTGCGTCATCGGCTGTGCCTTGATGCCATTGACCGTAAGAATGGCATCGAGCCGCATAAACCACGCTTGGGGCTAGGCCGGGTGAAACGGCGGAACTGCAGGGCAGAGTTGCGGAAGCATGGCGGTGGGCTGCTCGTCCGGGTCACCAATGTAGCAAGGAGAGGAAAATAGGACGGCGGCCAACGTGGTTTTGTCGTTGTCTCGCCACTTTACAGTGAAAGGCAATTGCCGAAGCAGAAATGTGGCAGCTGCAGCGTCCAAACTGCCAGGCACGTCACCACGATCTACCACAGCTCACGCCTCAAGCTGTGGCATAAGCTGCATGAGAGGCACAGCGCGGTGGCTAGAAAAATGACGATGATGTTCAATGGCGATAATGATGACGCGTGTTATGCCTGCGAGTCAACATCGAACATCCATGCCTCTGGAAAAGGCAATCTGTGTCAAGGCCAGCACGCGAGCCCGCCTGACGCGAACAACTCAACAGCGTCATCACGCGGCGGTGCCTTTCTGTCGCGCACGCACAGCGAGCCCGTCGGAGCAATCGGCGCCTTTCTGTCTTGCGAGTCTGACGCAATGCCTGTTGACGTCACTCCTCCTTGGGTGCAGCCACTTGCAGCGCAGCGGCTCCGGACTCGATTAGAATGGCGCGGCCCAGCGTCGACCCCATTGGAGGATTCTGACCTCACGGTAAGTTGCGCTTCTAGTTGGACATTTGGTTGCTCAAAGAATCCTCCCAGTGCATATAAAAAACGCCCTGCGGCGTGTCGCGAGCAGTAGACCTATGTGTCAAAAAAGATAGCTCGGCTGTCCGAGTCTCTAAGCTGTCGGCCCCAGTGCCAAATCTGTAACGCCTCTGTATATGTGCCGTACATAAACCTTGTTTAACTCATCGTCGTCTTGTACGCTCGTCTATCAGCTCTGCGCAAAAGCAGTCGCGAGCGGAGAAACCTACGCTACCAAACGGCTGGTGACCTTCCTGGCGGAGTTCAAAGCATTGGTGCCTTCAGGACCGTGTTGGCATTGCCGTCTTTCGTAACACTAGAGGTCGGCGGTGGGATTCGTGGCGCCCTTCGTAACGTCGTTGGAGATGCGCTTCGTAACACGCTACACTTCCATTATAGGCCGTCAGAACTGCCGTGCCTTTCCTTAGCACCATTGCTTGTTTGGCACGCCTAAACACAGGCAGAGGCTGATTTATATGTATGGTTTAGCGTCCCAAAACCACAATATGAGAGACGCCGTAGTAAAGGGCTCCAGAAATTTTGACCACCTGGGGTTCCATAACGTCCATCCAAATCTGAGCACACGGGCGTACAACATTTCCGCCCCCGCCGGAAATGCAGCCACCGCAGCCAGGATTCGATCCTACGACCTGCGGGTCAGTATTCGAGTACCTTAGCCACTAAACCACTGCAGTGGGGCCAGAGAGAGGCAGCACGTTAGTTTATTGTGAGCCAGTATCTACTCTAAATCGCAGTTCTTGGCTGGCTATATCGCAGCGCATTGTCCAGTCTGCTCCAACGCCCTCAGCCACGCGGATGCTCAAGGTATCAAAATTATCATCAGCTTCTTTCGCATCATGCACTTGGTCCACCTGGTGTCTTTGGCAACACGTCGCAAAGTGATATTTTTCTTGCATGGGTGACAAAACGTTCCCCGATCCGTACATTTTTCTGAAGCTTGAAGTCTTACCCATTGGTGACGTCGATACTGATTTTTGCTGTGTTGTTGCTCTTTTTGTGTTCTCGACTTAAAGAGTTTCTTTCAACCACGCGGCATTTCGCTGTGTTGATACCTCAGCTGATTTACACATTTGATCAGTTTTCTGCAACATAAGGCTCTTCTACTGAGAATCCTATGCCTGAGCTTTTTGTACGTGATCCCGAATACGAATTGGTCCCTTATCATAGATTCTTCAAGTTCTTCGAAGGTACAGGCCTTCGCTTGCTTCTTGAGGTCCTGCAAAAATCTTGCAAATGGTTTCTCCTCATCCTGTACTCGAAGGCGAAACACATGCCTTCCATAAACTTTGTTGCCCTGCTGGACACAGTATTCCTCAAACTTTCTGACGAGAGTTTGACAATCTTCTTTGTTCTCACCCTCGGCAAATAGAAAGTTGTTGTACACATGCAAAGCATGATCACTTGTGGTGCCGAGGAGTATGACCGCTTACACAGCTTCTATCTTTGGGTTTTCTGTTGAGGTTGCAGTGAATAAAAGCTCTAACTATTGTTTAAACTGCACCCAAGTTTTCTCAGGTTTCCGGAAAGCTTCACCGGCTCACGGGGCTTCATGACATTTATTCTGCTGCCATGGCAAATACTTCAGACACCATGTAATGTGTTCGAAGTAACGTAGCGAGGAAACACGCTGCTGAGCAAGTAATTAACCCCCTCGTTTATTCGTAACGTTTATGTAGCTGCAAAGGCAGAGAAGGGAAGGGAGAGTAAAAGGAAAGAAGGAGCACACAGTATCTGCGCACATGCGCGATAGCCCGATCTGATACATTATTCATGCCCACACAAATTTTCCTCGCAAGAAGACGACAATCCTGACCGCAACTAAATTTATGGAGAAAGCCTTGTGCAAGGCTGCATACGCGAGACATGCACAAATTCTGTTGTACCACGAAGGCACCAGTCAGTTGAAGCAATTATAGATTTGATGCAATAATTGACAGAAACGATCTGCTCCTAGACTGTGTTTGTGCTGCGGAACTGCAATGGAAAGTTGTCTCTAAAGCCAGGAGTGCGAAGTAGTGTCCGCAGTAGCTCCTCATCGCCGGACGCAAGAACACAGCGCTATGAGGTGCGTCATGAAGACTCTTACGGTGTTGTTTTCTTGCCCCCGTGTTCATAAAGGCGAGAAGGCGGCCATGGTGAAGGCGGGGATGTATTGCTCTTAGTAGGGTGCACATCTTGTAACATGGGTGGTCACGAACAAGACGTAAATAAGAAAAGATGGTGACTGGCCGTAAGCAAGGTAGAATGGCGAGTCGCCAGTTGTGTGTTCTTTGGCGGTATGATGCGCGTATGTAACAAAGAGACCTTTTGCGCACCAGTTTGTGTTCTGTGGTTCAGTGTACATGAACATCGTGTCAGAGAGTGTGCGATAAAATTACTCAGTCCCATCATTGGTTTGAGGGTGATATATGTGGGTTGTTTTGTGCGTAGTGTTGCCACCTGAGAGCGATTACTCCACATTTTCTGAAAGGAAAGCTTTTCTCTGGTCTTTCAAGATGACACAAGGAGCAGCGTGACGCAAGATCAAGGCTTTAAGCATGTAGCCAAGCGGAGACTGAAGTTAAGCAAACCATTTCAGCGGGACGTGTCAAGTCGCATACAGCTATCACTATGCATCAATAGCCAGTTGGACTCGTGGGAAGAGGACCACACCGACCAATGCCACTTCCTTAAGACGGTGCCAATAGACACGGAAATGGTCGCAGCTCTGTGCTTTGAAGTGACGCCCACAGCTTTAGGCGCTGACAAAGGTTGGAAGAGGTGGAGTAAATTGCTACGCTGGCAGACAGACCAGGCCAGTACAAGCTACCTTCATTGCGGGTACGTTTCATAAAAACCAAAGCGACCAGCAGTCATGTCGCCACGGTAGGGCTTAAGAATATCGGCTCGAAAATAGCGAGGCAGAAGGGGCACCCAGCGTTGACCGACCGAGTGAGAGACGTGACGGTAAAGAACACGGTTATTGAGCTTGACCTGCCTCAGCTGCTGTCGGTGAAGGGAGGCCTTAGATCATCGCGAATTCCCCCGAAGCTGAACAATGATGCGTCTACAGCAAGCGTCGGCGAGTTGGTGCATTGTGACGGAGCCGTATTCGTCAGGAGGGGTTTTGTCAACGGGGGCTAAAGACGAAACAAATGTAGAAGGATCAACCCAGCGTTCATCGCTGAAGTTAGAAGCGGTACCAGTGAGCAATGCGTAAAAAAAGTGGGCAGCGAGAAAGCACATGCGCGTTCTGGTGCTTTTTACACCACTTGTAGATGAAAGAGAAATCACATTCTCTAAGACGTTTAATTGGGCATTCGAGGCTTCCTGGCAAGTTCTTGAGTGTGTAAGCCTACCTGAGGCATGGTCATCTGTAATGATGGTAAAATGACCGCCACGGATATGCTGTCAAAAATTCTGCACCCACCACACGACATCCATACACCCTTGTTCAGTGATGATGTAATTGTTCTCATCCTTATGCAGGACGCTGATTTCATACGCAACGACCCTTTCACGTTATCACTAATCTCTCTGCAGGGCAATAGCACCGATGCCGTGACCACTAAGGTCAGTATGCAGGCTTTTGACTCAATAGCATTAAAGAGCTCGTCTCACAGAAATGCCGGCATTGGCATCGACGTCGTAGGTTGTGAGCGCAAAATTAGCATGTTTGCGTGACCAGAAAAGTGAAAAAGAGAAAAATAAATAACAATAAATATTCTAAATACGGCTGGGTATCAAACACGGGTTGGTTGCATGACGATAAAGTGTTCTACCTCACAGCCAAGGCTGTTTTTTTCTGTAGTAATTATTCAAAATGCGCTTTAGTACATACGTTACAAAACGAATCCCATACAACGCTGTGTCTATAACATTATTTGAGCAGCACACTTCATGAACTCTGTATGGCTGTCCGCTGAAACTGCACCTATTCATAAAAGTATTTCAGCTGCACAGTCATTCATAGGAAGTGAAATCGCGAAGACAGCGTTGGTTGCGCATGCCTGTATAATATGCTTGTTTTCCATAAACAATGCGTGCATGCCTATTGACAACAGCATGTCAACCGCCATATGATTGCGCTTGGGTTGTACAGGATAACGATTGCTATGAGAATTTAAATCCAACTGTTTTTAAGACACCTCTCTAGGACGTCCTAAAAGAGGATGGCATCCTTACAACTAATAAAGCAGTGTTCTTAAGTTCTCAGAGGCCGCAAATATTTGAGGATACAATGATGCCTTTGGTGTTTAACCACAATTTTGTGTGTACTGTTTCTGTATGCACTTTGTAGAAAAATGTGTTTGTGTTTGGTGAAATAGAAAATTTTCATCACGTCATTACCAGACAATCCAATATAGCTAGCGACACAATGGAGCCAAAAATATCATATTCAATACATTGTAACATAAATATTTTCTTGAGCGAGAGAACAACTATTCGATATAGAGTTTTGCTGTCAGAAAACGCAATAATTCATATACCCAAAGCATGAGTCCTCGCAATAGGGAGGTGGTACCAAATAAGTAGATACCATTTATTTGGTAAAACATCCATGAAATTTACATGCAAGAATGTTCGCAGGAGTGGATAAGCGCAGTCACAAAAATAGGAAAAATGACAGACCAGCTGTTTAATAAAGAGGCGTAACAACTCAAGACCACCTGCGCAAGCAGGCCTAAAAATATTGTCTCGCATCATCGGTGCATCGGTTGATCGGCAAATAAAGGTAGGAAATATGCGGTGAAACTTTTGTATGTAAACCCTGAAACAACAAATAATTTCCAGCACATTGAATAATTTTGGTGCCAGAAACAGGTTGCATGCTTTAGCTATGCCAAAGATAAAGATATTATGCGGAATAAATGTCTCGCCATAGTTCTTTGCAGTGGGTGCACGTTCCTTCCAATAATGTGCGCTTGATCTATATGCATTTAATCAATAACCTAGGTAGTTTGGGGGCACAAAATACCCGTCAGTACCCTAAAATGAGTTGGTTTATAAGTTCATAGACCAAACCATAGTCCTAAGTTTTTAGCAAACGTATTACGCGCCCCTCAATTTTCTTATAAATTCACTGAATGTTGACACTACCATTTCTACTAGAAAGGTATGCACAAGAATCACTAGATTTTCCACGTAAGCCAATACCCTTAGCTCCTTACCACATGTGTTGGCCACTTAGGTTGACAGTTGCAAAACTACTTTTCAAGAGCAGCGCTATAGCGTCACACTTCTTTTCATAGTTGCATAGACTGGTCTAGTTGGCTAGGGGTGCGTGAATGCCCCCCGTCCCCAGTACCCGGCCTCCTAGATCTTAACCGTCTGCACTATCACGCTGTGATGCCAAGCTACGGTGCGACTTACGAGGGAAACCAGTCAAGCCTTTTCTTGTGAATACAGTAAAAATAACTTCCTCTGCTTGGAAATGCAGTGAATGTAACTTTCATGCCTTACAAACACACGCGGCCTGTAAACAAGATTCACAATACAACATGGAATGTCGTAATAATGCCTGGCACAAGCTTACAATATTATCGGACGTCAGAACATGGGACTATCATAATGACTTCATCGTTTAAAGCCAGTCAACCACTAAAGAAGGCACACACGTTACTGCACATTTAATGCCACGTTGTGGGTACATAAAGAGTTCGAAAAGATTTCACACACTAAGTATTTGAAGTACGCACTAGGAACAGAATATCGCTATCGTGTTCAGCTTCTAAGGGAGAAGCTTGAGGGTGCCTCAAGTTTTGGGTGCTGCTTTATTAAAGTGGTTAAATGCTGGTGGAAATATCAGGGCGCTTTCACAAGGTTAAACGCTGATTCAAAGTCGGCAAACGAGTAAAAGCAAAAAGAAAAACCGAGTGATTTGTTCAAAGGTACCGCTATTGAGGTGATTACTCGTATAAATTTGCGGAAGCGGGAAGCCAGGTCAAGAAAAATGCGTATGCCTAGTCATTTCGGGGTAGAGAAAGTAAGGAACGGCTGAACTTTCTCGGGGACAGGGTGGATGCTGTCCTTACAACTTAGCCTAGAACCTGAATTGTCTTGCTGGCGAAACGGCCATTTCTCATGTCGAGGTGAGGATCATCTTCAGCAAGGCACATGAAGACTTTACCTAAACGATGCGGCTGTTGAGAGAAGGTTGACGAGAAAACAACAGTATCGTCCAAATACCGAAGAGAAGTTTTGCACTTCATGCCACGCAGAACGGTGTCAATGATGTGCTCGAATGTAGCGGCTGTATTGCAGAGGCCGAAGAGCATTACATTGAATTTGTTACGTCCATTTGGTGTTAAAAATGCCGTTTTTTTCATCTTCCTCTTGCATAGGTATATGCAAGACTGCCAGTGTCGCGAACGTAGACGGAGACTCGAGAAGTACTCGGCTCTCTGTAGGGAATCTAAGGCATCGTCTATACGTGCCACAGGGTACGCAGCCCCTTGTGTGATCTTGTTAAGATCCAGGCAATCTATGCAGAACCACATGTATCCGTCTTTTTTTTCGAACTACGACGACGGGAGATGACTAAGGACTACCAGAAGTTCATATTTTCTTCAGTCGCAACATGTCTTCAACGTTTTTTCAGTGACCTTTTTTGGCTAAAGATACGCGTTATGGTCCACGGCGAATGATTGACGTACCGTGTGTCTCAATCCGATGTGTGAGAACGCACTTTTGTCCCCATACAAAAATGTACATCAAAGGAAGCTTCTTCATGCTTGGTCAGCAAGGAAAGCAAGTGTTGTGTTCGAGAAGGGGTGGAATTGTAGCTGATGGTAGCTTAAAGGGTGGAGATGGCTGCAGAACATTAAAATGAGAAATATTCAGGGGAAGCCTTTTCAGAAGTAACCACATAGTGAGGCTCTACAGTAGTGACGCAAGCCAACGTTATGTCCTTCGAAACAAAAATTTTTCGGGACGTCCGGTTTGTTGAACTCAACGATTGCAACGCCATTGTTGAAACCGTCCAGCCCTGGTGTGAAGGCTGTATCTGTTGTGACGCAGCATGTAGATGGTTCTACGAGCACTACGCCATGGTCAGTTACACCGGATGTAATTGTAACGGTTCCATTATATGGTGGAGGTAGTTCAGTGTCTACAGCAGGAAAAAAAATAAATGTGGTACATAATCTGCTTGTAGCGAATAGACGGTATCGTGCATGTTCATGTCGGCAGCAGATACAAGCGGACACCGTTGAAAGAAAATCCCACCCTATTAGTAGTAACTAGACACACGAAATATTCACTGTGAATTGTATATAATGCAAAAACCTGCCAATATAGACAAAAACACTGCCAATAGCGAAAGGTCGAATGGCGTCCCCTTAAGTGAGCAGCCATCAACGTATATTCATCTCAGGGCAGAGCAACTTCACGGGAATGCGGAGATTTGTGTGCGGATACACCAAGACAAATCACGGTGAATGACTGACAAACTCGTACCAGCGTCTATTAATGCTTCCAATTCCATGCCTTGTACCAAAAAGGCATTAGGTTATAGGACTGCCGTGTAGGAATTGCTCTAACATCGCTAAACGCAGCTTTCCAACCGCAAGAGCTGCACAATTTTGTTTTCGAAACGACCCTCGAGAAATTGAGAGGCTGCTCAAAGTGGCAACGTAGGTAAACGAAGAGGGGATGGCGAGCGAAGCCTGTCACCGCGGTAGCTATGGGCCGTTTCGGTGTTGCAGGTGGAGAGGAAGATGACCAGGAAAAGTGGCCTTAGTACGGCGCTGCCAATTGGCCCCAGTAGTCGCACCCTTCGTAAGTGACACTCATCTTGGTGACGCTTCAGCTACACATGTGTGATGTGCCCATGATGCCCGCAATAGTAGCACGTAAGTTGCGTCGGGTGTCATGGTGGATTGTGAGGTTGACAGCGCGAACTAGGAGCTATATAAGACAGGTGTACTGGTGCCGGTGGTGCACAGTAAGGCTAGTTGTGTGTGCTTTGGGCTATAGGAACGCCAGGTGCGTCGGTGTCGGCGTCGGCGTCAGTAGAATTAACGAAACGACGGCTGAAGTAATTGCGACGACTTGCATCTAAGCTGGATGGGCCATTGGGACGAGAGGGTCTGTGCATGCAGCACGTATCGTTGCTGCCAACTCCTCCTTAAAGACGTCACGCAAATCAACCCCGAGGTAGAAGAAAAAAAAACTGCTGCAAAGCCAAGCAACTGCATTTCTGATTGCGCGGGTCATGACTCGCAACAGGAGTCGTCAGTAGAGTTATCAGAGATGACTGCAGTAGGGTTGTCCGGCTACAGCCGTGCATATAGTCGAATAGGGAGCTCTCCAACTTCATTAAATTGCTTTCATGTCTCGCGTGTCGTGCATTGCACATCTATAACATGTATTTTAAAGTAATCAATTGTGAAATCATTTTGTAGTTAGTATGTATTGTTCATGTTTTATAATATTACTTGCAAGTTATGTACTTCTAATAATTTTCTTACTACTGCCATGTGTATGCACAGGTCACCAGGACCTTTGTCAAGCCGTGCTCACAGCTTTTAGCCTTGGCGACCTTACAGTTTTTGTCTGGTAAAATGAAGTTTGAAACTCAATATTCTAGCTCTTGCATGTGCTTACAAGTAGCTACAACGCCAGAGATGATAGCGGAGCTTTACGGCCTAATTATTGAAGCTAACAAGCCGAATACCTTTACAAGATAACGCAGTTTGCCAGACTCTGTGATAGAATCGTTGAGACGTCGAGAAAGCGAAAGAAAATCCTTGATATACAAGGCGTAAGGGTCACCGAGTTGTTTGTGAGCGTCAAGTGTTCTCTTCGCCAAGTGAGTTGAATGTCTGGAGTACAGAAGAATAGTCAGAGACGTTCTTTCAAGGCGCTCTAGTGGAGGTAGTTCAGCTGGTCGTCAAAGAACCAAGTCTTCGCCACTCTGGTAAGATAGTAAAAAAACGTGGCTGATCTTGTGAAGATTGTCCCAATAATTTGCCGCACTCACTATGTCGTATTGATGTTGCAAATACTCCACGGCCCCGTTGCGAAGTCAAGTAATGAGATGGGGGCGGGTGGCTTGTGATAGGGTCTGCTGGCGATCCCAGAGTTAGGAGATGCGGCAGTCACCCCAGGAGTGGTAGTTGCAGAAGGGCCTGCGGGTTCGTCAGGTGACATGCTCGCTGACAAGTGGCCCAAATAGTGATCTGAGCAACAAATCAGGAAGTAAAGTAGGCGATCAGAGACGGCAAATTGAGAAGAAACCCTGAAAACTTGTACCCCACTACCTTATATGTCTTCATTGGGCCTAGAATACTTGGTGAAGCCAGTCCCATCCGCGGCATAGGAAAAAAACTCAGATGTCCTCAGAAATGGTGTAGATAAGGATTATCACGTGATCATAGTTGTATACAGGTAAAGTGGTTGCTTGGGCATGCTGGTACGACATATTGCATGAAAACAGCGTGATAAAACGAGAAAGCAGACAAAGAAGGACGCATAGAGAGTGCTGACCTAAAGTTTCATTCTTCAAACCACGCATATATACTAAAGCAATAGAACGAAAAAAAGCAGAACCAAAACTTACAACCATAGGGAAATGAATAATGAACATCATAAAGCCAGTCTCCTAGCGCCTGCATCAACTACATAAAAAGGCAACTGAGAGAGAAACTTATTTTTTATTGTGTAAACACAAAAAGCGAGCCCTTATATATACACTTTTTTCCCTTATTCATTAACGAGGGTCTCGTACTGGCAGACTTGGTGCCTTTAGGTTGTATACGAGGGACTATTTGGTCAGCTGCCAGTTAGTAAAACGTTCACGTGCTATGTGACACCAAACAGGCTCATAAAGAGTGTGGCACACTCGCCGCTTAGGCTACTAGTGGCGCTGACTGACACTCCCACGTTTAAACTGACATAGATACCCAATAAAGTGGCTGGGGGGATAGCTGTCGTGGCAGCTCAGTGGTAGAGCGTCGAACGCGCTATTCGAAGGTCGCAGGTTCGTATCCTGCCCTCGGCAAGTTATCTTTTCACCCACTTTTCTTTCTTCTCATTTACAATACATTTGGCATAATAACTTTCCCTATACCTTCCTTGGCATTATTGTCTCTTAGATCTTATTATTATTGTGTTAACACAAAAAGCGAGCCCTTAAGTATACACTTGTTTCCCATATATATATATATATATATATATATATACATATATATATATATATATATATATATATATATATATATATATATATATATATATATATATATATATATATATATATATATATATATATATATAGATTCGTATAGGGAACAAGACGCACATACTAAGTGATTTTATTGACGTTTCGGCTGGCCCGCGGCCGAAACGTCAATAAAATCACTTCGTACGTGCGTCTTCCCTACACGAATAATCTTTCCCGGACTCAGCATCACTTTTGTTTTTGATATATATATATATATATATATATATATATATATATATATATATATATATATATATATATATATATATATATATATATATATCCGATTGAAACCTGTACACCAGCCCGGTTACCCCATTGACACACAGTTCATGTTTCCTAATATGAACATTATTTTAGTTCACACGCGAGCAAGGGTCCATTAGCGGCGATGTCTAAACGCGTTCTAATTACACGATATTTTTAGACCGTTTTTGTTTCATCACCGTGGGATAGGTTTGTTTATCCTACAATATATTTGGTACATTTGATAGGAAAGAAAAAACTAATGAACACAAAAATTCGTGTTACAAGTTGATACCATACAGGCCGCTAATGCTCTTAGCTGAAGTGTTATTACAGGCGCCTAATTAATTACCACGTCGCACTTTTCTTCAAAGCCTATAGCTTTATCAATTCAGTCCAGCCAATGTCCTCCTTCCTAGTTTCACTCATGAGGAAAACATTTTGTTTCTCTATCAGCACTTGCTTCATCGAGTATTGGCGTCGCCTTGCATAGGATATGCAAATTTCCACAACTCATTTAAGCCATCTTGTAGGGTATATAGGTAGCGGTGAAGACACGACCACATACACACTTCCTTACTTTTACCATGCTTGATTTCAAGAAACGATCATTACACAATGTGACTCAAAGGGCATGCACTCTCAGAGATCAAACTGCAAGACGTTAAAAGAAAAGATGACATGGTTTTCAGGATCCAGTCCATTGTCAGGAGTCTTCGATTAACCTACGCAATATACTGATACTTTCCAGCTTGGTCAAAGGTACATGTTCTTCGAAGTGATAACTACGGTAATTCGGGCACATGACTCATGACAAACAGCAATTTTACCATTGCAAAGGCCAGCTATGAAGAACTGTTAGTAAATTTGCCATACCTACACAATATTTTTCAAGACACTTCACATTCTGCTGGAACAAGAGTAATGCTATAATAGATTGATTGATACGTTTTAGTAAAAAATGTTACCAAACTCAATTATAAATATTTGTTCAGAAAAGAGTGAAGTGCCCTTTCACAATATGCTAAATCTCAGGCCAATAATATAGTTGAAGATAGTTTTCTTTGAAGCTTTCTCTTCTTGAAATGCTCATTTGAAACACCGATAGATGATACTTTTAGAGTGGTTCTCAGAAAACGGCATGACGGCCAAGCTGTCGAGTGGGATAGCGTCTTCAACAAAATATTCATTACAAGCAATACACTGCAGAAATTAGCTAAACAAAGACACAATCAATAAACATGATATTCGATTCATGGAGGCCATAGTAGATTTTCTTTCTTTACCACAAGTCAACACACCTAGCAAGAACTTGCGTACACAACTGTGTACAAAGCGTCCAAAATGGCTACGTACGTAAAACGCTAATATAAACCAACAAGGAAAATGCTTAGACACATAAATTCTGTTGTATTCAGCGAATAATCCAAGAAAACCTTAGCGGAGTCACCAGCAGTCATGCGGATAAAAAAAAGAATTCGCGTGATGACAATGTTAAAGCAAAACAACCAAATTTAGAATAATTCTCTGAACAATGTTGAAGGCCACATGTACGTATTTTGCAACTGCTCTAAATGGATTTGAAAACGACACGCGCTGACACACTCACGATGTTCTTTAAGACTCCGTTTGCTTGCAGCTGAGGGAAGAAAGCCTAAATATAATGTAGTGCGTAGCTGTTTAGAACTTCATTTAATTAAATCAGCACCAGCATCTTCACGAACGAAAATAAAAGCGAAAACATGCTACTACTTACCTACGTGTTTAGCAGAAAGCCCCACTTCCAACGTAGTTTCAACGAATAATATATTTTTCCACAAATTTTTAGTACCGTATAGCTCCCGACATCTGTTACTAGTTCATCATAAAAAATTGAAATACACAAATACAACCCTGGCTTTGGAAGCTACGCTGAAATTCAATAATGAGAAAAGTGTATGCTTTTGTTTATCGACGAAGAGAAATGACGCTTTGATTTTAGTGAATTTCTTCAAATTTCTCGAACGTTCATTATTGATACAAGTGTTTTCTGTCGAGGAAATAGTGAAAATGTGGAACAAAAAGCAGTGTCGCAGCCTTACGGGTACAAAATGCCTTTTCTTCACCAAAACTTGCCTGATTCTTACAAGTATATACTTTGCATCTTAAAATATTCATATCAAATTTGCCATAAGGTGAGCTTACGCTCTATTTCAGCTGTCATTAGATATATTTCAGGAAAATAAGTTATTCGAAAACTGTATGTGCGTACATGAGAAAAATAACGCGCTGAAAAAAGTCTGATCACGCTTCGAGGCAGAAAATAGCTCAATACCCAAATCGTGCTGCTCCACAGCAGCGATTTCTTGTTTTTCGAACATTCGTTGCAGCAGTACAATTATGTCAAATAAGGAATTTATATTTAAGGTTGCTGAAAACTGCAGATTGTAAATGGTCATGCTTTTTAATAGTGCCTAGATGGAACACTTACATTGTGTCGCTCCACGCTCACAATTTCAGGGTCTGCGTATAAAAAAATTAACAGCTAGTACTCGTTCAAAAAAGCTCGAGAGACATGAATGCGAGAAACTCAACAAAACTTGGTAGAAATGGCGTAGTAATGTTCAGAGCTAAGAATCACTCACAAGGCACCCTGACAAAGAATTAATAAAAATGGAAACATGTCAAAATAGAAAACTCATTTCATGACGCGATATTGCCGTACACTTTTCATCTCTTCTTACACAGGAGCTACCCAATTGCACACGTGTGGTGCTGTTTTGTTTTATTCGAAGAAGCATGTCGATCGAAATATGTTTTAAAGTCTAGACAACCATCTGTTCCATGTGGTTCAACGCAAAGGGTTGAAGAGAGAAACGTGTCAGGAATGGTGGACATCTACGTTACTTGCTTCGAAAGATTCGAGGTTTAAAACAAAGAAATTGCCCGCAGCTTCCCTCGGGGGAACACTGAGGAGGATGCGAACCATATAATTGGTTAACGGGGTGTTAAAGTGCGACTTACTTGGGTCGATGGCTAAATTGGTTAACGTGGTTGTGAAATGGGGTGTTACATTGCGACTTACTTGGGTCGATGGCTAAATTGGTTAACGTGGTTGTAGGAGGGGGTGTTAAATGAGTGAACACGTACACACGTATGCGAAAGGGCGGCGCTGGTCGAAGGGACGTCGATCATTGTGTTTGTGGATTCCTTGGAATTCATTTCACCGCGACCTTGGACGACGACGCGCCGTACAAACCAACCGACGAGCGGCAACTGAGCGAGCGAGCGCCGACCTTGAGTATATATACAGCACGACGGCGCATGCACTGTCAGCTGTTGAATGTTCTCGAAGCGCGACGCCACATGCGCGTCCACTGGAGAATCAGGAGAATTGTAGATGTCGAACGCGGTGTGTAGAGGAGGAAGGGTGCACAGATGGTGGAGGAGTGAAGCGCGCGCGGTGTGTAGAGGAGGAAGGGATGCACAGATGGTGGAAGAGTGGGCGACGGCGCGACGGCGCATGCGCGCGCGTCAGCTGTCGAATGTTTGAGAAGCGGTGCGGACGGCGCACTACAAGGCGCGAGTATAAGATGCTCCGCATCTAAAAGAAAACTTCGAATGCTTTTCAGCGATTTCTCATTACACACACCGATACCAATATTGCATTTTTTGTTTCTATCCACCACACTAAAACATCCGTACCTTCTATTCAAATCGACAGTGTCTTACATTTTTACAAAGAGAAGCTCTCGCGACGTGGCCTCGACAGCGTGATCGAGCTGGATGGCGAATCACGTTTCCTCCGGAACAACTACAGAGCCGAGTAATACCTGCGGATACAATGTGCCACTTCAACTTGACGTGCAAGCTTATGTCTATGGAGATGAAAATAAAGAAACATGTTTGATCTTCTGCTGACAAAAAGCACGATCTGTGTCGTTCATCCAAACAGACGAATGCTTCTTTGCGTCTGTAGAGAGGTTCATGATCTCTCGCTTTGCGCCTGGCATAAGCACAGCGTATAGCGTTCATAAAAACGAAACGACAAAAAGATCGCTGTGTTTGTTTTATTTTTCCAGCAGCCGTGGTGGACTGGTGATGAAAGCCGACCGACAGCATAGTATGTTTTGCAGTGCAGTTAGGCTCTACAAGTGATTATTCTTGTTAATTATTTTTTCGACACTGACATTCTATTGAAAATTGTTTCTTGTTATTATCATTCTATATGTGGAGATTTTAACTAAGAGCAACTGGAGCTATGAGAATAACTGCTTTAGAGCTCACGATCTTCCAACTTCTTTCATAAAAGCACTCTCACTTCTTTCAGAAAAGGCGGTGACTAGCAAACTAGTCACCGCCTTTTGACTAGCAAACTAGTCAAAGAGGCATAGTCAGTACGTGTTTCACCAATGCAATTGACCGTTCTTGTGTTAATTCAATACAAGCCAGCTTTCACAATCAGGTTGCTAGGCTAAAGTCAGCTGGGTATCCTGAGGTGGTCTTGTTTTCCGTGGCTGAAAGTATCCGCAGAAAACTGAAAGCTAAAGAAGGCCAAAGAATTGGTGCAGCAGAACGTGACAACAGCAACCGCGGAAAAAAAGAGAAAAAATAGCTGTTGTTCCTTACATGCACCCAGTTACCCGCCACCTGAAAAAAATGGGGCAACACATGGGAGTGCGTGTAGTTTCCTCTGCGCCACACAAGCTTTCTCAGCTGGCTAGGCTGACGTGAGCCGCTAGACACAAGAAACCGCTGTGCAAAACAAAGCACAGAAGCTGCTTTGTCAATTGCATTAGCAACGCTGTTTGCATGATCATACTATCGTGCAGTGCCTGTTATATTGGGCAAACTGAAAGATGCATCAACGACAAATTGCTTGATCATGCGTGCAATGTTCGCCGCGGCAATGATGGTTTACTGGCCCAGCATGTCACTAAATGTGGCTGTGAAGTACAGTTTGATAACACAGTCGTTCTTTACAAACACAAAGATGAGCGCACAAGGCTTATATTTGAGGCAGCATACATAGCACGTGAACACCTGACTTGCGTCAGCAAACCATTGACAGCTCTGTCCGATAAAGAGCTAGCATTTTTAGATAGTAGCAGATGCAATAGACGGTAAGTAATCACTCAAAGGCAGTGTACGCGTTGGTAGGGTGGGGCTTATGTACATAGATCTTTTTTCGGTTCTGTCATTTTGGTACGTTATTTGGCCTTATTGTAAGTGCCATGACGTTGTTTCATCTGTCAGTATATATTTAATAGTTTTCCGATTAAATTTTCAGTTGGTAGTAAGCGCTTGTGCCTGTCTTTCTGTCCGCGTCTAAGTAGTTCACTCTCATAAAAAAAAACTAGTATACCACTGAGCATAACCGTTGTTTGGGACTCCTTCACAAACTTGCCTTAGACAGGCTTGATGTCGGCAAAGCAATCGCGTTGATGCTATTTATAGAGTGTTTTAAAACAGCAAAAAAACAAGCAGTTGTCGCACACTGCGAATACCGTAACGAGTGGGTCGTCCCATGCTTCAACCCATTAAAAAAGCTGGTTTTTGTTCAGCTAATAACTGTGGCACATACCCACTTCAGTCTTATAATTTCTCGCCGTCGTCAGCCAATGCATGAACAACAAGCACAAAATTCCTCGCGTAAGTTAGCCACGCTGCTCAGAAGAATGACGAAAAACAGCATATTGAATTGTGGCCTACTACCCTTTAATTTTTATAATTAATGCCATAGTGGGCATCAAGCAAGTGTGCTTGCAGAAGTTGCCCAATGAGTGTTTAGAAAAGGCACTGGAAGTCCGCTCTTTTAGCTTTCGCTCTGACTGCGCTGCGCCTTCCACGCATGCCTGGCGTTTTATGCGAATAGTTATTGAAAATAAATACTACCGTAGACAACATTATAAATTTACTTAGCCTGAAAGTTAGGCATGCCATCAAGTACACGGAGAAAACCACAATCTAGATTTAATACTTGGCGCAACGTTATATATATATATATATATATATATATATATATATATATATATGTGTGTGTGTGTGTGTGTGTGTGTGTGTGTGCGTTGATTGATTGATATGTGGGGTTTAACGTCCCAAAACCACTATATGATTATCAGAGACGCCGTAATGGAGGGCTCCGGAAATTTAGACCACCTGGGGTTCTTTAACGTGCACCCAAATCTGAGTACACGGGCCTACAGCATTTCCGCCTCCATCGGAAATGCAGCCGCCGCAGCCGGGATTCGAACCCGCGCCCTGCGGGTCAGCAGCCGAGTACCTTAGCCACTAGACCACCGCGGCGGGGCATGTGTGTGTGTGCGTGTGTATGTGTATGTGTGTGTGTGCGTGTGTGTGTGTGTGTGTGTGTGTGTGTGTAACGGATAAGACATGGGGTCAGTCAGAACACCAGTTTGTGACCCTTCATCTTCCTCATCTTCCTTCCCCATATTCACCTGTGAAGCGTCACGCGTTTCCCCCTGCCCCTAGAGAGCGTCAACTTATTGGGACAATAGTAGCGACGCAGTTTATTGACGTGCACAATGTCAGTAGTTCTGCTTAACGGAGCTACGCATAGGTCGATCTCATAGTTCACAGGAGAGACTCTACGAAGAATTTTGTAAGGTCCTTCCATGACTGAACTGAGATTTGCTTTGTTCGGGCGCCAAGGTGTTTCGTAGAGGACCAATTCACCCGGTTGGAGATCTTGTGGTAGGAATTTTTTGTCGTAGATTATCTTGTTCTTCTCATGATAGGCAAGCGTGTTCTTGATTGCACATTTCCTTGCTTCTTGCACACTCTCCATTGGTGCGTCTTAAATTGTGTCGTATGAAGGAATTCCATACATGAGGTACGATGGTGGATATGTGGGGTTCTGTTGTATTTATCGAGGACATCCGAAAGATGTTTGACCCAAGACTTCTGTGGCTGCTCATTCATTTTGCACTTTAGCCGGGTTACAATAGTCTGATTTGTACGTTCGTTCAAGCAATTACATAGAGATTGTTGGGAGGATGTGAACAATTGGTGTACACCATTGTGTTTTAGAAACTGCTTGAATTTTCCAGCTGTGAAAGCTGGTCAACAATCAGATAGGAACTTCTTTGTTTTTCCTGCAGCAAAGATGGTGATGATGCACGAAATGTATGCGTCACAAGTTTCGTTTTTGTGGGGAAACGCCCAGACATACTGCGTAGCGTGGTCGATCGCCAAGTGAATAAACTTCCTTCTCGAGCCATATACTGAAAAGCCACCTATAGTTTCCATTGCTAAAAGATCAAAGGGTTGTTGCGCAGGTGGTAGTGACTCGAGAGATCCGAATCTCTTGGTTTTCGGCTTCTTGCAACGCTGACATATGTCACAGTAGCGAACGTAGGATGAAACGTCTGTGATGATTTCCGGCCAATAGGAGGATGATGACAACAAGCCCAGAGTTTTCTTTACTCCGGCGTGTCCGAACTGACAGTGTGCTTTCGGCAGAAGGCCCAGTCGAAGCTTGAGAGGAACGTACACTTTACGAATTCCTTTACGTGTCACGATAGTCACCCCGTTTTCCGTTGTGTATTGCAGCGAGGTTAGTCATCCTGGTAAGTTTGAAGTTCTGGTAATGAAAGGAGTTGAACCATAGGGCTTCGCAAAAATGCGTTCGCCTCGATGTTTTCGCTGCCTTTGTGATGTCGAATGTTAACGTCATACATCGACAGCTTCAAAGACCATCGAAAAAGCCGGCCATGTGGCTTTTTTTATGTTTCTGAGCCATTGTAAAGCAGCATCATCGGTGACAACAGTGATTGGTGGTCCATGTAGATAGTAGTGCCACTTGTCAACAGCGTCAATTGTAGCGACGCATTCGAGCTATGTAATGGCATAATTTAATTCGTACGTGAGCGGCTTACGCGAGTGATAGGCAACGGGGTGTTCTTCACCATCATGATCTCGTTACTTCAGAACTGCACCTACGCCTACGTTAGGTGCGTCGCAATATAGAATGCATGGTTTCTCGCAAGAAAAATTCGTAAAATGGGTTCTTTGGTCACACAGTATTTCATGTTCTCAAAAGCTTGTTCACATAAGGAATCCCATTCCCATGGTATGTCCTTCTTCAACAGCTTCGTAAGTGGGAAAACTATGTCACTGAAGTCTCGTATAAACTGGCCGTAAACGTTGTTGGTGCCTAAAAAATGCTGAAGCTCTTTCGGGGATTTCGGTCTTGGGAATCGCAATACAGCGTCTATGTTTCTTCGTATAGGTGACACTTTACCGTTCGAGACACTGTGACCCAGATATTTAATAGAATTTTCGAAAAAATGGCAATTCTTCGATTTAAGTTTTACATTCTTCATTTTTAGGGCATGCAATAGAGCTTGGATGTGCTGTAGGTGCTCAACAAATGTGTTGGAGAAGACTACAATATCATCAAAATAATTAACGACATTCGTTAAGTTATGTTTTCTGATAACTGATTTCGAACGTAGCAGGAGCATTTCTCAAACCGAAAGGCATAACAAGCCACTCATAATGGCCATTCGGCGTGACGAGAGCTGTTTTACGGATGTCCTCTGGGTTCAATTTGACATGCCAATAGCCTGATGTGATATCCAATGTAGAAAAATATTTCGATTTTCCCAGGTAGTTTAGAACATCGTCTATACGCGGAATAGGTTGGTAGTGAGGCACAGTGACAAAGTTAGGCTTTCGATATTCAATGCATGAACGTGTGCGTCCATCACCTTTTTTTTTTCTGCAAGAATGACGGGAGCCTCGTATGGGCAAAAAATGGACGCACTACACCTTGCTCGAGAAGTAAGTCCACTTGCCTGACAATTTCCTCTTTGTCTTCCAGGGAGCATCGATATGGTGGTCTCTGGATAGGGACGTTGTTGCTGAGGGCATTGCAGTGTCGTTCATCCACGATACATCCGAAGTCCATCTGAGACTTTGAGAAAATGTCTTCGTAATTGTGAAACACTTCTCTCGAAGCAGCTTGTTGCGATTGTGGTAGGTGCGGGACATCAACGTCTTGGAGAGGGGTTGTATCGGCGCTGAAGGCACATTTTTGTGTTTGAAAGGAATTCTGCAAAGCTTTGTTGTCTTGAAGCAGAGTCATTGTGTTTAAATCCAGTGACAGGTTGAAAAAGGAGGCATCGTGCAGGCCTAGCAAGAATTCATTCTTTATGCGTGTTAGAACGTTTTCATGGACTGCCCGCTTTATTTTCCCTATTTCCAACTGTATGTGTACGCGACCCAAAGTTTTTGTGGTTGAAGTGACTTGTTGGACACTAATGCATGGATCCTTGAGCAACTGCAGCATGAGTTTTTTGAACACAACTTCATTGATACAGGTAATAGTCGCTCCTGTATCCAGAGTGGCGTTCACCAAGTGTCTGTTCACAAGTGCACAAAAACGTATTAAGGAAGCTTTGGGCCGCCCTCTTCGTTTGCCTGGTTGTCAGAGCAGACACCATTTCACGACGAGGGCACTCATTGTGCCAGTAAAACTGATTCGGCAAACCAGCGGATGCACAATGTCGGCACTCACTGTGAGGGGTGCGCATCGATCCTGCAGGGGACCATGGTCGCGTAGAATCAGGCTCTCGACGCATGAGCGGCCATTTTGACGAGTGTTGGGAAGCATCTCTGTGGGCAGAGCCTTCCGCTTCAAGCGCAGCAGCAAGCCATTTGGCCGGGGTGGTGAGCATCAATCCAGCGAGGCGCCTTTCGATCTCTTCAGCTACAACATCGGTCAATCCTGATACTATGTGAACGTCTTTTAGGTCTGCAAGGCGACCAAGGTGTGTCTTTTCTTCGTAGTAGTGCCTGATGCGCTGTTCTCTTTTGAGCCTGCAGTGTATGAATTGGCGGAAAGGGTCACTAACAGGTGCAGAAAAGTGTGATATCATGCCTGTTTTGATGCCTTCCCACGTATCTTCTGCATCGAAAATCTCGGTGAGGTACCAGCGGAATGCCTCACCTTTTAAGTACTTGCTGATGCAGTCGATGCGATATCGTTCGGACCAGCTGACGTTGCTCGCCTTCGTTTCAAAGAGGTGCAACCACTCGTCTACAGGGACGTCGTCTTCAGCTCCAGTGTATTTTGGCAGGCTGATCACCTTCTTTGGTGGGCTCATGATGTTGCTGCGGTAGATCCTGTCGACTTAGTGTAACGGATGATACATGGCGTCAGTCAGAACACCAGTTTATTGTGACCCTTCATCTTCCTCAACTTCCTTACCCACATTCACTAGTGAAGCGTATATATATATATATATATATATATATAGGTATATATATATATATATATATATATATATATATATATATATATATATATATATATATATATATATAGGCAGGCTTGGTGGTTGAGTGGCCGTAGCGTTGCATATAGTCCAGTAGATCCTGCGTGAGTGGTCACAACGTGGTTTATTTCGATGTTTCGGCCTAGAGTCTAGCCTTCATCAGGATTAAAGGTACAGTTTGTTGGTGCTCAGCTTTATACAATCTCAAATCACAGGGCAAGGAAAGAGGAAAAAAGACAGAAAAGAAAAAAAAGAAAAAAAAATAAAGAAAAGAAAAAGAAGAAAAAGACAAAAACAAGAGAAAAATAATATACGGGGGACTCCCCTCGGGTGCCCCCTTCCACTCTTCCTTCCACATCCCCCTTCATCTCTCTCCCCCTTCTCCCCTTCACCTTTCTAATGTCAGCGGTCTGTGTATGCTTCCTTTCACTAACGCATTCCTCCCGACCAGGCGGCGCCTCCTGGCACTGGTGGTTCGGTGTGGGGCAAAAAAGAGCTTTCTTAGGAAGGTCTAAGCCTTTAACTACTCGGCGCCCCGTCAACATTTCGTCGTAAAAAGAGGGGTGCCCCGTATTGTGGCAGAGGCTTGTAAGGGGGCGCAATGCGAATTCCTTGCCCGCTTCTGAAATACGCGTGTAGTGGGGGCCTCCCGGCTGTGCACAGGGTTGTTGTTAGGCACTTCATGCATGGCACAATTGATTGGGTAGTAAAATAAATGTTTTTTTGTTTATTTTACTACCCAATCAATTGTGCCATGCATGACATGCCCAACAGCAACCCTGTGCACAGCCGGGAGGCCCCCACTACACGCGTAATTCATTGATTGATATGTGGGGTTTAACGTCCAAAAACCACTATATGATTATGACAGACGCCGTAGTGGAGGGCTCCGGAAATTTAGACCACCTGGGGTTTTTACTCTGAGTAGTTAAAGGCTTATAACTTCCTAAAAAAGCTCTTTTTTGCCCCACACCAAACCGCCAGAGCCTGGAGGCGCAGTCAGGTCGGGAAGAATGCGTTAGTGAAAGGAAGCATACACAGGCCGCTGACATCAGAAAGGTGAAGGGGAGAAGGGGGAGAGAGATGAAGGCGGAAGTGAAAGGAAGAGTGGAAGGGGGGCGCCCGAGGGGAGTGCCCCGTATAATATTTTTCTCTTCTTTTTCTCTTTTTTCTTTATCTTTTCTTTTTCCTTGTTTTCTTTTTTCTTTTTTTTCTTTTCTGTCTTTTTTCCTCTTTTCTTGCCCTCTGATTTGAGATTGTATAAAGCTGAGCACCAACAAACTGTACCTTTAATCCTGATGAAGGCCAGACTCTAGGCCGAAACGTCGAAATAAACCACGTTGTGACCACTCACGGAGGATCTACTGGACTACATATATATATATATATATATATATATATGTATATATATATATATATATATATATATATATATATATATATATATATATATATATATATATATATATATATATATATATATATATATATATATATATATATATATATATATATATATATATATATATATATGTGTGTATATATATATATATATATAACATCGAACACGTTAATTGAAGGTCGTAGGTTCGGTTCCTGCTCACGGCTGGTTATTTTTTTCACCCACTTTTCTTGCTTCCTAATTACTTTCCATTTGGTCTAATAACTTCTCTTATACATTCCTTGGCATTACTGTCTGTTAGATCTCATTATTATGGTGTCAAAACACAAAAAAACGAGCCCTTCGGTATACACTTCTTTCCATATATATATATATATATATATATATATATATATATATATATATATATATATATATATATATATATATATATATATTTATATATTGCATGGTAGCCAAGAAGAAATAGAATAAAAAGTCCCACCACAAATAGAAGAGCGCACGAGGCATTCTACTAATCTGCCATACAAAGTATGGTTTTATAAAGGTTCGTAGAACCCAATTGACTGCAGCTTGAGCTACCTCCCGAACGATTGAAGTATCGAAAGTTTCAAGCGAACTGCGAATAGGCACATGCAGGGCATATATCAAAACCTGATGTCCGAATTGGCAGTGCCACCTGTAGACCCCACATAGTAGTTTCACTGTGGTTTCACTTTCGGGTCAGTGATTCAACCTGCTTTCTCTTCGTCAAACCTTTTGCAGCACATTTCGCTGTGTTAAAATTTACGTCACAATAAAAGGAACATTTTAGGTTTAAGTTTGCGTATCTCCAACAAGTAGTGTTTTTCTAAATTATAAATCCGGAATTGCGTGCCTACAAATTCTAATGCTCAGATTACTTGAAACGACCTTTTTATTTGCCTCGTTGAGAGACTGTTGTTTGTTATTACGAGCGTCGTAACGCCAGCAATTCTAGTTTTATGAATTTGCTAACTATTAACGTAAAGCCTTTGTGCCATAACGGCCGTAATTCTAAGTCATGTCATGGCATGCACCAAAAATCTTGTATTGGTTTTTTTTTCTGAGAAAGAAGTGGCAGAGCGAAAGCAACGCAATTGCGAAACAGTTTTTGTTTTGATATCGTAATACCAGGTCCGCTATAACTGAATGATTGATATGTGGGGTTTAACGTCCCAAAACCACCATATGATTATGAGAGACGCCGTAGTGGAGGGCTCCGGAAATTTCGACCACCTGGGGTTTTTTAACGTGCACCCAAATCTGAGCACACGGGCCTACAACATTTCCGCCTCCATCGGAAATGCAGCCGCCGCAGCCGGGATTCGAACCTGTGACCTACGTGTCAGCAGCCGAGTATCTTAGCCACTAGACCACCACGGTGGGGCATCCGCTATAATCGGACATAACGTTTGAACTAAATAACTTGCATATCCAGGGAAAGTCATTAGAAAAGGTCTCTGATGTTCTAGGTGCCCTAATTACAATGCGTTTATGATTGCTATCATATTTTGTCTGTCACTTTCACACTTCTTGAAAGGCTCTCTAGGTCACACTAATTGAATTATTTGTGTCACAGCAAGTAGCGCCATTAAAAAAAATCTTTATTGACCAAGGTTTTCCGAGGCCACAAACACATTTCAATGCTGTGCGCGTTTACCTTCTCCGCAGATCAGAAACTGCCAGCGTTTGACATTCGCAATTTATTTTGTCGAGAAAAGTTCAAGTGGTCCGGATTAAAGCACAGGTTGGTAACAGAGGCACACAGAAGGCTCGCAAGTGAGAGCCTAAATTAGCACGGGTAATGGCTTAGCCATAGCTAATTGAGCAACGCACGGCACATCGGCTGGGAACCAAATCGCCGTGGGGCGTGGGCGAACAAGACCGATTAGGAGAAAGCGGCCGCACTGGCGCGGTGCTGCCATCAGCAATAGGGTCAGGTCATCGCAACTTCGGTGGTGTATACGTGCTTGCATGGCGATCTGTCTTCGTGTTTTTGCACTTGTGAACGCATAAAAATGGTTTTCTGTAACCATTTATGTGTAGTGCAAAAAGTGTGTGTTTATTGCGGAATGGTTTTACTTAGGTATATGCTGATCAAAACAGATCAGCTAAATTGGCTTTAGATACAAAACGAAGTTCATAGATAGGCAAGAGTAATTCAGCAGACAAGTCTTCAAAATATGCTGCATATAAATTGCTATGCCTTACTTCTGAACCTGATAATGGAATGAAAAAACTTTATTTCAGTCCTGCAGGACGCGCTTGGCACGTAGCGGGCTTCTCTCACGTAGGGACCGACAGGGAGTACCTCGCGGCCGCTTCGTGGGCCTGTTGGACGGCCCATTGCTGGTCGGCGAGAAGTGAGCTCCTGAGGGACCTCTCCCACTTGCTTGAGGTAGAGTCGGGAGGAGTTGTTACTCCCAGAGCATGTGTGCGACTGTCGCTCTGTGTCCACATGATGGGCACGTGTCGCTGGGGTATGCATCGGGATAATAAACATGAAGCGTGGTAAGGTTTGGGTACGTGTGTGTCTGTTATAGGCGAAGGGTTAATGCCTGTGGTCAGTTAAGTTTCAGATGTGGGGGTGGAAAAATTCGGCGTTCCAGGTAAAAGTGCTTTGTAATTTTATTGTACGTAATTGGTGCATCTTGATTGGTATCTAACCCTGCAAGATGGGGTTGCCCTGTGGCAGTGCGGTCAGTAAGTGCGCGCGCTGCATCATGGGCGATCTCTCTTTGAGGTTGAATAGGGCACCCGGCACCTGGCCGAGATGGGCGGGGAACCAGATGACAGTGTCGTGCTTCAGGGCACTCGGGTCCGCTCTGCGCAGGATACGTGACGCCTCGTCGGAGATGACTCCGCGTTCAAAGGCTTTGATGGCCGGCCTGGAGTCGCTGTAGATAATTCCCGTTTGCTGTCGAGCATATCTATAGCTATAGCTACTTGCTCCGCTATTTCGGGGTTTTGCGTGAGGATTGTGGCAGAGTCAAGGGTCTGTTGCGCGGATGATACCGTGACCGTGGCGAAGGCTTGGTTGTTGCGAAAGGCCGCGGTGTCCACGAACGAGACGTTGTCCGCTTCCATGTCTTTGCGCTCAAAAATGGCGGTAGCCAGCGCAAGGCGCCTGCCTCTGTTGTATTCGGGGTGTACATTTCGTGGAATGGGAGCGATCGTGATAAGGTAGCTGATTTCACGGTGAATTAGAGTCCACTCTGGGGGGTCCCTGGCCCTCGAGGAGAAGAAACCGAGCTCGCGCAGAATATGGCGGCCCGCCTTGGTGGTGGTTAGTCGGATCAATTCTACGCGTTCCTGAGCTTCGGCGATTTGATTGATTTGTGGGGTTTAACGTCCCAAAACCACCATTTGATTATGAGAGACGCTGTAGTGGAGGGCTCCGGAAATTTTGACCACCTGGGGTTCTTTAATGTGCACCCAAATCTGAGTACACGGGCCTACAACATTTCCGCCTCCATCGGAAATGCAGCCGCCGCAACCGGGAATCCAACCCGCGACCTGCGGGTCAGCAGCCGAGTACCTTATCCACTAGACCACCGCGGCGGGGCGGCTTCGGTGATCTCTTCTAGCGTGTTATGTGCGCCAAGCTCGAGGAGTTTGTACGTTGAAGTGGTGATAGGGAGGCCAAGGGCTCGTTTGAACACCTTGCGAATAAGCGTATTGAGTTGATCGCACTCAGCACGTAGCCATTTGTGTATAGTAACAGCACGTAGCCATTTGTGTATAGTGGCAACGTAGGTAAAATGGCACAAAACAAACGCGTGTACGAGACACAGCAGGTTGTCTTCTTTGAGGCCATGGTGCCTGTTGGCTACTCTACGTAGGAGTCGTATGGCATTCTCAGTCTTAGTCCTGAGCTTGTGTACTGTTTGGGTGTTGGTTCCGCGGGACACGATGATCATGCCGAGAACCTTGATGGTGTCTACCCTGGGTACAGTACGACAATCTCTGGTGTGGAGGGTGATATTGCGTTCCGCCGGAGGTTTCCACTTTTTGGGCTTGGCACCCCGGCGTTTGGGCAAATATATCAACAGCTCCGACTTTGCGGGTGAGCCCCTGAGACCAGTGTGGTCGAGGTAAGACTCGGCGGTGTCGATAGCCTCTTGCAGGGCGGACTCAATGAAGCCATCTGACCCTGTGGACCACCATATGGTTACATCATCCGCATAGATAGTGTGATTTATCCCGTCGATTGTCGAAAGTCGTTTGGAAAACCTGATCATCACGAGGTTGAAGAGTGTGGGCGAGAGGACGGATCCCTGAGGAGTGCCCCGCTGTCCGAGCTCCACTTCTTCCGACACTAGGTCTCCTACGCGGAGGACGGCTCTGCGTCAAGTGAGAAAAGAATTTTTTTTGGATATCACAGTGGACACTTCGGATTTCACAGTGGAACTGTTTCGAAAGAAAAGAAACGTTGCCAAATTAAGCATTGCAGCAAATATGTTGAGTGCGCACTCTCGGTTCTTTACAGTGTGCCCTTGTCATGTGGTCTTGTTTATGTGGTTTAAATAGGCAAGCAAGCAGGCTGCCTGGCTGCCGGCCTGCCTGCCTCCCTGCCTGCCTGCCTGCCTGCCTGCCTGCCTGCCTGCCTGCCTGCCTGCCTGTCTGTCTGTCTGTCTGTCTGTCTGTCTGTCTGTCTGTCTGTCTGTCTGTCTGTCTGTCTGTCTGTGTTTGTCCGCCGTAAAAATTCCCCAAGCACCCCCAGGCAGGTCTGCCTGGCTGCCTGCCTGCCTGCCTGCCTGCCTGTCTGTCTGTCTGTCTGTCTGTCTGTCTGTCTGTGTTTGTCCACCGTAACGATTCCCCAAGCAGCCCCAAACGATACCCCAAAAGGCCAACCCCATCCACAGCCCCCACCAATACTGCTCAAGTTTCAGCATTCACGCTTGTGCGATTGTCAAAAGAAAAACCAAATATTTTGAGCATATTTGAAAAACCATAACAACACCTCAATATTTTGTATGTGTATATTTATACTAGAGAATGCATACTTACGTAATTCTAAAGACGGCAGCGTTTATCACGCTGCGCTGACAATGCAACGCGATGCTTAAAAAAAAACACGCCTGGCCTGTGCGGTAATCACTGCACAGTCACAGCGAAAGCTAGAAGAGCGGTCTTTCAGAGCCTTTTCAAAACACTCATTAGAGAACTACTGCAAGCACGCTTGCTAGGTACCCAAAAAGGCTATAATAATAAACCTTTAGGCAGTAGGCCGGCATTCGCTATGTTATTTTTCATCATTCTTCTGAGAAGCGTGGAATCCGCTAATAACTTGCTAGGAGGGCGGAAGTTAGGGCTAGTTGCTATGACATAACGATAGTTATAGCACGAGAACAAAATTATGACAAAGGGAGATATATAGTGTCCTTCTTGTCTCTTTTTCGTCGTTCTGTTCTCGCTCTGTAATTATCTACTTGCAAGCAATTTCGTGCCAATTGTACATGTAGTGGCTGACGACGATGGGGAATTATGGCCGTAGTGGGTATGCGCCACAGTTAACAGGGAAACAACAACAAGCTTTTGTAATGGGTTGGAGCATTGGACGGCCCACTCGTTACGCTAATCGCATTATGCGACGACTGGTTGTTCTTTCGCTGTTGTAAAACGCTTCATAAGTAATACTAACGCGATTGCTTTCCCAACATCAAGCCTGCCTAAAGCAAGTTTGTCAACAAATCACAAGCACCGGAGTGCTTGTGATTTGTTTCAGTGGTAGAATACTGGGCTGTCACCAAGCGGGTCCGGGTTCAAGCCCCACTGTGCGACTGGTGCTAGGTCATGCCTGTTTAAAGCAAGCTTGGAACGTTACAAGAACCGGCATAACTCAAAAGTATAATACTGAACTGCCACACTGCGGACCAGGGTTCAAGCCTAACTGTGTCATTAATGCAACTTTTTTTCTATTTCATGTGATGTGGTTACGGAAACCGGCGGTGGCGTTGGCGGACACCATGCAACTGCGCATGACCCGAGTTATGATCTCATAACATTTTTCGCTGTAAAAAGCAAATGTTTCCAACCCTTTGCTAATACGACACTTTGGTGGCACCCACCCGTCGCTTTGCGTTTGACACTTTATCGCCTTCGAGACACGCGCGCACGTCTTCGTTGATTTTCGAAGATAACTGCCAGATAGCTCTCGTGTCTAACGTGCAGTGGTGCACTCGTTCGCCTTCGCTGCATGGATCGACACTGTCTAACGCAAACCCTCCAGAATACATTTCACTGATTTTCTCCCACGGAACATCAAATAAACGTTTTGTTCACTCTCTCCAGACGCGAAACTATCATCTTTCGATGACATTTGCTGTGAAACATGCAAATTATGGGCATTTTTTTGTGTTTTTTCAATTGCTGTCGCGCGAACGTGACGCACAATCATAGAGGTAAGGTTGCCTGTTGGAGAACAATTGAGACACTTATTGGCAAAAAACATAATACAACAACCAATCTCTTTACATCTACGACTCCCCATTGCATTGTTCTCTTTATTAAAAGGATCGATCATGACATGGTCACCAAACAATTGACGGTTTTTGGCGAAAAACGAAAGTTGAGGGTCAAGTATGCTTGTACACGTGTGAAAGTTGGACTGTAAGAGACCACTTCAGTTCAAAATAAGCTATAGAAATCATCGGCTGCAGACTCCGCCTACCATTGAAGACCGCCATGCCATTTTGTCATGGCCTTCGGGACGTGAGAAACCAAAGGAGCAGTGCTGTCTTCTGCTACCAAACAGCACCTTTCGCATGCAGTCAGTATTGCACGGGGTGCTTGCCGCGGGGTCTGCACGGGTCAGTTGGTTCCAAGTGCTGCGGTGTGTTACCGGTACCACCACCATATGCGGCGACGACGTCGTGTACGCTGCGCATTTTGACTTCGACTCCATGGCCACCAGCTCAAGCGATCAAGAGTGTGTCGAAGACAGTGTGAATTAAGGTGCCAACGATCTCGCTGCTGTGGCAAACATTGCAGACGACTTTCCTCAATGATAGATGCATTTCAAGCGTGTTCAGTTGTAATGCGAGCTTGGGATGCGGGGGTGTGTCGACGCTGCATTCGTGAGCAAGTGTTACTTAGCACCGTAGAATGGGCGAAACGTGCATATTTTTGTTGACTAGCATAAGTGCATGCATGATGTTCGGTGCTGAGTATAATACAAACGTGGTCGTATCAAGTCTGCACGTTCGGACCGTTGTTTTTCGACCGGTTGTTGCGTGCGTCATATGTAAACATAAGCCAAAGTGAACGGCGTATTAGTGTGGCTCTAAGGTTACTCACGATATACATTTTGGACGAATCTTTGCTTGAACTCTGCCTATTGCATACGGTCACTGTAAACAAATATTCCAAGTGTGACGCTCAACCATGGCACTGACTGCGAGGAGTTTTATTAAACGTTTATCCGTAGTGGTTAATGGCATACGCATTACCCAGTCACAGGCACTTTTTAACCTCCGAAATTGCTTCCTGCAAGCACCAGCACTACATGGGTGACGCGGTGCCATTGTTTGAACCCCTGGAAATCATTTAGTTCCAGTGGCAAGTTGAACAATACAGGAAAAGTTTGATTGCTAGGGCAGCTGACCACGGAACACGATCGTCGTCCGGAATGCAGACCGTGTGGTACCTCACCTATCAAGCGGTTCGTGACGTCACGGCTAGCGAGCGCGTCAGTGTTGCCCGACTATGAGGCCGCTCACTCGTTTATAGAAATATTCAATAAAAAATAATAGCTCGACTGAAATTGCTCAAACTTCACCAGTTTGTCTGTGAACATACAAGAATCAAGCCACACGACACACATTGTGCTTGAAAGTTGGGTTTCATGACTCTTTAACCAGGAAGCACTGAACTGACTGGAACGGCCCCGAGAAGCTACCAAAAAACAAGTACAGTGCCCGTTATTTCTGATTGCTATACTCTGCTGTCTATAGTACCAGAATGTCTGCCGATGGGAAGGCGACTGTTGAGGATTCAATGTGTTCGTAACAACTGAAGAGATACAGCTTCGGAGACAAGCAGTGGGAGGAAATTGCATTCGAAATCTTCATCTCAAATCAGGTTCCCTGGAATGATCCCTATCTTCATTCATGCTTGCCCTTTTTTGGTTTTTCATGTTCCTCGCTGATAACTGCTTTTAATGACGCAGACCAGTTGTTGAAGAACATGCCAGTAAAATATCACCATGTTACCGGTACAGCGATTGCATACCAGGGCTGTGGGTTGAAAGGTGCTGATGGTAATTTCGAAACTACATCTGAGTGATGTATCGCAGGTATGACAACGCCTATGTCGCTGACATAACTATTTCCCAAGTATCTCCTTCCGCAATCATGATGTGGTTACTATGCACACCGATGAGGGGGCCCCAGGATATTTTGACAATTTGGGGTTCGAAAACGTGCACCTAAACATGAGTACATGAGGTTCCCGCGTTTCCTTGCCATAAAAAATACAACCACCATGGCATTGAATCCCACTTTCGTCCTCCACCTCGGTGGAGCATTGATTAAGATGATTAAGATTAACTGCGAAGTTGCTTTGGCCGGTGTATGTGTCATCCATGAGACATCGCTATCGGAATGACGATAGGGCAAGGCCGTAAGAGCGAGCTTCAAGGGTTTGTGCTGCCATCTCCACAAGAAATTTTGGTTGTCCTTATTTCAATGTTCATTCGGAATGAACAAATTCATTTGCGTTTTTTGAGTGGCTGTAACCTAATGGACTGATATCACAAATCTACTTATATATGTTGCCAAATTTACTACAGCAGGTGGCTTCGAAAGACCTTTACGAACCTGAATTTTCTTCACGCATCAAGGGTGACTGCTATGTTTATTTTATTTATTTATTTACAGAAAACTGCAGGCCCATAAAGGGGCCCAAGCAGGGGGCAAATGTACAAAGATAGGCATTTAAACAGCACGAAACGCGTACAACCGTTAGAAAATCTCAATACTACATAACGAGCATAAAGTAACACTAATAATAATAAAATAAAAACACGCATGAAAAAAAGTAAGGTGCAACCATACAATTGTTAAGAAGGAACAATGCGAATTGCATACATCAAAAGTAGCCGAAAACCAAAAGTAGACTTATAGAGTCTAACGTAAAGTGTTCGCGTATTTCAATATAAAGCCACAATAATAACAGCGCGTGTTATGTAGATGGTCATATGCAAGTGAAAAAAAGAAATAAACCCTTTCCAGAAGTTGTTATAACAGTGTATTACACTAAGGATCGGGGAGCACAAGATAACCAAACAATGAAGCTATAAATATAGCAAATGAATGACTGTAGGTTCAAAGGATTACATGTTCTAAAAGATCGGCGTTAAAAACACGTGAAAATGGTATGTTGTTACATTCTGTTATGGTGCGTGGATAGAAATTATAATAGAAAAGATTCGTTCTTGTACGATGAGGTGTTGAATAGTCAACGTGAGGATGCCGGGTTCATGGAGCTTTAAGTGGGTCTAATTATAGAGTTGGGGCTATAGCTAAAAGATTATTTTTGAGCGAAACAGAAATTTTAGTCTCTAGATTTTTCTACGCAACTGAAGAGGTTGAATGCTATGCTGTGTCATCAGACTAGATGGTAAATCGCTATTCTCATATTTAGGAAAGATTAATCTCACAGCTTCACGTTGAATCATTTCGAGAGTATCAATGTTTGTTTTGATGTATGGATCCCAGACAACGCAGGCAAATTTGAGTTTAGGTTGAATTAGTGATGTATAAGTCGTTAGCCTATAGTACCAGGAGCTGTACGTTTTAGCTTATGTCTGAGAAAACAAAGTTTCTTGAACGAAGAGTTGCATATTGTCACGTCACTCCAGGGGGTGTCGACAAGATTTACTGACGTCTGCGCAACAGGGCTCTAACCAAGCGCGTCGGTTGGGCTTGTTTGCCAGAGCGAAGGCCCACGTGCACTTCTTTCTTTTCTGTGGTGTGGGCCTTCACCTTGGCATACGACCCACTACTAGAAAGAGGTGGCAATATTCCCCCTCAACAACAAAAAAAAAGAGCATCGTCCCGATGCTGCAAAGTTATTGAAAAAAAAAAACCAAAACAAGGTACTTTAAACAATGAAAAAGGGCACCAATAATGAAATGTTAGACGCGATAAGTTCACCAATGATGAGGCAATTGTCGGAGCACAAATAAAAAAAAACACAGGAAAAGTGGTCTTTTAGGAACGCGCAAAATAGGGCTTCATGCGCACCACGTGAACTATGTCAGAGGTCGGTTGTTTTCGTTGCACCCATTGTGACGACGTAGCGTCCGGAACCACTTCGTAGTTTACGTCGCTCACGCGGCGTAATACTTTATACGGACCGAAGTATCTGCTGAGCAACTTTTCGGAGAGGCCACGGCGTCGAACAGGGGTCCAAATCCAAACTTGGTCTCCCGGTCTGTAAGATACGTCATTGTGACGCATATTGTAACGTCGTGCATCAACCTGTTGCTGCTGACCAATGTATAGCCGGGCGACCTGGCGAGTTTCTTCGGCACGCTCTGCAAATTCTTCTGCGTCAGTTGTTAATTGATCGGCGCCTTCACAAGGAAGCATCGCATCCAGCATCGTCTGAACTTCGCGGTGGCAATATGTTAGTAATGTGAGTATTCTGCTGAGGGTGTTGGTTATTGTGATTCCCAAGTACTTATACCCGCTGACTTCTGTCAGCGAGTATAATTCAGACTTCCATAAGCGAGTCATTAAAAGCAGTTATGAGTGATGGTGAAAAATTCCACATGGCGTTCAGGGTCCCATGCCGAAAGCTTATAGTTGCGAAAGTTTACAGTGAACAGGAACGTGTCCTGTCCACTCATGTCATATGGCATGAGTGGAAATATGTCATGGCATATTTTGCGGTGTTTTGTTCTCCAAGGCAGTGGGCATACGTGGAGCAGCCACTACCATTTCCATGCACCAGTGAAGCAATTGGGTCACTATGTATGAAGTTATCTCTGCTCTGGTTGCTTTTTGTAACAGGCAGTACCTAGGTATTTCTATATCCATTTTTATACCATCTTTTGAATAACAGTCCCTTTTTCACGTATCACATCCATTAGTAGCCGCATTTTATGAAGGCATGTTTGTTCGTGTCGCTGAATAGAACCATTCTCAAGCGAAATTTGAAGTGTACCCGAAAATGTTGGTAACTTCTTTGCAGCCGTTCGTAAAACGGTGGAATGATGTAGTTGTGAGTACGTCTAAATACAGTGTTAATAGCGGGTTTAAGAATATTTTTACAAAAGTTGCTTGCTGGGTAAAGGATGTTCACGTCAAAACAGAATCATACTTTATAAAAACAATTCGGCGCACCCACAGTAGACGGAAAAACGGAAGGCCAGAAGACAAACAAGCACGCTTGTTTTTCTTCACGTTTTCTGTTTCCTCGTCTTCTGTGTACGAGCCGAAATGTTTCCAAGAACCAACTCAAGCCAACTTGCCCAACTTTCCATAATAATACATTATAGATCCACACCTCTTTAAACCCTCTCACCCTTTTTATGTAATATCTCAACAGCATACTTTAGACGGATAATTGGTTGTACTGATAAATTTATAATTTCCACCACAAATTTCCTGAAGCATAAATGCAGTTGTCTACAACACTTATTTTCATGTATAATATGAAAATGGGGGCATTCGTTTTCGGTATAACGAGACAGAATGCCCTCTATTAAATTTAGCGCATACCTACTTCAGCCATAATTCCTCATCGTCGTCAGCCACTGCATGAACAATTGGCACGAAATTTCTTGCAAGTGTTCAGCAGATGCCTAGCTTCTCAGAATAATGACGAAAAATGGCATAGGATATGCCGGCCTACTTCCTAAAAGTTTATTACTAATGCCCTTGTAGGTACCAAGCAATTGTGCTTGCAGTAATCACCCAATGAGTGTCCTCAGTGTGCTCAGATTTGGGTGCACGTTAAAGAACCCCAGGTGGTCAAAATTTCCGGAGCCCACCATTAGGGCGTCTCTCGTGATAATATGGTGGTTTTGGGACGTTAAACCCCACATATTAATATATCAATCAATGAGTGTTCTGAAAAGGCTCTGAAAGGCCGCTCTTCTAGCTTTCTCTGTGACTGTGCTGCGCCTACCGCACAGACCTGGCGTTCGCACCTTAGCCATTTTAAATGCGAAGCTTTTCTTAGCGAATTCCGGCGACTTTGAGCGTATCTATTTATCTATCTATCTATCTATCTATCTATCTATCTATCTATCTATCTATCTATCTATCTATCTATCTATCTATCTATCTATCTATCTATCTATCTATCTATCTATCTATCTATCTATCTATATATCTATCTATCTATCTATCTATCTATCTATCTATCTATCTATCCATTTATCTATCTATCTATCTATCTATCCATTTATCTATCTATCTATCTATCTATCTATCTATCTATCTATCTATCTATCTATCTATCTATCTATCTATCTATCTATCTATCTATCCGCTTACGACTTTCAGCTCTCCTGGCCGTTTGGATAACGGTATCAATATTTTGCTGCTCTTGCGGTTGTTTCATTCACATGACAGGTTGAAAAACTGGTATGGTATAACATAAGTGCACGACGAACACATACGACAGATCCTAACATAAAAATCCCGACATGCGTGTCATTTAACAACATGACTACATGCCACACTCATGACGTGCTCGCGGAAGTTTCGCTAGCTTTGCATATACCCCAATTTGGTATGACGAGACGTAATTGAATGACGAAGATATGTTACTAGTGCAAACATGATAATCATGAAATGCGTGCCATATAACAACATGACTACATGCCATGCTCATGATGTGCTCGCGGCCATTTCGCTAGCTTCACATGTACCGAATTTGGTAATACGGGACGTTATTGGGTGACAAAGGTAAGTGAATGGTATAAACGTGGTAATCATGAGGTGCGTATCATTTAAAAACATGACTACACGCTACACTCATGATGTGCTCGCGGCCGTTTCGCTAGGTTCACATGTAGCAAATTCGGTATTACGGGACGCGAATGGACGACATAGGTGAATGACACGTCCAAACATGATGATCATAACATGTGTGTCATGTAACAATATGACTATATCCCACATGATGCATTCGTGGCCGATTCGCTTGCTTCACATATGCCAAATTTGGTATTACATCACATGAATGGATGACGAAGGTACGTGACTGGTGCGAAAATGATAATCTTGAGATGCGTGTCATGTAAGAACATAACTACATGCCACGCTCAAGGCGCCTGTAGAAAACAGATTAAAGATGGAGCTCGGAGGCGAGGAAGAAGAAACGGCTAGGGGCTCTCTCTCTATATATTTTTTTATCTTGCTCTGTCAACAATAATCCGAAGACGTATTGGTTCTGCGGTCTCTCTGGTCTTTCTGAACGTTGGTGCCGTGACCAGGATATCTGAGGACGGACGCAAAGACTTCAACGGCATTCGCAAAATGGGTTGAAGAACGAAACAGCGGCGTCTGGCTCAACGACGAACGGTCGTTGGAAGGATCACGAACGATGACCGTTGGCGACGCACACACACAGGCAACAGCTCTTTCAATACGTTTTAAGCATGAATAAAGAGGTCCTACCGAAGAAGCGGAAGACGCTTCGAGCATCTGGGACAACGCTTACGAGCGAAATTGATAAGAAGATGGAAGAAGACGCCGAGAGAGAAACGTCTTTATTCACAAAAGCATGGAGAAGGAGGGTGTCGGAGGAACCTGTAGTCTGGGGTCCCTAGGACGACTCTAGCGACAAGCCGGGCCGGCCGTTTCAGAGCTCGCAGGACCTCGGGAGGTCCATCGCGAAGAGCATCATCCCACAAATCCTCGTTACGTGAAGGATGAAGGAAAGCAGCCGAACGAGCGCAACTTTTGACGCTTCTAAACCAGAGGAAGAGCGTGTCACAGACGCTAAGACAAGTTAATGAAGAAACTGAACCGTTCATCGAAGAAGAAGACGCGGAGGCAGATTTTTACAGAGTTTTGCAGTATGAGATGAAAATCGTCGCCGCGACGACAAAAACAGAGGAGCAATTACGCAAGTTCGAACAAGCGACGCAACTGACTACAAGAATAGTCACAGAACAGACAAGCTGAGGGCAAGGTATCAACCAAATCTCGGAGATGCAAGAGCTTGTTAAGAAGTTTGATGAAAAAAACAGCATGTCGAAGGCTTAGGCATCAGTTCGAGACATCGGCGCATAACAGATTGAACATGCCGAAGAATCAAAAATTTAATTACCTTCTAGCGTCTCTGAGTGGGTAGGCTGTGTCTCTAATAGAAAGTTTGCAGTTTTCTGATCAGAATTACGAGCATGCAGTAGCTTTTCTGAAAGAAACCTTCGGACAACAAGATAGTTTAGGAGAGACCTACATAAAAAAGCTAGCAAACGTGGAAGTAGTGAAGAGTCCTAAGATGTAGATAGGCTGAAGAAACTCTTCAACCTCTTCAAGCGCTGGAGATGGAAGTTATATCCTGTGACGTGCTACCATCGCCATTATTGACAAAACACGAATGAGCAAGATCGATGGGAATTTAGTTGGTGACAGTGAGAAGACGGACAAAGAAAGAAAAAGTATGGAAACTTCCATATTAAATAGAGCAGATTATTACTGGACCGTAGTCACTGGTAGCATTTGTGAGTTTCATACAAATGTAATGGCAATAGAAACGATGTTGGGATGGACGGTCCAAGGTTCTGTAAGACTTCTTCGTGTGCCAATTAAATCATCCATGGTTATGGTACTAAAAGTCAGTGCAAAGTGGGACACGATTGTCGACGAACTGCAGCGATTCTGGGAATCGGAAAGCATGGGAATCAAGGAGAAGCCAGCAACAAAGATGAGTGATGACAATGTGCAAGAGTACGTCCGACAAACAATAGAGTTCAAAGCAGAAAGATACCAAGTGCGGCTACCATGGAAGGAAAACTTAACATTGGGTGACAACAACACCATTGCAGAGAAGAGGCTTATCCAGGTGACAAAGAAAATATATGGATGAAAATGGCCTCCTTGCCTAAGACAAAGCTATCCAAGAGTACTTCGAGCAAGAAATTGCACAAAACATCGAAGAACATGCTAGATCAGATATGCAGAACAAATTTGTATGCTACAAGCCATGCTAAGCGGTAATTAAGAAGGACCGATTAACGACAAAAATACGAAACGTCTTTGACGCATCATCAAGCAAGAATCCAGTGGAATCCTTGAATGACAACTTCGAAAATGGGACAAACCTAAAACACCAACATCACAAGTTTGCTGATGAACTTTTGACATCACAAGGTTGCCATGTCAGCCAACGCGGAAAAAGCAACTTTACGGATCAAAATACACGAAAATGACCGAGATGCACTGCGATTTATGTGGTGGGAAAAAATACCTAACGAAGATATGTCGAGCACGAAGATAAAAACGTGGAGGATGACGAGGGTTACTTTCAGAACCACACAAAGTAGCTTTCTTCTAGCAGCCACACTTTATCGACATTTGAATAAATTCAAAAAGAAATATGCTGCAGTTGTAGCGCAACTCCGGAAAAGAATCTACGTCGATGACGTTTTACTAGGAGCCGACGAATACTCGACATCAACAAATATAAACAAATTAGCAAGAGACATTTTTTGTAATGCGGCAAAGAATTTAGGAAAATGGACTTCAAATGACATCGAACTAAGAAAACTATTTGATGAAGAAGGAGATGATTTGGATCGAGGGATAATATAAGAGGGATGAGTCAAGATTCTAAGGCTGAAATGGAATTTCGTGGACGACGTTTTGAGCTTTCCTGACACATGGCGAAATGACAAGGACATCAGACAACTTTTAAAAAGACAGGTTTTGCAAGCTACGGCAAGGCTTTGTGACCCTCTATGTTTTTTGATACCATTTACAGTTCAAGCTAAAATATTGCTGAAAATATTTGGATTGAAAAACTGAAATGGGACGACCCGTTATCAAGCCAGCATCGATCAGCTTGGAAGGACACGTCGGAGGAGCTTCAGCACTTAGAAGACTTCAACGTTAACAGATGCTATGACAATAGGCAAGCTGAAGTGAAAGCATCGACTCCACACGCGTTTTCCGATGCAAGTCCAATGGCGTATGGAGCAGCAGCATATATTGTAAGAAAATACTTCGATGGAAGCAATGAAGTTAACTTATTCATTGGAAAACGTAGAGTCACTACCATCAAAAAGATTACACTAGCAAGAATGAAGTTGTTGGCTGCCACAATATCAGTCAGATTGGCCAGTCATAAAACTGAGAATTTCATCAGGAAACTAAGGAGTGTAAAATTCTTGACTGACCCTCAAATTGTATCATGCTGGATAAAGACAAACAAGACGAAAGATCTGTTTGTTCGCAACCGCGCAGCAGAAATCAAGAGCAAGCCCAACGAGAGTCAATGTGGATATGTTAAATGTGATGAAAATCCTGCGGATTTGATGACAAGGGGGACGACGATGAAACATTTGCTGAACAGTGAATTATAGTGGAAAGGCCCCATGTGGATCAAGAATGAAAAACAAAGGCCACATTATGACCTAACGCAAGAAGGGGATAGTGATGACAACAAAGACGACGAAAAGATTATTACAATTTAACTACCACCACGAGTCAAGAAAAGATAAGTAACGTGAACAGGTTAGGATCATACAAGAAAGCGTTGCGCATTACCACGTGGTTGATGCGTTATATAGGAAACCGGCAAAAAGAAAAGAAAACAGGTTCGCTCACATGAGAATACTTGGACAAGGCAGAGTTTGTGCTGATAAAGCAGGAGCAGAAAACGCTACAAAATGCAGTGACACGAATATATGACTACATGAATATGTACGAAACAAACATCTTCGAAGACGATCAAGGTGTCCTAAGAGTAAAAAGGAGGCTTCTGTGGAGTGAGTTGAGCTTTGATGAGAAGCATGCCATTGTTTTACCAAAAGAGAGTCACTTTTCAGAACTCCTTGTTCTGAATGCGCATCAAGTGACAATGCACGGTGCTGTTGCGGCAACATTGACATATCTAAGAACGAGGTTTTGGATTGTGCGGGGCCGACAGGTGGTGAAATATGTTATAAAGAAGTGCATCACATGTAGGAGGTTTATTTCTAGACCAATGGCGAAAGAAATTTCACCACTACCAGCTGATAGAATAACACAGACGAGGCCATTCAACACAGTTGGTATAGACTTTGCTGGACCGCTAAATGCTCGAGAGGAGAAAGGCAACAAAATTACAAAGTTCTACATTTTGATATTTACGTGTGCAGTAACAAGAGCCGTACAACTGGAGTTGATCAAGAGGGCGTCATCAGAAGCGTTTATACAAGCATTCCGAAGATTCGTAGCTAGCAGAGGATTGCGTACAACAATTTACAGATGATTTGCATTTTTGGTTATCTGATCGGGACGGCATTAGGCTCTCCCATAGTCGAGTACTAAGCATTTGAAATCGTTAACTACATTTTCTAAACAAACATGCCATACCGTTCAAGAAATCTGAGGAAGAGATGAACAAGATAATAAAAATTGAAGACGAGAGGGTGAAACGGTATACCAGCAACCTGAAAATGAAATGGAAGTTTATTGTGCAGTTAGCTCCAGGATGGAGAGGATTTTACGAAAGACTGATCAGAAGTTTTTAGAAGTTCATGGCAGAAACTATAGGTGCTCGACTTTTGCACGAAGAAGAGCTGCGGACTGTGGTTGTTGAAGCAGAAGGAGTAATTGACAACCAGCCTCTTACCTATGGGCATGACAATCCTAACGAGCCACAACTCATCACACCGGCGGAAATTATAGGAGGCAGGCAAGCAATGAACAAGCAGGAGGACAACAGAATCGGAAAATAGAGTTTGCTGAATTGCTGGAGTGCGAAAAAACAGGCAATGATAACATGGTGGATCTGGGTGAAAAAGGAGTACCTGAGAGAGCTGAGGGGTGCCAGCCGAAAAATAGAGGGTCACATAAGTAAACAAGAAGGAGATGTACTTCTGCTTGAAGAAGCGCCAAAAAGAACACAGTGGAAACTCTGCAAGGACGAAAAGATTTTTCCAGGCAAAGATAGACTAGTGAGAACATGCTTGCTTCGTACACCTGAAGGAAAACTGGTCAACTGGCTGATTCAACTGTTCTACTCGCTCGAAGGTTGCATCGTTTGAATCTGGTCGGCGGGAAGATGTAGAAAACAGATTGAATGTGGAGCTCGGAGGCGAGAAAGAAGAATTGGCCAGGGGCAGGCTCTGTATATATTTTTAATCTCGTTCTGTCAACAATAAACCGAAGACATATCGGTTCTGCAGTCTCTCTGGTCCTTCTAAAACAGCGCCTAACTCTTCGACGTGAACCGGTTAGCGTGCGCGATGGCACTCGTTTCATCGCGTTACACCGGCAATGTCATGCCAGTTGCCGATATCCTCCTAGTAGAGATCAGTAGATCTGATTATGGACCTCCATTGTGGATCTGCCTGGCATATACTCGCAGGCGCGCGCTGCGTCGCTTTGACGCATGGGCGTTTGAGCGCAGACGGCGTCCCTCCGTCACGAGGAGAGGCAGACACGATGCTGTCTAAGTGACGTCGTCGGCGCGAAATGCAGCATGTCACATATCACGCCGGTTGCCACCAGGCCGTGCCGACAGACGCTGGTCACGCCGGTCGCGTATCGCTAGTGTAGCGTCGCTGTGCCCAGCCTGCGCGCGTGTCTACGATGCGTCAGAGTATATTGGGCCCTTTGTGACGCGCCCGCCGCCGTTTCGCTAGCTGGATATGTACCAAATTTGGTATCACAGGAAGTGAATGAATGACAAAGGTAAATGACACATCCAAACCTAATAATCATAACATGCGTTTCATGTAAAACATGACTACATGCTACGCTTATAGCGTTCCCGCAGCCATTTCGCTACTTCCACATATACCAAATTTGGTATTACGTAACGTGAAAGGAAGATGAAGGTAAATTACAGGTCCAAACATGATAATCAAGATATAGATGTCATGTAAAACTTGACTATATGCTATGCTCATAGCACGTTCACGGCCTTTTCGCTAGCTTCATATATACCAAAGTTGGTATCAGGAAACGTTATTAGATGACGAAAGTAAATGAAACGTCCAATCATTAACATCATTACATGGAAGTCATGTATGACATAACTTACCTCTGTCTGCTAACGTTGTGCTGATTTTGAAGCTACTTATGAACCTTCCTCATTCGTGCTTCGCATATCATCGATTCCCACTAAACGTGGGATCTGCCATTTTTTTCATTACAACAATAGTACAAGTGACACTATTTGCTGGTGCAGCCTTCGTCCACGAAATTATGAGTGAGCTAATAGTATAACATTGACACCACACAACGCACGTTTCGTATGTCTTCTTCTTCTACGTAGCGTGAAGCACTTATTTGACCATAGTGTCTCTATGCGATAGAGCATCCAATACTAAGGTGATCTAGAGACAACCTGGAGAAACAGCACAGACTCTCTCATTCCTATGCTATCGTCACGCAGTCGAGATGGAGAAAAACCATATATTACCGCAGCCCGTAAACATGAAACATTTTGCTTGGAAAACTTAGGATGAGAAGCAACATTTCAAGCAGTCAACATAAACGTGAGTTGTCAAAAACGTCGTAAGTTTTTTTTGTGATCGGTGAACACTGAAAGCTCTAGCATTAGGTTTGATGTCTACGTTAATTTCAGCATTATGTATAGTTCGGGATGTGCGCGTAATTTTGCCGGAATTCTTCAAAGTAATCGGGAGCGTTTCAATGCCTTCTGGTGTGACCTTAATTCTAAAAAGAGTGGTGAAGTGTGAAACAGGGCACTTACGTCAAAATAAACTAAACGAAAGCGTGTGTCTCTATAAGTGTGAAGAGAATAACACCGAAAGCAGCAAGAAGACCATTACATCTCCTTGTCGACCACCTTTCACTTGGCTATATTTCTTCATTGAAATACACATTGAAACACTTCAGGAAACAAGAAACACATTGAAACAGCCCAAGAGGATCCAAATGTCTTTCTCAGCCAAAGAACGCTGGTAGGTGAACAGTCGTGGGCCGTGTTTCATCTTTGACAGCCTATGTCGACAAATCTTAGAATGCCACTATTTCCGCATGAACTTACCGAATAAAAAGCGCACTTTCCTTGCCTTATAAAGTACCAAAAAGATAAATATAAGAAGTACAAACCAGATCAATAACGCGTCAGAACCACACGGTGCCGCTGCGATGACAAGATGGAGGGGATGACCTCATAGCGCCAATTCACCAACTGACTGTCATCAGTGCCAAGCTGGAGTGATCCTTGTTGAGCGTGCCCACTGGAACGCCCATCTCTGAAGAATGAGCCCACTGTTGCTTTTTCGGTTCTAACACTAGCTTTGTTTACGATCTGTGGCGTTGATTTATGAGCGATTCTTCTCCTGTTTCTTCAGTGGGCTATTTTCTCTCCTTTTTTCTGATCTTCTGTGTCTTCGTTGCTCGTTGACCTAGTCCTATCCATCACATCAAAGTATCCGATCAGACTAACGTATGGTTCGCCAGATGTGGGCGGCGACAACCGAACTGCTGAAACCATGGACACTCATCTACCAAAGATATGATGACCACACTTTTCTGGGCAGCATTCGCACAATGTGACCTGTGTCCAAAATTCCAAAAGTTCAACGATCGCTAAATTGAAGGGGAATGTGACGCAATGAAGTAAAATAAACTGTTCGAAGAATTTCGAATTCGTGGAGAAGTCAACATAGAGTTGGGATATCACTTTAGAAAGTGTAATATACCATAATCACGATGCAAAAGAGCGTACAACATGCAATCAAGTTTTACTGCGCACGAGTCACATTGTAATATACTGTAATTGACCGATTTGCTTTGGAACTCTTCCCATTCAGAAATGAAAGCTTCCTCGTAGCAGCACATGAAATGTTCGTACGTTAAAAAGTTATATTGCGTCACCCATACAATTGAATAGTCGATATCGACACACATATTGCAACATTTAAATAGTCTAGTCACTATCGATGACGAGATTCCCGATGGCAAATATTGAGCGGAGCTCTATAAGTAAATCAATTGCATAAAATCTTGAGGTCATAAATTTGGGAAGAGCATGTGTTCACGTACAGTTCTACACAGTCTTTTTCCTTCAACTCATACTTTTTATCAAGGAATGTGCCTTTTAAATGCCCTCAATGATCAGTGAAAATGTCTACTGACCAAAATCGCCTTCCAATCTTATCCTATAGTTGTGCCCCATGCAGCCTTGATCTGTTCCAATGATACTCGCAGACTATGCTGTGCAGGATGGCCGCTTCTTCATTGTCGCATACCTGGCACTGAGATGTGTGTGCGGGCCGTCGGGCAAGCAAGTGTCTCGGGGGAAGGTGTGTATGTGTTCGTGCGTGCGCATGCGTGTGTCGGGATATATTATGATTTTGTACGTGCTCTTCGGAGAAGTGCACCTTCAGCGGACAACAATATGCAGTGGTTCCTTCACAAAAGTAAAAAAGGCATATTTATTGTTATGGAACGCGCCACAATGAGATCCCATGTAATACAGCACATACTCGTATCCTCATAAGGCACGCTGCCCTTGTTCTTATGATTCCGGCGTCCTCTCTGCATCCGCTTCCCTGGTTCATTGTGCTCTTTGAACAAGGGACGAGGCATGCATATTCCAACGCAATAATGAACGCAACAGAGGTGTGTGCTGAAACAGTACCATTCTCTTGCAAACTATTTCATTTATTACCATCGTGCGGTGGCGTTGTCTTTGCAAAGTATTCACTATGCCCACCAAAAGGTACTTGCGGGAAAGTATGAGGTTGTTACGTGGACGCCTGATGTGCGAACGCATACACCTAACTGATCGCTCAAGGAATGAGTCATGAAACTAAAAAACTCCCAAGCATTTCCCCGAGGGTGAACATGGTTAAGTGCGAATGCACGGGGTGATGCTATGAGGGGTATTTATTATTTCGCACTATTATATTTATTATTCACACTGTGGTGCCTTTATGGTGTAATGGTTCCTGGGAATCGCAATTTGATCACACGGGGGAGTTTACTTTAACTCACTGGCGAATGCCAACGGATTTTAACTTTACTACCCCTCATAGCATCACCCCGTGCATTCGCACTTAATCATGTTCACCCTCGGGGAAATGCTTGGGAGTTTTATTACTGATGATGATGATTAAAGTGTAATTATTGAATTTAAGTGTTGTTTGTCATGAAGCATTTGTACACAGATACATTATATACGAAGTATTATTTATTTACACTTCACGATTTTCGTACGATGCATTAAATGCACACATCGCGAGCGCGTCACACACACACACACAAACTACACTACTGATTAGCACCTATTTGTGTTATCGTTGTAGCTCACGGTTAGCGTGCAGCGGATGGTGAACTGCGCACTCGCGAGGCCGAGATGAGGCGTCAGCATCGAGCCGCGAACGCGGCCCAAGAAGCGGAACGACAACGCAAGCGTCAGGTGGAGAAGGGCGATGAAGGGCGATGAAGAGCGAAGGGGGAGGGGGACGCGCGCAGCGGCGTTAAAGATATAAGGCGCGTTACTGACACCGATATCAGCGTCGCGTCCGTGGCTTATTCGGTAGAGCGTCGCGCTGTGGCCCGCCAAGTCCTCTTTTTTTTAAAGATAGAGAGCAGACTGCGGACGCCGCCGACGGCGGTGGATGGTTTGGGGTCGCTTATAAAGTGTATTCACACTTAAAAAGAGTCACAAACAAGAGGAGTGCGCTAAACACTCCAAAAGTCAACACATAAATAAGTGCTTGTTCATTACTTTTTGATGCTATTGTAGTAAACCTCATATTTTTGGAATCATAACATTAAGATACTGAAAATATTTCCTTTGGCTTGAGTCATTGTTCTTTTAATCGAAACTTACTGCCAGTTCCACGAGCGCATTTTGTTTAATTATTCGCGTTCTCCACATAAGGAGGCAGGTGATGTCCAAAAAAACCTACGAAATTAAAAAAGTAACAAAAATACTCCCTTCACTTTGCTATCAAAAGCACATTTAAGGAAAAAAATACACAGAATAAACTTTTTATTAAGGTAAATATAACCTTATGTGCTCAATTATTATTCTTTCTCTCTGAAATAGATGAAAATAAAGCTCTACAACACTTAAAATGCTACTAAATTGTGCCGCTGCTTAAAAACAAAGAGGTGTCAAAGCAGACTTTCACTTAGCGAATGTTAAGCATGGTAACATTCCCCGTTAATGATAACACGCGATCTGTTGGAGCTCTTCAGCAGAAAAAAACTTGTACAAAAGAACAAACTCCTCCATTGTTTTTTTTCATCATTATTTTATGACTTTAATCATTAGAACGTTAGCAGGCTGTGATGAGTAAACAAATCCGCTGAAAAAAAAAACAATGCGACACGTAACATTATCTGTATTGATACCATCCGATCTGTTAGAGTTTAACAGCAGAAAAAACGTTTGTAGAAAGAAACACACCACTCAAATTTTTTCAACATTATTTCATAATTTTAATCCTTATAGAGTTCGCAGGATACGATGGGTAAATATTGTCGCTGCAAAAGCAAGTCATTAAGCGCATGGAACTTCAATCAAGGACATCGTGCAGGAATGAGTGAGTTAGTTAGTGAGTGAGTGAAAGAGTGAGTGAGTAAGTGAGTGAAAGAGTGAGTGAGTAAGTGAGTGAGTGAGTTACGGAATTATTGAATGAATGAGTGAGCGAGCGAGTGAGTGACCAAGCCCCTGAATAGAACCTCGATTGAAATAGAATGACACTACCGCACTCAGCATGTAGAAAGCAACTGCTCAACCGTATCAGCGCCTCTGCCTCGCGCTACTGAGGTGATCGCAAATGTCTTAGCACGCCAAAGACGTATCGCAAGTAGTTGCCAATAAGCGCTTCTGGCTAAGGAGTGATTCCATCAGACCAATTGCTTACTGTTTGACAATCAGCTGCGCAAATGTCTATTCTGCCAGTGAACCCAAACATGTTTAGTACAACGCTAACATAGGCGACTTCAGTTGATGAGGCGCTTACCAACCTCGTTTTAGTAGTATATTTAGAACTACAAGGATCCTAAAGCTTGCAGTTTTACTGTGACGATTGAATCCGAAATTTACTTCAGATTAAACAAAACTGGGCGCGAAGAAGTGAGATACCATGTAAGCAAGGACGGAGTGGAAAATTATTGGCGTAGAATGGAAACTTGAAACAAATCTAATTTGACCAGGGAACGTGCTGCAGTAGCCAGAATTGTGAACGCATGTTATTAAAGGTGAAAAAAATTGGTAGCTAATCCACCATTGAATGCTGATAATGGAGCGAAGTTAGGTCCTGAGGCCCATAATCTGTATGTTGACATGCCAACTAGAATAAATAATTTCCAGAAATATGAATGGAAAGATGGATGGCCAGGCAGACGCACAAACAGACAGATGGATGCACGGAGAGACGGAAGAATGAGCAGATGCACGGACGAATGGACAGGTGAGCGGGAGGGTATGGTCTATTTTAAAACCATACGCGAACACACTGTATATGTATAAATAGGTAACATATGTGTTTTTGTCCAACGGTGAGCTACTACAACGGCGTCAACGGACATCTTGACAGCCTGAGGAGCTTCGCTTGTAAAAGAAATCGTGATACCAATACGAAATACACATTCCCTTCGGCTAACTCAATGGCGAGCGCAGTCATGTTTCCCGCTTCAATCACTCCTAATTCCCATTGCATTCACATTTCATCCACTTGAACCGGAATTACCCGCCTATTCACTGCCGACTCACAATCGATCACCTTTAAAATTAGCGTTGACTTAGCCGTGACTGCCATGTAATTCATGTTAATTCACCTTGTTCACCTTCATTCACATTTCCTTCACCCTATGCACTCCGTGTTCACGTCAAATCCGTCGCAATATGTTTTAGGGGCGAAGCTCCCTAAAGCGGCACCCGTTCGTCCCTCGCAGAAGTGCGTAACATGTCTTACGATTTGACCTGCAAGGTGGTGCCGATGTGAGATTTCTGCTGTGCGTTCTTTAATAATAAAAACTTTGCAGCGTGCGCGTTAACTAAAAGCAGAGTTCTCCTGTCTCTCATTCCCCATTTGATGCAATTGGCATGTACATTGAGCACTATCTGACGAGAAAGAGTTGCCATGTTATACTCGGTGGGCATAACCTCCTTGGTTTTGGAAAGGTTTAGCGAGCGTTGGGCAGCCGTGCCATGAATATACTGAACTAGTATATACCATGAACTCGAGGTGGTTGAAGGTGGGAAGTAGACACGAAGCGCAAGTCGTATGAACACAGAGAGGTGCATGTACAAACACACAGACAGATGCATGGACGGACGCAGGGGCGGATGCATGGACGAACGCAGGAACCAACGCACGGATTGACGTGCGGACGCATGAAGAGACACACACACGGATGGACGCATAGACAGTCAGACAGGTGTACGCATGGACGGATAGAGGCAAGAACGAATGGACGGACGGATGCTTCGCCCCACTCTCCATCATTCACCTCGCGCATATGCTGCAATTTTTTAGTTTAATTGTGTTTAGCTTAAATTTGATATACCTTGAAATAACTTCAACTCAATGACATGAGACATATAAATAATGCGTGTGGACACCATACGCCACTTTTGCTACCCTTCGTGTTGCAACGGTGGACACTCAAGTTTACTCATGAGACATGGAAAGCTTTTGCCCTAAAACAAAGAGGAAAGAAGTTTGTCCTAAACAGCATGATGTCGAAAAAAACCTGAAATTATGCAGCAATGTTCATTAGTAGTGAAATTTATCAAAAATGAATTCTCGAATAAGTAATGGGCAGGGCCGACAAAAGAGCAGATGTCAACCTATTGAAAGCTTCTTTATCCTAAAACTGCCAGGATGAAAACTACGACCTAAAATTGATCATGTGGATGCAGATTGCATTTTGGAAATGTTTAACAGTGCCACATACGATGTTACCAGAATAGGTCTAGGTATGCACAATATTGTATTGTATGGACATTTTCTTGTTTATTACATTGCATTCTTACAGTGGAACTGCATGTGCTTACAGTTAACACATAAAACCACGGTCGCACTCTGTATAGATTGCGTCTCGGATCTGGAAAATCATTCTGAAATTCAATTTGAATTATCCTTAGCATAGCATAAGTTCATTCCAACCGCAGGCAATATATCGACAGCCGGTCAGGTGATATATTCAGAAATACAACAGGTCGCATATCTTTTCTTTTATATTGACTTTTCGTTTATATTGACGTAGCTGTACGGGTCTCTGTACAGCTTCGTAAAAATATAGTAGTTGCCAGCGGTCGCGTGCGTAATGGAGAATGTTTCTTCACTGCCGCTGCTCGTCCCACAATCCAATATTGCTTCATACATTATTCTATAGTGATACTCTAAAAAATAAATTACTTTGCTTGATTCGATTGGTAACGTCTTTTCTTGCACAACGCGTGCCAATAAAAGATGAAAGTGGATGAATAGTTCTCGTGAGGTTGATCGCCACGGGGCCTCGTTGCGGTTTACTCCTAACCAGTACCAAACCAGCAGCGCTGTTGAATTGAGTTTTGAGACTTCTCTTCGTAATAATTGCATGCGAAACATCGAATACTGTTGGCATAAAACCGGGTGGTCTTCGAAATTACATTGTAGTAACCAACGATCCGTGCCAAGCTGAAGAACTCATCTCCACTCGGCATCGACCAGATAACATTGAAGTGCAGTATTTCCATTGCTTTCAATGTAGCAAATAATGAGATTTTCTAACCCACTTGAATATTTTTCGCAAGCTGTTTACGTGCACCAAACCGAGGTGTAGACAATATAACGTTTATGCTTCTTTGTTACAGTGACAGCATGCAGTTCCGGGATAGAAAACAGGTTGACCGTAAATGCCGGTGAATTCAGCTGCGTCGACGTCCTACATATTGTGGCTCCTAGCGAGTCGCTTCCGCGATTGTCTTTTCAAGATACCATATCAAAAAGAACTTCGTCGTAAATGTATTATCAGTCTCAAAGAAAATTTGCTTGTCCCCGAATAGACAAGTTCATTCTCCTGCTGGAACGTGCAACTTATACGAGTGCGCACAACTTCCCGTTATTCAAATGAACGTTACGAAGATAGAACAAGCATGCAAACACTTTTGAATGCTTGCAGAGTTCCAAAAGTGGTAGCTTAAGCTTGGATACAAGAATTCCGAGCCCCTTCTCTTCAATTATTATAGGAAACAAAGTATACAGCAGGAATATGAAACAACTATGGTTATTTCTGTGTCTCTAAACTCCTGTCCTGCGCTCGTGCCCAACGAGCATTTTCTCGCACGCTGCACCTCGTACTACTTATCGTATACTTTGTTAAACTGATGCCCTTTCTCGAGTAAAGTGTGTAGAATGACGCTTCAATGGCTGCCAAGTCATTGCGGCATCATAGGGAACGAACATGCCGATACTGCCGCGCGGGCAGCCCTTGAAGGAACACGAGAAGAAGCCATACCACTTTCGAGGACTGATGCTGCCAGTAATCTTCCACGACTTGCGCGTGAAATCACGTTTTCACTATGGTGCCCACCAAGCATCGATACGAATCGTCAACACCACCTGTCCTCTTTGATGGCTTTCCGCATGCCCACTGGACTCGACCGAAGAGAAGCCACCCTACTTCATCGCTTATGGCTAGGAGTGGCATTTACAAAATCTTACTCCTTTGTCATAGGAATGGCCGACAACGCTCTCTGCGATGCCTGTCATTGCGAAGAGACGCTACACCACATCCTGTGTGACTGTCAATTGTATGAAATCCAGAGACAGTCACTGGCGTCTGCTTTTGCGCGCATCGACAACAGCCAATTGTCTGTGGACACTATTCTGTCAAGTGCCCGAGAGAAGACACTGCAACAGAAGGCGACGAAGGCTCTGTTGAAATTCGTACGCGACACCGACTTGAACAAGCGACTGTAACAGCAATGTCACACACCGCGAAAGACAACACTGGACTATGACTGAGTGTGCGCGCATGTGCTGCCGAATGTGCTGTTTCTATCTTCCCTCTCTGCTCTCTTTCATCTCCCCCATCCCTCTCCCATGCGCAGGGTAGCAAACCGGCTGCCTATAGGCTAGTTAACCTCCTTGCCTTTCTTTTCCCTCTATTTTCCTTCCTTCCTTCCTTGTTAAACTGATGAGGCACCGAGTTTCCAAGAGCCTTTTTGCAATCTACTTCTCGACGACGGTCGCACAGGCTGGGCTCACCTCCCTTCGTACACGCAGGCGTATGTTGCGCTTTCGTATTTTTTTGCTGTCTTACCTTACGTTCGCATACTGGTAAAACTAGAAAACCTCTACGAAATCAACCAATGTAACCACTGTTTCTTCCGTCATCAATAATGTATAACATTATAAATTTTTTCGCGTAATGAGACTGGTTTCTACGTTGTTTGATACACCACACCTAACGAAAGCTGCTGCACGTCCCTAAATTTGGTGTCAAATGCTTTTTCTCCAAGTACTTATTTCAAGGCATAAAAAATTAGTCAATAAGTGTTATAATTTGGACCACTGTGCGAAGATTGGACATGCCGGGTCGATGAATTAGTTAAATGTCAGGCACGTTTCAAGTTCAACCTCTTGTTTCACCCGCATTGTATGCTCGACACCACTATCACGTAATCACCATCTCTAGGAGTGATAAGACACTTTGTTAACAGTCAACTTAGTGTCATCATTCAGTGAGAAGACCAGAAGATCTACATGTACTGCTGCTTGGCATGAGTGTAGGTGCACTGCATAATAATAATATGTGAGGTATTACATTCATAAACCCCGATACGGTTATGAGAGAAGCCACAGTGCTTATAGACTGTTCCGGAAATTTTAAACATCCGGAACGTGCACTGACATCGTACAGTACACGGGTCAGTACCCTTTCGCGTTCATCAAGATGTGAACGCTGTGGCGGGAATTAAAACCGCGACCTTCGGGTCAGCAGCCGAGAACCGTAGTTACTGATCCACCGAGGCGGACTACGGGTGGGTTCCAATGTTTGGTCACACTTCCGACGTTTTCAAATATAACAACGAAAAAATCACAGTATATTCATGGGGTGAATGATGGAGAATGGAGCAGAGCTGGATCCGCACGCCGCTGCGGCACCACTTCGGCCTCCTATTGTCGTACTTCAGGGTTCGCACGGCACCGCCACGCAGCGTCGCGGTGTGCTTCTTCCTGGCGCAGCCACACGTCGGGGTCCCTTCTTCGAGCACAAGGCACCGCCGCCCGGCGCGCACGCCGCTCAGCCGCCTTGTCCATGCTCCGTCGCCGAGTCGCTGAATGCGCTTGCGCGCCAAAACGGCGCTTTTATTGTACTATAGAGAGGCCCATGGCGTACGGCGCTGCCGAAGAACACGCGATCGTAGTCGCGCGATCATCTCTCTTTCCTTCCGTACGTGGGACGTCAATCCGTCCTTTCTACCACTAACGCCTTCTAGTGTCATATCATTTGCATTTTTCAACGTATAGTACAAGTACCGCCCTCTATGGCCGGTTCAAGAATTAACGAAGGGTAGTTAGCCACAACAGGGATGCACAAGCCAGGCCATAAGGAGCTTCGCCCCTAAAACGACGTGAGCTAGTTGAGCCTGTTCACACCCAAAAGAGCCGGAGTGAGCCGCCGCCGAAGTTGCGACCTTGTTCACACCCACAGTAGCCACCTACGAAGATCAGAGAGAAACTACGCCACAATGAGGTGTTTGCGGCCCGCTGCTGTTTGCCTTATTTTTAACATAAGTGAGAAATATGGTCATAAAATGTATTACTTCACCTTGTTTTCTGCAGAGAGAGCGAAACAACTTTGATTACACCGGCAAGTTCTAGAGGAATTAAATTCTCTCTCCTAAATGGCACCTAAGAGTCCTTGGGCTCTGACGGCATCTTCAGCTTGCCTGATCACTTTTAGCTGGTCCTGGATGTTTGAGCTCAGCAGCATGGTCTCCCGCTGCTGTGCGTTAAAATATTTGGTGCTTGGCCTCTTCACGAGGTTAGGACATGCCCAGATAATGTGTTTGAGGTCCACACACTGATTGCAGAGTTTACATTTGTCGGAGTGGAGCTTTAGCATTTTTCAGAATGGCGTTTGCGGTGTCTCTACTGTTATCTTGTGTCCGTGTTTGCATTCACTGTCTAAAACAGACTCGGAAGATACAAAATCCAGCGTGTCATTCTCTCTTGGCGTTTGTCGTTGTTTTGGCGCTCTTCATTACGCTGGACTGGTAATTCATATGGCATGATTAGGGCACCTACTCTCGAGTGGCTTGTAAACGAGAAATATCAGTTGTAAATTTTTATTCTACCTAGCTTAGCCATGTAGCCTCCTCCGTAACTCCTTTCTTCCTCGCGTCTCGCCTGATTATCACGCGTGATGAACTTGCGATTTCGCTGCATTTTGTGAGTTTTCGATTCCGCTAGTGCAAAGCTCGAAATCCAACGCTAAGCGCTCACATATTGTGCACGTGCTTTATGAAGACATAAATGTCTAAGAGATATAGCCTGCAAGAATTCAGGTGCAGGTAGTATAGTGGAGAATAATAAAGAAGAAACCCTAAAGAACAGGCTCCGGATTAGTTCTTTATCCCAACGGACAAAATCTGTACAGTGAGCACCAGGCACATTGCCCTAAAAAAGCCCAGGCTGCTTCGACAATTTTGTTTTGTCTTTTGCAGCAAAAACTATTGAAATATCGCAACATGGGTCACGTGCGGCGGTGTAGTTGTCCGCCGTTGCCGCCACTGGTGTTCGTAACCAGTATCGCAGGAAATAACGACAAAAAATTGCAATTAAGAACACGTAGGACGCACAGTGATGCGATAACATCACTCCACGCATGCGATAACATCACTCCGCGTGTGATGCCTGCCGTCAATTGCTCCTCAACCGCCAAGGCAGACCTATCGGCTTTTGCTGGGTGCAAGAGTAAGAAGAGATACTCAGATAGGAGGCTGCGTGGCTCAATCCGCTACAGTGAACATTGATTATGAAGGTCGCGAGCACTAGCGTGCGCTATTTCAGCAGGCATCAGCGAAAGGTTTGTACACTCTCTTCGCTCTATAATATGATTGCACAAACAGTGCTCTTTTAACGGGAATGGCCGCATTCCCTTACAACAGCGTTTTGTAGTTTGGTGAGATCAGATGAAAAATACTTATCTGCAGCCTAAGCGGAACGCTGAGGGCGCTCGCTCAGTGCGAATGTTCGGCAACGTTGGCTATCTGTTCTCGGAACTATTTCCGCCTGTTTTATCGCATCAGCCTGTTTTTCGCGTGCACTAACCGACACATCTTGTTGCCAGGAACAAACGAATAGCAAGTTTGTACCGGTGGGTGGATATTTCGAACTTTCGTGAGACTTTTTTTACCCCGTATCATTGCCGTGTAGCTAGTTCCCACGTGCCTTGCCCGCTGGCGTGCTTAGGTGGGCGGTGGGTGTAGCCTTACGCGTCGCGCGGATTGACAATGGCTTAACAACAGCATCTCGGGGTCAGAAGACATGGATAATAATTCACAGGAAGTAGAATGCTCAAACTGGATAGAGGTAGTGAGCAAAAGAAAAAAGCTAGCCGGAAATGCATATCTTCTTCTTCCTGCGCTGGAGAAAAATGGTGGCCTTTGCACTGCCCTCCTAATCTCGAGGCCTGACGAGACGCGTCATAAAAGCCTTTAGGATCTCAAATCAATATAGGAATCATTTCAAAAAATCGTCTGGTCGTGAGGTGGACTGGATGTCAGGAAGATGAACCTCATCGCATGCAAGCGAGCTATCGCCAAGGCAGCATCCTTGACGGCAGAGCAGACCAGTGAAGATACATTGTGCACCAACCCTTTCCAAAACATCTTGATCGTGGGCACACCGTTCAAAACTAATGCGCGGGCCTACGATGAGGTGCAGCAGGTCTCCATAGGAACCATCACCCCCGATGTAGTGGCCTATGTGACTGCGTCTGACGACAACTGCAAGGGCGTGACTCATGGCATCAACCCGGACATCAATGAAGCAGAATCGACAAACATGATCGTCAAGTGTAGGAACCCGGGAGCCTTAGGAGTACCATGAATTAAGAAAATGCTGACAGTAATTGTGCTGTTCGACGAAATAAAAGTCCCCTAATATGTAGTGTGCGACAGTGACCGCTACCCCAGGTTTCTGTACCGCAGACAAGTGCAAATCTGCTATGCGTGTGGAGATTCTGACCACAAGACAGATGTTTGCCCAAAAGACAAAAAAACAGAGAAGGCGTCGAGGTTGCGGCATCTTAACGCTACCTGCAGATCACCTCTGCGATCCCAAGTGTTCCATCTTTTGAGGAACGTACCTTAGAGCGGACCACGAATGCTAGAAGAGGTTTTAGGTGCCCTACATCGTGCGTCAACGACGCCGGTGCCGCAGGTGTGCTCACCAAGCACACCTGGCAGTGGGCTCAAGCAACTGAGAGGCAGCTGGAAACTCGGAAGGGGGGAGGATCCCCCTCCTCTCAACGCAAGGCCAGATTGACATCAAGGACTGTGGGGGGACGCTACGAAATCCGTTCGCAGTCCCATTCTCGTTTCCGGCCCAGAGGGCGCCCAGGCGGCAGGCGACAGTCCGGTTCCGGGAGACGCAGCAATGCAAGACGCTCTTGTTCAAGAAAACACTCGCACTCCATGGTCTAGTTTCACGAATCAAAAGCGTGGGCGGAAGAAGTCAAGATGAGTGGTCAACACGGTGCACAGGTAATGCAGGGTAATTCACCGGAACATAGAAAAACGCAGCCTGGAATTTGGGCTTTAAGGAGGAAAAACGCAGAGCTTAACGAGGCTTTACAGGCACTGAGATGAGAATTCGAGAGCTTTCGGAACTCGTGTGGACCTTGTGTTGTGGAGTCTATGATCGCCATCCCGGTGGGTGGACCAAAATAAGCTAGATTTACACGCGAGACCTAAACCCAGCTGCTCCACGGACCGTATAGCCACGTGATGAGTGTCATCCGGCGCAGCACCCGAGACGTCGCTTGCACACAGCCGGAGCTTCACTCGTGGAATCCTTGTGCATACTTTTGACTCCTATGCTTATGCAGCACTCTTATGTGTTCATGCAGGCCACGCGCTGTGAATGAAAACAACCAATCCACCATAAAAACCACCAAAAACCACTCACCTCTTCCACCGCTAAACGAAACACATTCGGTCGTTGCCGCAAAACTAAAACATGTGGACATTAGGCCGACAGCCTTCTTCCTAACCACGCCAATTTAATCAGTGTTGACAGATTTGACGCTGAATCCTCTTGATCGAGAGCAGACGACCATCAAACGGAGGGATCAAAATAGTGGCGATGCATTTCTATCCGTGCCGCGAGTGGACGAGAGTGGATGAAGTGAGGACGGCGCGTTTCGATGACGCGCCGATCACGTGATGTGCCGTCCGCTGCGAAAATTCCTCCTCCGTTCCCTCGCGTGGATCCACCAATAAGCGCAAGGCCGTTTCACCACCAGCGCTATGAAAAGGAAAGAACGAGGGGTCGAAGATTCCTTCTAGTCAGCCTTCTAATTCAGAACCAAACCAACAAAGATCGCTATGTATGATTAACGAAACCCTCCATGAAATTAGAGAAGCCATAGCCACAGAGTCAAACGTGATTGAGCACCAGGATGGAAATATCGCTCATTTAATTGACAGACTAGCAATATTGAAATCTAAAACAAAAATAATTCTTTTGAGCAAAATGTTAGGCCAAAAAAGATACAGCAGGAACCTGATCGTCAGGACTGTAATGAGTGTTCCGGCTAACCCCAGGCCATCCTAACTCAGTAACTATATCAAAATGACGGGCCAAACAGGTAACATTATTTTAGTGGTAGTGCAACTGCGCAAGCTTTCTAAAACGTAAGGCCACACAGCTACAGCTGATCAGGGCACAAGAGATTAGGCCGCACATTCTGCTCCTGTAGGAAACTCTCAGTGAGAATATACGCTCTTCCAAGGTACAGATCAGTTTTTCAAAAACTGCATAAGGGCAGAGGAATAGCTACCTTAATACGAAAGGGCACCTTTTCACGGTGCATGGAGTTAAAATTTGTGAGATAGACTGGAAGACTGGCCTTGAGGCTCAAGTGGTAGAGATTATTTCCAATGGCCAAATTCGGCAGAATATTTTCATCCTAAACTTGATTGATTGATTGAATGAATGAATAAATAATATCTGGGGTTTCACGTCCCAAAACCACTATATGATCATGAGAGCTGTCGTAGCAGAGGGCTCCGAAATTTTCACCACCTGGGGTTCTTGAACGTACACCCAAATCTGAGCACAAGGGCCTACAGCATTTCCGCCTACATCAGAAGTGCAGCCGCCACAGCCCGGACTCGATCCCGCTACCTTCGCGTCCGCAGCGGAGTACTTTAGCCACTAAACGACCACGGTGGGGCATCTTAAACTTGTACAGCCCTTCTTCAGCTCAAAAGCACAATCTTAGGGTGATACTTAGTAAAACTGCATCTGTATGGAAGGGTCACCCCTCATACTAATACCATAAACTCTCCAGCTAAGTTAAAGTCCAAATTTGAACTGACCCGACGTTTCGGGACTGATTCAGTCCCTTCTTCAGGGGTGACTGCTCGGCCGGCTCCGAAGCTCCCGATTTTTCTTCGCGGTGTTGCCTTCTCCATCGTCATTTTTTCCACCGTTGTCGTTGCTGTGGTGTTTTTTTTTTGTTTTTCAATTGGTTCTGTGGACCATGCACGTATACACCGGAAAAGGTTCCAATTGAGCGGTTAACATTTTCAGCTCTTGTATGTATGTGCCAGGACTCTACGAACTGTCTTTTCGTGTGGTTGCGCTCCGCGTCGCTGACCCAGGCGTCGTCGAAATCGATGCGGTGTTCCATCTTTCCGCTGTGTTCAGCGGGAACGTTTCGTGCGGCGTTGAAGTTACGCACATTGTTTTGATGTTGTCGTATTTTTTCGGGGAAGTTTTTGTATCACCGATGTAGGTGGCGGGACAGTCTGTGCATGGAATTTCGTAGACCAGCCCGAAGAGCCTTTCTTTTGGCAGTATATTTTTGGTTGTTGCAAAAAAATGGCAGCATATCCACGGAGTGAATGATGAAAAGTGGCGCGAAGCATCCGTCCGTCCACTCGTTCTTGCTTCCGTCCATCCATGCGTGCGTCTGTGTTGGCCGCCTGTGCGTCCACCCGCCCGTCTGTGCGCGCGTCTGTTCGTGCGTCCGCACGTTTATCTATGCGTCCGTCTCTGCTTTCGTCCAAGCATCCGCTCCAGCCTTTGTCCATGCGTCCATCCGTCGGTGCAGCCATCCGTGCGTCCTTCCATGCATCTGCCTGTGTGTGCGTTCGTCCACCTATTCAGCACTCCAAGTACCACCATCTCGCATCTTTTCATCATATATTCCCCATATAGAAGCACCGCCTTCCAGCGGACATTCCACAGACTGAACGAGAGGGGGCATACGCACACTTTCTTATGGCTTGCGCTTCGTGTCTACTTCTCACCTTTAACCACCTCGAATTAATGGTATATACCAGTTCACTGTATTCATGGCACTGTGGCCCAACGCTCGCTAAACCTTTCTAAAACCAAAGAGGTTACGCTCAGCGAGTATAACGTAGCAACCCTTTCTTGTCTTCTGCGCGTTGTTGAACAATAAAAAATTCGCAGCGTGCGCGTTGACTAAAAGCCGAATTTTTCTGTTTATCATTCCCCCTTAGCAGCTATTAGCATGTACAATCAGCACTACTTTTTATTGTTCAACAGCACACAGAAGAAGTCTCTCACCGGCACCACCTTAGAGGTCAAAATGTTATACATGTTACACACAAATACAACGGCTACGAGGGACAAACGAGTGCTCCTATAAAAATTTTCGCCCCTAAAACTGCGCGATGCACGCAATACCCATTCGATTTTTTTATTTCTAATTTTATCAAGGAGATGAAGTGTATTAGGTTTCTTTAATTGCAGCCTATGCAATCTTCGTTTTTTTCACATCACCATTCCATCCTGCGTTTAATTGATGATAAATATTGTAACGTTAGTGAGAGTGAGTTTACAACGCAGGCATCTCAAAGACGCAAAGCACGGGCTGCATGTGGCCCGGCGCACACATGACTGTCTCTGTTTTCCACAATTTCCAAAGTTTTGCACAAGTGAAGCTATATCCAGCAACATTTTTAGCGTATGTTGGTGTTCAGGAGACTGGCGCTTTGTTTCTTGTTCGCGGAAATGAAACTGTTCAAGGGCGGAGATCTATAGCTTCACTGTAAGACTTGGGTGTGTACTAAAAAGCACCTGTTGACATGCGCCACGGGAATCGGACAAGCCCTACTACCGTGTACAGCAGTTGTGAGCGCTAAATGGAAACTCACATCAGAAGAGTAGATGAACACGTAAAAGAGGGCGAATGAAAGAAACATTACTCAGAGAGAGGGACAGAGAGATATGCAAAAAAGAGAGACATTACATTAAACATGGAAAGAGGAGGAGACGGCGAAAATAGAAAGAAATAAACAGAAGTGAATTACGACAAAGATAAATCTGGAGAGACATAAATAGATTGCACTAATATGGAGAAACAGATAAAGACATACGAAGAGCCAGAGTGAAATAGAAAAAGAGACGGAAAAAGTGACAGAAAGACAAAGGACGAGATGAAATTGATTAATTAATTTGTGTGGTTTAACGTCCCAAATTTGCCATGTGATTATGAGAGACACCGTATTGGAGGGCTCCGGTGGACGAGATAGCAAAAGAAGTAAGGCAACAAAAACAAAACATAAGGAACATAAAGGAATCGAAGATGAACTAAAGCATCAAATACATACAGAAGAAAAACATACAGAAGAAAGATACAAGACAAAATCAATGAAAAAAGAAAGCTCCTCAACTCCGCTCTTCCTTCAAGCTTTCAAGAACTAGTGGGAGGCTGCCATAATTTTTCCTAATAAGTACATTCAATATTCCTTTTCCATTATTGCTCCCTATTTCTACTTGGTATTCGCATTATCATCTCGCTTTTTAGTGAAGAATATTGCCTTATTCGTGAAAGGTACACAGAAGTAACTGACCTCTAGCATTTTGTTTTGTTTTCTTTTTTAATGCGGTTTATATGTGTTTGAATCGCGGCCTTGCTATAAAAATATCTAAATTATCAGAAATTTAGCCGTCCTGGTAACTGACATATGTATGAATATTTCTTCCCGACATTCCGTTACTTTCTGGAATTACGCATATATGATTCATTGAAAATATCTTTGATGTGGCATCGTTTGACGATGTTTTCAAACCCTCAACCCACCACCATGCTACAACCCGATTGAATTGCGTGAATGCAGCGCACTCGCTGGAATGAATTTGAGACACTTGTTCTAGCCCCTCAGATTCGATGAAATGTAACAAAAGTGCGTACGTCTACCACGATGATGGTAATAATAACTTATAGGTCTGCTCTCAGCGAGAGGGTGACTTTTGCTTTTGCTCTGCACATACCATGATTTATGCACCTTATGATGGTTTCTCTTTCGCGTGCTTCGAACTCACCGATACTGCGAGTTACGGAGAAAGTAGATAAGGCGTCCACGCGGTAATCCTTGCTATATATATATATCTATAGCTTGAAGGCACTGTGTTCATAAATAATGTAACCGCAGTTTTTCATACACGAAGGAGTGTCAGAGCCTTCTAAATCTTTCACGTAAAGTGTACACTATTGCTGCAGTAACTTAAGCATGTATTTGTTTAAGATAATGCGTGGGTCGTTGTTAAGGCAGCTTTTTTTAACAAGTTTTAATAGCAGGAGTCCTTGAGCTCGAAGCAATCCTATAGAAGCCATGTAAACGTCTTACATGGATAGCCATGTCGTCCATTCGAACCAGGTACAGCTACCTTCCTCGAGGAAAGCCATATTGTCCCTTTCAGACAGTACAGTAAATGCCTTGTGTTTATTGCAGGTCATCAGTCTTTGTTAAGGTTCATTGACAAATAAAATACCCGCAGGTCATGGGATGAAGTCCTGGTTGCGGTGACTGCATTTTTCATGGAAGCGAAAATGCTGTATAGGCCAGTGTACTCAAACTTGTGTGCACGTTAAATACCCCTAGGTGGTTGCAATTTTCAGAGCCCTCCACTACGGCGTCCCTAATATTAGGGGCGAAGCTCCTTAAAGCGGCAGCCGTTCGTCCCTCGTAGTCGTAGTCGTAGTGTGTAACCAGTCTTACGCTTTGACCTCCAAGGTGATGCCGGTGGGAGATTCTCCTGTGCGTTGTTGAACATTAAAAAAATTTACCTAAAAGCCGAATTCTTCTGTCTCTCATTCCTCATTAGCAGCCATTGGCATGTTCCAGTAGGAAACGTTAGTAGAAGTAGAAGTGTTAAAAGCCGACTTCTTCTGTCTATCATTCCCAGTAGCAGCCATTGTTTACCTCCAAGGTAGCGCCTGGTAAGATTTCTCCTGTGCGTGAAAAAAGAATGAAACGATTTTGTTCAAAACACCGTTTATTGATGAAATAAACCAACGAAAGAGGCCAGATGTTCCTAAAGCAAAACAAAAAGAAGACGCAAGCTGCTTAACGAAAGACGCCAGGTGTTTTCTAAAGCAATGGTTTTATAATCAAAATTATATCAATACAGGTTTGCACTTGCCGATGCTCGTTACCGTCGGTGTGTGCTCGTATGGATAAGGATGGCGAAAGGCGGGCACGCAGGGCAGCGGCAGCGCGCGCTCGCAGACAGGACCCTGAAGTGAGAGCACGCGAGGCATAAGTGCGCCGGAAAGCTGCGCGACGTCGCCGCCAAGACCCTGCTCTACGGCAACAAGAAGCCACATCAGCAAGGCAGCTTCGGCAAGACCTCACCGTACGTGAACAAGAAGCAGCAGCGGCACGTCAGCGTCGGCAAGATCCTTCCGTACGGGAACGAGAGGCCACATCAGCAAGGCAGCGTCGGCAAGATCTTGCTGTACGGGAACAAGAAGCTACATCAGAAAGGCAGCGTCGGGAAGATCCCACCGTACGTGAACAAGAAGCTGCAGCGGCACGTCAGCGTTGGCAAGATCCTGCTGTACGGGAACAAGAAGCCACATCAACAAGGCAGCGTTGGCAACATCCCACTGTACGTGAACAAGAAGCTGCAGCGGCACGTCAGCGTCGTCAAGATCCTTCTGTACGTGAACGAGAGGCCGAGGCAGCACGTCAACGTCACGAAGCAGATCTTGAAAACGTTCGACAATGGAAAGCGGCGAGGAAGCGCGCATATGGCCAGGCAAATTAACGGAAGAAAATTTCATAGTATTACTTCCAGGAGCTTCGCCTAATCTCATCATCATTCACCTCGTGGATCGGCCGTCAATTTTTTTTTTACTATGGTGATTTTGGGATGTTGAACCCCGCATATCAATCAAATTAAAACAAGTTAAATATTTTTCTCTGCTGTTGAACCTTTGAGCTATTTGCTCTAACACTGGTGAAGAACTTAGTTACCATCGTGAATTTGATGATGATTGATTTGATGATTGATTTGTGAGGTTTAACGTCCAAAAAACCACTATTGGATTATGAGAGACGCCGTAGTGGAGGGCTCCGGAAATTTCGACCACCTGGGGTTCTTTAACGTGCACCCGAATCTGAATACACGGGCCTACAACATTTCCACCTCCATCGGAAATGCAGCCGCCACAGCCGGGATTGGATCCCGCAACCTGCGGGTCAGCAGCCGAAAACCTTAGCCACTAGACCACCGTGGCGGGGCTACCATCGTGAATTTAATACGAAGAGTCGTAAATGCAGTTATCGATACCGCAAGAAGCGCCTCAAAATTGTATGGCGGTTTCGGGACGTTATACCCTACATATTAATCTATCGTACAGCAAGAAGTGAAATGAAGCTTCCTTACAATTGATACATCTGCAGATATATCTGTATGTTCTGTCTTCACCCCGTGTAGTTATTGATAGGATGCTTACGCAGCTCCGTAGAAGATAGGGCAACAAATACGATGTTGTATAGCGTGCCAGAATAAGCCACCAAGTGGTGCGTCTGTACTAAAATTATTTTTTTCTTCTTTGAAGGCAAACCTTTTAGAAACGTGTAACATCACCATCGGCGGCAACCGTCCCAAAGCGTGGGTGACGAGAGATGCACAGAACATCATTATCACATGAAGACTTGACTATATGGCGTCATCACGATGTCACAGATCTCAGACATTTGGCCCGCCATCATCATATCACTTTTTCTGGTGTGACGTCATGATACGTAACACCACACGGTGCCTTGTGGCGCCCTCCACTGGGCGGCCAACAAAACAGGAGAGCACACGACCTTAATTGCCAGTAAAGAACCCAGAAGTTCAAAAATTGTTATGAAGAGAAATATGAAGTATAGGGTTTGTCAAAAAGTCGTCTGACAAAGAAAAATCATATTTCAACAAAAATACTATCAAAAAGAACACAAAACAACAAAATGGACGTATCGGTGCTCAATACGAGTGCCATAAAAATATGCTCGCGTTTGCTATGAGACCATGCTACCAGAAGATTGTTGCGAATACGGGCTATACATCAAAAAAGTTACAGGAGTTGGACGATACTGTCTCAGGTCCCGTTAATTAGGGAGGCGACTGCCGGGCTGATTCCAAGGGCCGAAGTATCCACCCCCCGAACTGCACCATGAAAGTGCGGACACTTTAGAAGTGGTCCTATTTGGCGCGCCAGCCGAGGCCGGCTGTGGTCCAAAGAACGAGTCAGAGCCGAGAGTTGATGAATAAAACAAAATTATATTCTCCATTATGGCGGATGAAACGATACGCAATCATGCACACTCGGCAACAGTTCATTACAATAGTTCAACAATCAAGCAATCGACTACCCAATACAATCAGCTACAATCGAAACATCGAACACACACAACAATATGCGCTACAATGCAACACATGCATCAAACAACCAAGACGCTTAAAGACTAAAGACTTAAAATTTATTCAGTCCAAAGTCCTTGGAACAAAGTCTGAATGATACTCTTCCAAGAATCACTCACTCAAAGTCCAGCGCTGTTGTCGGTCCGCTGCCCCAGAAATTTCTCCTCCAGAAACTTCGCGTCTTAAATTGGCCGCTCTGCAAGCATCAAACTTATTCGCCGGTAACACGTCGGCTTCCCATGAGCAGCTACTGCAACGCATCTTCGCTCGCTGCCGGTAGACACACTCTTTTGCTTGTAACACAAGTCTTCACCTTTCAGGTGTAAACCCTCTTCATCACCTGCTTTGTCACTGGCGACAACAGCCTTCGCCGACACGGCGGATGACCCTACGCTCACTTGCGCCAAACTTCCTTCATCTCCAGCTTATGCACACTGGCGTCAGCTGTCTATATCTCTTGATTACCCTTCTCTGCTTCTCGCTTAAATACATTTCGCGCTAGATTCCAGAAAATTCTAATCGTTTCGTCGGCGCGATGCACATCCAAGGCTGGGGAAAGGACGAGACGTTTAGAGGACCATCCGAGACACGTGACGCTACTCTACATCACCACGCGACTTTCCTTCAAGATATTTCCAGGGCTTCCTCGGCGGCCGATGTGAGGAGGTTCGTCGGCGAAACTACGCTTCCGAGGGGGAGAGACGGCGCGTTCGGTTAGTCTGGATGCTTGTTTCTTTTTTAGCGTTCACCTTGAGGCGTCACTCCGGCGCTTTTTATCATCACTGTAGCCAGAAATCGGCCATGCCCTGTTTTCTGTGCGATCGTTTGTGACAGACCCGTTTCAGCTAGTTTCAAATTTTCGCGCCAGTGCGCCACCTATCTGGGCCATAGGGGAGAGGAAATGCATAGCCAGTTCCCATGACTCTGCCCACTTCGGCAAAGTGACACGACGCCAACGATACGTTACCATTGCGCAGCCATTGGCTGAGCATGTCATCTCCGACATGAGCACGTGTCATAGCGGCGTGAGGAGAAACTGCGGCAACAGGGGCAAGCGCCCTACTCTTAGCGATAAAGCAGCGCGATGCCTCCTTATCTCAAAGGTGTTCGTGTTGGCAATATTGCTTCTGCCGGTAGTCACGAGCTCTACAAAACGGCAGAGGGCCGCAGAGAAAAATAAAAGTGTGAACTGCACGGCTGAAACTCTAAGGCCGCTTAGCCGAGGCGCTGTTTCGTAGTACAAAAGACCAATCGACGAGCTCAGTGATACGTAAATAAGCGCGTGGGCAAGCTTGCGTCTCTGCAAGTACGAGGGGCATTGGTCACGTGAAGGAAATAGGCGGGAGAATAGCTTGTTCTTTTCCTTAATATGAAGAATCTGTGCGGCGCGGCGCGCTGTAATATAAAAAAATATGATTGCTGTGGTCTACTGTACAAATTTTCAATCTAGTTTGACAGGTTTGAAAAAAGACGCAGTCTGTTTTCTGGCCCTCTAAGAAAATTAAGTGAAGATGATTCTGGGCAATGGCATGTGGAGCAACGGCAGGTGTTCTCTGCTCTTTCATACATGAACCGAGAAGAAAAAAAGTCAGGCATTCGTCCTTCATAAAGGTTCTGAAAAAAATTTAAGACCTCTCTGGTGCCTTCCAGTTGTTTTAGGCATAGAGTTTCCTTCAAGTACACTAGGGGAAACATTGGTGCTAGTGTCTGTGAAAGCTGCAACGCATGACGCTTCAACGAGCGAGATAATGATTAGTAGTACATGGATTCGTCTAGACTTTCGTCTAGACGTTCGTTAAGGCTTCGCGTGGCTTTAAGCTCCTTTGTCACCAAACAACAATCAGCAATAAATTATCAGGTACGCTTCACCACATTAAAGTTTTAGGCTTACCAATTCAAACCTGGTCAGGAAGGTGAAAATGGTTTGTTCTTTATTCAAAACACGACCGAAACTCTATGGCTTTATTTGTCTGTATAACGGTCCTTGTGACTTTTTTTTATTTTTTAGGGCCACAGCGAACAAGCGCTCCTTTGGCTTTGAACTTCATTGAAAGGCAGTGTTTTCAGGACATTTTGCAAAAACTCTCTATGTGCTTGTGCAACTTGCTTTATGCGCACCACCTCCTATCGATGTAAAGTAAAAGAAAAAAAAACTGACAGACGTTATATTCAACCCAATCGATAACATAGATAAATATTCGAGTTCAACGGGTTGCTCAACAGCTGTTGTTCATCTAACTTGTTGCAACAGTGGTTCTCCGATCCTTTCTCCAGGGCCTCACAGGGTTTCGCTCTATCATCCGTGTAACGAGACTTTTTGTTGGTCGCAGGCACAGTTTTAAGCGTGAAGCACGCGCAAAAAAGTGGCCGACATCTACAGCTAGAGTTCAACGTCATTGCCACATACCCCTCCAGGTTTGGAATCTAAATGAACCATTTGTCCCAATTCGTTCCTTCTATGTTTTTCTTGGCTGGCATGTACTTTTTTTATTGTTGTTTTTGTCGTTACTAGACAAAGTAACGGCCTGTGTAGATACGTAACAAGCCTTTTCCGAGATCCTTCGTACAATGCGCTTCGCTGACCACAGGCCTTCTGCATTGCAACATACTGACCATTCCCTCCCTAGACCCGAGTCGACCAATCCGCCCAGTATTGGCCGTCGAGTAGACAGCACACACTCCTTTTGTCAATGGCGGCTGAATTGGCAACATCTGCTTGGGGACGTAAGAAATTAATGATTAGGCACAAGAAGTTGCGTAGAAAGGAAGTGTTATTTCTGAACAAATTACCCCCCGTGAGCAGCAATGCTTACACATAAATATCTGTAAGCATTATTAGGCACACGGGATTTCACCATTCCTGAGGGCCATCTTGTAACAAGTATAAATGTGATAAAGTAAGGACAGATACGAATGTTGCATGATTAGGCACGCATCTGGTTTGCTATCCTTTACTGGCAAAAACATCGAGTGCGTGGGAACACCGAAACTTCTCAGTGTTCGTAAAATCAGTTTGTAGTTAGAGAACACTGCTTCGTGTGCGGTCAGCTCAGTAAAAAACGAAAAAGTTGTCCATACAATTTTGATTTCACTTTTCTTCACTTCGCGCCGTGCGACAAAAATAGGAAATCTTACGCAGACTATGACATCGTCGAAAAAATTGTTCTTTTGGACTGCAACGCAATAAACTATTTATAGTATGTGAGCAGCTGCTTTGAATACAAGAAAGGGGAGATTATTATGGAACAGAACCTTGAAATAGTGAGGGCCTTCTGAAAAAATGCCATTGTAGCCACAGCCATGCATGCATCACAAAAATTCCGCACTTTCCAAACTAAGAATATTGTGTTGTACTTTTTTTTACAGTAAAAGCTGTTATGAGACCACTTTTTGGGTCACGCGCAGTTGTTGTTGTCAGCCTTCGCCGGCACTGCTGCTGCCGCCTCCAGTGTTCATAACCACCTCGCGCAAAAATAAAATAAACATCCTTGTACTAATGACAATGTTGGGCTGGAACCCGGTCCCGCTGGGGGCCAGCCCAATTTTCTACCACTGAGTTAAGCCGGTGCTTGTAACAATTTGTCAAACTTGACTTAGACAGGCATGACCTAGCACCAATGGCACTGTGGGGCTCGAACCCAATTACACTGGGTGCGAGCCCTGTATTCTACCCCTGAGCTTCACCAGTGCTTGCGACTTGTTGTCAAACTTGCCTGCTGCCAGCGGATGGTCTCGATGCCTTGTCAGTAGCCTCAGACCTACTCGTAGTGGTTCGTGTTCAAGATAAACACGAGCTGGACAAGCACGTGCATCTGCAATGGTGGCCTGGTGCATCGAGGTACTCCAAGGCAAATTCTTAGGGCATGCACTGAGCTTCCTCGAGTGTAAGTACAGCCGATGTGCGAGCACGGGAGAGAACAGGAGCGCTGTATCGAAGGTATCCAATAAAAAAGTGCCTAGTATAGCTGCAGAAAAGATGATTTCGATGATCCCACTGATTTTCCAGACATATGGCAAATGACTTGGACAAAGCTGTCTAGTTTTTTTTTCTTAGCGGTGAGACGTACTTCGACCAAGACAAATTACGATCGATGATAGCTGCGAGGAACTTGTGATGAGTTGCCGAAGGTAATATGTTCCGATAGATCACTATGGTGTAGCAAGCCATGGATTTTCTCGTAATCGGCAGGGTTGCACTTTTCGTTGGTGACAGTTGTAGTCCGCAGGTATTGAGTATTGCAGACGTTGTTCATACCGCACGTTGTAGTTTCTTTTGTACTTGCAAACGTGTTAGACTCGTGGTCCAAATGCAAATGTCATCTGCGTTCACAGACACCGAAATTTTGCCTCCTAGTTTAACGAACTTTTTAACGAGGCCAACAAGTACGATATTAAATTATGTTGGGCTCATGACTCCACATTGAGGAACGCCACGATAGACCGGAATCTTATTTGTGTCACCGTCAGCAGTATACATGAGTATATTTTGTTCTTCAAGATAGCTGGCTATCCATTGATGCATGTGGCCTCCATTGCCATAGTCTTCAAGAGCATTTAAGATGGCGTCATGCAGAACTTTGTCGAATGCGCCTTTGATATCAAGAAATACTGCAGCCGTTAGTCGGCGGCACCATTCATGATGTTCAACGGTTGTTACCAAATCAATCACACTGTCAATTGATGACCTTCCCTTCCAGAAGCCAGTCATGGCGGCAGGATTTACTCTTTGCTTCTCTAGGAACCATTCCAATCGCATCAGAATCATTTGTTCCTTGAGTTTTTCTACAGAACTTGCTAGCGCCACAGGTCTGTAGGACAGCGAATCGCGGGGAGACTTGCCAGGTTTCAGCAATGCCACGATATTTCTAGTTTTCCAGTGTGCTGGTACAGTTCCAGATGCCCAAGAAAGGTTGTACAAAGAACACAGCTCTTCGTTTGCCCGAGGACCAAGGTGGCGCAGGGTAGCATAGGTGATTTCATCAGGCCCAGGTGCACTAGAACGTTGCGAACTGGACATAGCCGCACGAAGCTCTTGCAGCGTGAAAGGATGATTGAGACGGACGTCTGCAGTAGGGGGTGCGCACCGAAGCAGTGAGCCCTCTGTTGTTGCAGAGCAACAGGGGTGCATGCAAATGTCTTCTGTAAACTGTTTCTCGCTGCATGTTCTCAAGATGGCCAATGCACGGAAAGGACGCGGTTGCTGAGGAAAAGATGGTAGAGCTCATACGACGAGCCATATCTTAGACAGCGGTTTTTGTGGCTCCAGGGTGGTGCAAACTGACTTCCAGTTCTGAAAGCCAAGCTTTTCTAAGTACCTCTGAATTTTCTTTTGTACGTTACGAGAGGTCCTCAGGTCTGTGATTGATTTCGTTTGCCTGTATTTGTGTTCAGCTTGAAGACGAACTACCCGAAGCTCTTCGTATACCATGTCAACCTGGGGTCCTGGACTTAGATCTTGTGAAAACACGTGTAGTGGTCAGTGCTGCTCTGGCAATTCTTTCTTCAATTTTGGTCGGAGAATTTATAGAGCTACAAGACTTTTCTAGCTCTTCTTGAAAAGCCTCCTAATCTGTGCATCACCTTCGAATTCTTGCAACGCCAGTATACCATCGTAGTTGTATGTTAGTAGAAATGTGATCAAATGTGATCATTTAACGTCTACGCACCAGGCGGCGGGTGTTGAAAAGCACCGAGAAGCGACAGCTAAGTCGAAGCAGCTGATGTACGTTGAGGCACGGAGATATGTCGGTGATCAGTCGTTTAGGATATAAGAGCCATTGTTGCTTGTGAAGCCTAGGAGTTGTCTTCCTCGAGTACTTATGACACTGCTGCCCCAAAGATGGTGATGTCCGTTGAAGTCACCTATGATGACGTCAGGTCTTTCACTCGAGTCGATGACAAGTTTCAGGTGTTCAGCGCCAAATCTCCCGCTTGGCGAGATATAACCACCAATTATCGATACTGTACGTCTTTTTAGCTTTAACGTGGTGGAAACGTACTTGTTGCTGCTATGCTTAGGTATTCGGTTAGAAAAATACGTGAGGTCATAGCGCACGAGTAATAAAACTTTGCTAGGGTTTCCACTTTCATATGCAGACATAGTTCATATCCAGACAGTATGAATGGTAAAGTCATATTCGACTTGCATATTACAGCAACAGGGAATTTCAGCATTCTCTGCTTAAAATCTTCAAGGTGACCTCGTAGCCCTCGAGCGTTTCATTGAAATATAACAGAACGATTAATTCTTTCACTCAGTGACGACGATGAGGCTGCAAGCGCCATGATTTTTGTTTGTTTTAGACATCACGAAGCACCGGTTCTAGTCCATCTAGAATTTGCACTGTAGCCTTGGCAACAGACGTATTGACACCAACAAGCAGCATTCGCAAGGAAAGGAGCACATCCGATGACGAAGTCTCATGTGTATGCCGGTTTTCTAGTCCTTGCACTTCAGCACTCCGAGACGGCAGAGAAGGCCATGAGGTATTATCCGTCACGTTCTTCAAAGAAGGTGAGACTGGAGGTTGAGATACCACTTCAGATATAACAGGATCTCTTGCTGACTCATCGGGCAATACAGGCTTTCGTACACTTGTCGATGCTGATCTCCTACTGTGGTTACTAGAGCGCCTCTGGCAATGGTGCACCTTAGAAGCCGCTTCTATATGCCTATAGGGATCTCGTGCCATCTTCCTAAGCATGGTCATTTCAGTCTTTATTCGAGGGCAATCTTTCGACCTCGACTCATGCGGGCCATCGCAGTTAGTGCACTTCCGGTTAGATACCCCGCATGACGACTCTTCATGGTCTCCGCTGCAGCGGGGACAAGTCAACCTGTTCACGCTTACAGCGCTAACGTGCCCAAAGTTACGACATTTGCGGCATTGTAATGGTCTAGATACGTTCAAAAGCCCACTTTCACATGTGATGGCAATGGGTCCCTCTCAAAAACTATCTTCACACAATTCGACTGTCCAAAACGGCGTACACCTTTGATAATGACGGTCGAGGATGTCAGCTAGCATTAACAAATCACTGCTATTGATATCCTTATCCACATCAAAAGTCACACCAGCAATGGTGCAGCCTCCATTTATAATGAAGGAGAAGGAGAGCATAGGTATGTTGCCCATTTGAGTCACAGCCTTCAATGCATTGAGGTTCCCTCGTGTAGAAACGTCAATAGCGAGTATATACCTTTTGGGATTAATGCGGATCTTTTTTATTTGTCCTGGAGGTACCCTTCCAAGATACACCGTGAGAGCTTGTCTATTCAGGGAATTCAGGTTGCCTGTAGCAGTTATAGGGACGTAAGTAATTGTGCACGTCTGTGGAAAGGACGATGCATTGTGACTGAGGTCACTCCCGCTTGAAATCATGCGAAGCTTCCTCTTCAAGCTGTGGTTCGTGGCTGCAGCATATCCACCGTCAGATTCCATGTCATCCCCGTCTGAGCAGCTCGATGACCTCTATAGTGCCATGTTCAGATGCTCTAGCGAAACCAGTCCTATTTGACGCTTGCAGGTAACATCCCGGTATTGGCGCAAGAGGGGGCGGAGCTTCCGTTTTTGCTGTCACCAACGCACCCACGACAGAGGTGACAGTACGAGGAAGTTTGAATAAGAACCACAGACAAACAGTAACAGCAGCACAGTAGAGGCTTGTCTTCTTCGTCTTCCCAGGAAGAAAAAACAAGAACATCGAGAGCGAAGGCAGGAACGTTAACCAGGCACATGGCTGCTTTGCTACACTACGCTTGGAGAATGGGAAAAAGGAGTATAAAGATGAGACAGAGAGGAAAGAGAAAAAAAAAGACAAGAACATTGTCAGTCAAGGGGCTGGCGCGTATGCAGTGGTGGCACTACAAAAGAGGTAAAGGCGCATCATATAATGTGCAATTATTACAGATGGGCTCAAAAACACGCGCTGTTTCTTATTGCGTGATACTGTTCCCACAAGAAAGAAAAAGGAATAATGAGCCACAATTTGAAGTAATTCAATGGTCTCTTCCTTCTTGAGTTTCTTCGATTTCGATCTCATTTGTAACAGTTCGCTACTGCTTAGAGTGGGCTCACCTACACCGTTTTCAGCACAAAAGGGGTGCGGACATGCGAAAAAGTAGTTCAGAAGTGAAATCTTTTGAAGGTCAGTTCCAGATTCTCTGTTAACGCGTCTTTTTTATTACTGCGAAGTACTTTGTTGTAAAAGAGAACGTCATGGATTCCGCAATTTAGTCAAGAGCACAACCAATAAAAACAAGCGTAAAATTCTCAATCTGCGTTGTGGACTCTGTATACGCACTCAACCGTAAGCTCTTATTCATTGACAAAAGCGATCTAGGGCGAAATTCTTGGTTTGAGTGTTTATCGAACTTCGGCGTACGATGCCCAAGGGGCCGATGTGAAAAGCACGAACCGAGACAGGCTCACGTAGTAAAGTTGGCTCCGCATGCAGAGCTTCTTATTTCGCACAGCACGGTATTTCCTTCAGTCCTTGTATGTGGTCGCACATACTGCTGCGGAACAAGATTTCTTGCACTTTACTATCATCCACTCTCTTTCCGTTCTTGACAGAGGGTAAAAGTAATTCGGCATGGCACTATACCCAGATTCTCCAGTAGACGAGATTGTGTGCGTATGTTCCATCCCTCTGACTTGGACATAGAACGCTACGCTGTTTTGCCGAAATTGATCTGAGAAGCATCTGCAGCATGCAAAGCGGAGAATCTTTATCTAGTTCCTTCACTTCGTCCGGGAAGGCTCAATGTTTATTTCTTTTATGAATTTTCGATGGAGGCGGAAATGCTGCAGGCCCGTGTACTCAGATTTGGTAGGGGTTAAAGAACCCCAGGTGGTTGAAATTTTCGAACCCCTTCACTATAGCGTCTCTCATAATCATATTGTGGTTTTGGGACGTTAAACTGGATATATCGATCAATCAATTCCTTTTATGAATATTGGCTCAGTTGTTCCTGCTCCTACTATTCAACGGTTGGCTTTACAACGTATATACTACGACATGGACTGTTTTCTGCGTTAGTAGTAACAGACTTTAAATAAATATTTAACTGCAACTCTTGTATTATTCAATAAATTTTGCAGCTAATATTACTAGCGCTATTGAAAGTCATCAGCAAGCAATCACGTTCTCAAAAATTCAAGGCAACAGTATAATCAAAGTATCCAAGCAGAGGTGCCCGAATAGTTGGTTACCCGTGTGAAAAGATTTCAGTAGTAAAACAAAGCATGTTGTGTCCCGGGCTATATCGGCTGTGGTCACAGAAGGTAGTCGAGTTTGTGAGTCCTTTGTTCTTGAAAAAAAAGACGGAGTCAAGTACCCACATGTGTTTTTTGCAATTACGAGGCATCAAACCACTTTCATGTTATATCATCATCATCATCGTCATTCTCGGCCTGCTATAGCCCACTGCAGAACAAATTCATTTCCTAAACAGGCCTTTTTTATTCTAAGCTAATTAAGGTGATTCAATTTTAACTCAGTGAGCTTCATTATTTTGTCTCATCTTAGTATAATATGTACGTTCCTCGACTGCATTTACCATTCGTCGGCAACCACCTCGTGGCTACTACTATCCACCAGTTGTCTTTCGTTCTCAACAGCTTAGATCCGCTTCTTTCGTTTGATTTCAACTTGTATCTCCGCCGACCTTGTTTTTTATTTAGTTTTTTTAATTCTACCATCCGTCAATATTTGTATGCAATTGACCATAAAAATATATATTACCAACATTATCTTCATTCTAGACAAAAAAAACTTTTCTCAGATAAGTCAACTAATTTGTTAATAGTCCAAGAGCCCCCTCGACTACATCATTCTAACAATAATATGCTCTACAGATTTCCATTTAAAAATTTCTATGCCATCAGATACTTTACTGCCAAACTATGGGTAATGAGTAACAAGGTAATTTTGAATACTTTTGTGCATCGATACACCTTTACTCTAGGATTGCCACATCAGGCTTCACTGGCGCAATCCGTCACAGTCAGAACCATTTATTGCTTTCTTCCCACGGCTCATCACAGCGATGAATGGGCCGTCAGTACAACACTTACATTTTCCTTGGGCGCATCTGCTCTCAAAGTCGATTGCTGACGGCAGTTGACTTTTTTTGGCAAGTTTTTTTGTAACAAAAGATGATTGGTTTGCTTTTAAATTTTTCTGGTGTGCCCCCGTATTCTTCATGCTCCTGACGCTCGCAGTTGAGGATAACAAAGATTCGCGAGCCCATATTGCGTGACGTAAAAGAATAAATCAAAGTAAACTGAGCGAAACCAATGCACCTGGCTTCATTAGAGCGGCGAGAGCTTTCGGCTCACGTTAATTGAAGTCTTGTCACGCAAAACCGGAAGGAACCAGCCTTTTTTTTATATAACCAAAGGGTGCCACGTCAGATGGAGCCATTGAAAGAAAACAAAGGAAGATCACAGTATGAGGTACATCGTTTAACAAGTGCCTAATAATATAAAAACAACTTTCCTGATTGCATTTTGTTCAAAGTGAAAAATAATACACCAAACTGGGCCAGGTTTCTTTTAAGAAACATCTCCTTAACAAATAACGAGTGTTATAAAATTCTGGTATCAAACATTTTTATGAGAAACTGAAGTTTTGTAGGCAAAAAATAAAACTGCACACATCACCGAAGTGACAATCCTAGCAGTGTAAATAAAAAAGTACAACATATGCCATGTCCCAGGACCAAACGAAGGGTAGCCATCGAGGGAACTCTTTTCAAGCACGTCCCAAGAAATCTATTTCAGATGTTCAAAGGGGAAAGGGATTCGTAACTTACTCACTCTGGTGTGCGTTCTCACTTAAGTTTTTGTGCTTATTCTTCACAGAAGAAAAAATGACAATGAGCGTGCATAAAAAGCGTAAGGCAGCTTGGCCCTGAGGGTGCCAAGCTTGAAAGAAGAGCCGAGTTGGCGAGCATTCATTGCTTATCTTTAGATGTTTTGTTTCCCCGTCCTTTTTTTCCCCTGTTTTCTTTCCCATTTCGTTGATTTGTGTTTATCCCCAATTTCCCTTTTATTTTTTATTTTTTATTAGGTTTCTTCTGTTTCTTTCCTAATTGTTTGACAATTTCTCTTTTCTCGTTCTCTCAGTTGTGCGCATGCTTCTTCTCTTTTTCTGTTTCCATACCTGGTTTCGCCTGCGTTATCCAAGTGCAATTGTAGTGACAAAAAAATTCAGTACGTTCATCCATACATGATCACCGTGCTCACATCTGAAGAGTTGGCTGATTGATTAGATAGTATCGCCAAGAGATTACAGAAGCACTTTACATCTTAATCACACTTATTCTTTCCCAAACCTTTCTTTGATAGACAAACTTCATCGTGTTGTCATGTCCCTGTACCCAATTCAGCTTCAGGTTCAGACGGTATTATGAGATATGTGTAAAGAACGCTATTCATAGTGTCTCCTCACGACCACCTTATTGTGGCTAACCAGTTACTTTGGAAAGGCTGGATTCATGCGGATCGCAGAACGGCAAAAATCCTCCCTTTGCTTAAAAAAAGAAGATGCAAGTGCAGGTATTGACAACACATAAAGCCTCTCGCATTCACGTCTCATGTAATAAACAAATTTGAAACAGTATTATACCTTAGAACCATTGTATATATGGCATATATCTCAGTACTAAGCCTTTGTCAGATAAGATTTTGACCTAGATGTTCCATTTGGGATGTACAAGTATATTTGTAGGGATGGATGCATTCGACTTTCTCATCACAGGCGTCACAATTCAGCCTTAGTCACTAGAGATTTGGCAAAGGCACAAAACCGTGTATAACATGCCGCCCTGCTCAATATATTAGAAAGCTTGAAGTTCCCACGATAGATTAGCAAATGGATGCCCGAACTTCTAAAGGGCAGGAAACATTTAGGAACGTTCACTATTATGCTATCGTCTGCGCGCTCACAGACGATAAAAGCTTTGAAGCGTGGAAGCTTGGGCAAGTTAGTAGGACATAACTGAATGCATGAACAGCGCAACCTAGAAGTAGTTACTTCGTAACTACGGAAGCGAAAAAACAAGGACAGAAAAGAGCGCTGAATTTCAACAACGAGTTAATACCGGAGTGGTGTACATATATAGGCGAAAAATGAGAAGAATGGGCATGCGTAGAAGGGTGCAGGAACAACTACTGCAATACAATGTCAGCAAAACTCTTGTCTCTTGTTGAATGGGCTGAAAAAACAAATTCATATGTCACTTAAAAAAGATCGAGATACGCAATCACCTTTTGCAACAACGCAACCGATGGGAAACACACACATTTACCGTCAAACTTGTTTATTTGATAAGCTTCAATTATCTGACGCGTGGCCTGCGAGTTGTGCTTGCTTAATAACTCGCGACGCTCAAAAACTGGCACGCAGCCGCAGTCTCGGCAGTGGATTCCGAGGTGTCCTTGAACTACGTTGTGTACATTGTTATTGTGCTCTCTTACTTTGGGCAGTGTGTCAGATTCAAGGCGATATACCAGGCGCACATCTCCGGGTTATCACTCTAAACTGCTTTCCGTATGTTCATGATTCATATTCATTCAAGGAACAGAGACTTGAACCCCATTGAAAAAATGTCCACCATAGAAATGGTGGATTCCACCAACTACCATTTTGGTAGATTATGGCAGTGGAAGTGTTGGTGGCACATGGTGTATGGTGGCGTATGGTGGAGCGGATGGTGAATGGCGCACCCCAGTTGGCAATGGTGGAGCACGAAGCAGTGTAAGAACCACCGTGACTAGCTGCCACTAAAGAAATAATAAAAATTATTGTATAAAAACGAATGTAGCAAGCAACCATAAAAAAAAAGGTGCACCAGCGTTGAATTGAACCTGCCTCCTCCGGATTTTGAACTGAGCATACAAACCACTGCGCCACGCCGACTTTTTTTTCTTTATTGAATGAAATTATCACTAGTAAAGTACACACAACATACCTTATCAGAATTCAGGCAAACACACACAAGCGTCAAGAATGGGAAGCAACTCCGGAACGGGGTCAAAAGTCTCGACAACACTGCGCACTTGAGCAGCTGCTTCTCGGAAGACAGATCTCGTCGACCGTGGTGGCTCGGCGTGTCTATCCATCATGGGACTTTTCCATAGTGAATAAAGTCCCAGCAATATAAACAGGTCATAAGGAGTATTATCAGTCAGACTCCTTTTCAATGGGAGGAACCTAATACCGTGAGCTGTGATTAGAAGTTCTTTTCTTAATGTTCTTTTTAGAATGTCCAAAAAAAAAACTGGCATGACAATGAATAAAACAATGCTCTATAGTCTCAGGTTGGTTGCAGAGTCTACACTTCACTGTCCAGGCTACGTATATTGATTTTTTCATTCAGCCATGTTTTCACTTCCAGCGTGGAAGTGTGCAGTTTAAACGAAAATGTTTTCGCTGAAGGAGATATCAACATTCTAGATACACGAAATAATACATTGTGACCAGGCAAAAGCGAATATGGCTTTCAATGAAAACGTTCGGAAAAAAGGTTATTCACAAGTGCAGCGGTTAAATTTGTTCTGCCGATAGTATACAAATACTCTAAGCTAAACCTGGCTTTCGAAAAATTGACAGTATCAGCAATTTCTGTAGGAATCCCCGCAATGGCAATTCCTTAGCAACGCTTGTTGTGACATGAATAAAAAGAAGGTGGTAGCATAGACGGTTACGAAGAACCGCAAAAAGAAAGGGGTGGCACACATCCTTGAGGTAAAAAAATCGCAACACTTACTGTCGCAAGAACAAATGCACAAGGCCGAGGCCACCCTTTTCAAGCGGAAAAAAAAGATCGTCTGTTCTCATGGGTTCCCAGGAAGAGCTCCAATTAAAGCAGGCGAATATCCTATGAAAGGCTTGAATGCGTACACGAGAGCAGTGCAACACCTGCAGAATATAAATAAGCTTTGATGCAAGAAATATATTGCACGCTTTCGCTCTTGCAAAAATGGAAAGCTCCCGTCCGTGCCATGTTACCACCTTTCGGCGGATCGTAGTTATCGCAGCGGTCCAGTGTGGACCGCTGTTACGAAAGTTATCAAGAAGCGCACCAATGTATTTCATAGGAGTCACATTCCAATGAATATTTGTGAAGACCGAAGTAGTTTGGGCCCACATGCCTAGCCAGAATCCACTACTTTTATCAAAATTTACGCTGGCGCCAGCGACTTCACAGAAACGTAAAGTAGTGTTGACTGCTTCTTGAACGCTGGGTTTATCAGCGCAAAAGAAGGCAATGTCATCTGAATAAGCTACTTCTTTATATTCCTCCGCATTATATCGGTAGCCTTTTGTGCTAGACTTTAGAAGCACACTTAAACATAATGGTTACACATAAATTGCACAAAGCAAAGGCGAGAGCGGACATCCCTGACGTACAGATGAATTTAACTCCATTCTATTAGAAAGTGTGCGATTTACAGTTAGCCTAGTTGTGCACTTCGTATAACCGAGTGAAATACCATTGTACAGTACATCACGCAACTGCAGGTGTCTTGGGAGCCGGAACAAAAAGGCATGCTGTACCTTATCGAATGCTTTTGCAAGGTCAATTTGAAGGAGGGCTAGTGTGTCCGTTCGACCATCAATACATTCAAGAACTGAACGGGAAATATGAATGTTTGTCTGCATAGAGCGACCACGAATTCCACATGTTTGGTGGTCACCTACACATTTAGTATTCACTGTATGTAGTTGATTTGTCAACAATTTAGCGAATATTTTGTAGTCAACGTTACATAAAGTTATAGGCCTATATTCGTTAACTTTCTTTAATGCGTCAGGATCAGCACTTTTTTGGAATAATGTTGTATGCCCCTGATAGAAAGAAGGAGGAAGTTCACCACGGTCATAAGCCTCTTTAAAAAGTTGCTCAAGGAAAGGTATCAGAAGTTCCTGAAAAGCTATGTAAAATTCGCCACTAAGGCCATCTGGGCCAGGAGTTTTGTTTTTCTGTAACGTTCTTATTGTAAATCTAATTTCCTCTCTGGTTATGGGCCCATCTACAGTAAGTCTATCATCATCATCATCTTGTAACTGAGGCACAAGGGCAATGAAATGGTCACGTTCTTCCTCAAAATTTTCCTGAAGCTCAGCCGCGGTGAACAAACTTTTGTAATAATCTTCAAATGCGGCTCTTATTTCACATGTCTCTGTGCAAAGGGAACCCCGCGACTCAATTCGCAGTATCTGTTTTGAAAGTGCATATCTCTTTTCATCACCGAGGGATTTTTTAGTGGGTTACTCTTCAGTGAAATGGGCAACACGGGAACAAATCTTTGCTCCTCTGTGTAAATATGTATCATGTTTTTGTATTCTGCTCGAATTACGTTTATCTGGTCCACGTACAATTCTGGCTGTTGACTTTCAAAAGCATGGAGTTTATGAAGTAAATCATAAAGATAGCGTTTTTCAGCTTTTTTTCTTTGCGCTATTTCACATGAAATACTAATTGCCTGATAATTGACTCTTTCTTTGAACCTTTCCCATTGAGCGAAAACTGGCAGCTGTTGGCACTGTGCCACCTCTTGTACCGATTCTTTTACTATTTTAACAAAACAATCTTCGCGCAACAACTGCACGTTAAGCTTCCTTAGGTCCGAGTTTAGAGAGGTTTTACGAAAGTTTGCAGCACCCCAAGAAACAGTGAACAAGCAATGATGTGTAAAAATTATGTGCTTTACATCATAATTATGAATGTGAGACCATAGGTTTAGAGATACATACACACGGTCAAGCCGAGCATGAGAGATGCCTTGAAAGTGCGTGAACTTCACCGAGGAAGGTGCATGTGCTCCCACATCTATCGAATTGTGATCATTCAATATTTTCTGCAGTTAGGTTGGACTTGCATCATAACGATTTGTTATATATGAACACAAATACAATTGCGTCACAAATACAATTAAGGTCTCCAAACACTATCGACGTTCTGTCAGTGTTTAGCAGCGAAGTTAAAGAGAGAAAAAAAAGCATTCCTGTCATTTACTTTGGATGGACTATAGACACAGATAAACGTCAAATAATGGGAATAAAAAGATAAGTCGCAACAAATGAGGCGTCCTTTTCCATCAGCATGTAGGGACGTCAAATGACGTCAAAGTATGATTCAAATGCTTTCTAACTAATAGAAAGCATCCAGCGGATGCACCACGTGCTGCACTAATGTATAAGTTATAATCTCTGAAAACTTCCCGAGTAAGATCGGTGACACGAGCAGCTGAAATCTTAGTCTCTTGCACTGCAAGTACATCAATGTTGTACTGCTCAAGCACGTGGTGCAACTGCCACTGACGCCTTAAATTCCTCAAGCCACGTACGTTGAGTGTCGCTACACACATGGGAAACATCAGCGCGGTAGCCATTTTGCTATCTTAAAACTTTTGTAGGTCACCTTTACCTTCTTTGCACTTTTTGGCAGCGCTTCCTGAGGACGCTGGTATAGGCGGCGCGTCTCTCGGTCCCCAAAGAAGGTGACACGTGGATCACATGAAGACACTTGCTGAGTCGTGTCTGGCACACTCGTTGTTGCTTCATCGGTGACCGGTGCCTGACGCTTGCTTGTCTGACCGCTATCCATTCCTTCTTTTTCCTCATTGTCAGGAGGCTTGTATTTAAGGTCTTTCAAGTGGTGTTCTTCTGCAGAATTGTATTCATTTATGCTTTCACTGGTGTCGTTAGCGATGTTATTTTGCGTGCCGAGGGCATCCATGAACAAGTGTTCAGCTTCCTTCAAGGCACCTTCTGCTCCTCCCGCTGCTTCTCCTGTCGCATCAACCACCTCAGTGACATCCATAAGATGATCCAGTTGCTGCTCTTCTTTGGATCGGCCAGAACGGAGTTTGTTGGCATAAGTCGACACGCAGGCATCCGACGAGTGACCAAATCGCTGGCACTGCAAGCACCTCGGTGTTTTGTACTGTCGACGTACATGCCCCACTCGCTTGCACCGAAGACACAGTGGAGACCTACCAGAAATAAGTACGATACATTGGTGGCCATAAATTGACATAAGGTGTGGTATTGAGCTCACAGTAATGGTGTCCTTGAGCTCCAAAGCAACGTCCCTATTTGTTGTCATCCATTGTTCCATTCCTGCACATCTCCATACCTCTCTCTGAACGAACTTCACAACGGCGTAAGCTTGGAACGCCTCTTCAATACGTCGCGATTCAAGATGAGGCGGAGGTCAAAGAAGTTTCAGCCTAATATTCTTGTTCTCCGGATCTAGCCCAATGTACTTCAGCCCTTTCACACGAAGCTCACGACAAGTGACGAGTTTCTGTTTCGCCATGCTGCTTGCACACGTAACAATCCATACATGGCTCATTCGATACTGGCCAACTCCTATAATGTCCGCTGTGCTCACCACTGTAAGCAGCGCGTCACGGAAGTTTGGGGCACGGTACGGCCTACGACTCAAGTCGGCATGAAGAAAAACGGAATTGAAAATGTCGTTACCGGTTGGAAGACGTGGCAGGACGACTTTATAGCTTAAGTCTTCACGGCCACGCCGACACATGGCGACTAGGGTGCTAAAGAAGTACTTGACTCTCAATATCACTGTTTAACTTCAGTTCTGTTTGTTTTTTACTCGGCAGAGACGGGATCTGCACCTGCTACTAAAATTTTCACATTTGATAAACACGAAGAACTGCTGCGTGTAACGATTGTCACTGCGATAATGGCAACAACGCAATGTTTTTGTTACAATTCACAACCGCAAGGTAAAAAAAGAACTCAGTGGACTGAAGAGCAGGGGGAGTTTATCAGCGGTTATTGGCAAGTTTATTATCCGTTTCTCGCTCCTTCCAAAGGGCGATATCAGTTCAGACTTTATGACGCTTCTATGCTCATTCGATAGATACGCCCACACAATTGATTTTGATGTTTTTCGCGCAACGCACCCGGCAGTCGTGCCAGCGCACTGCTGTTGCTCTGTCTTTAAGAACAGCTACATAACGGCTTGTCCAAAACGAATACAGTGCGGCAGAAACATTATGCTGTTATATTGGCTCAGTAAGCATACGAATTGACGAGTCTGTGTTCTCGCATAAGAGCCAGGGAAGTACCGGCGAGTGCGACCGGCGGCTGTCGGGGAAAGGAGGCACACTTTTGGTGGAGGTGCTGCAAACGCGTCGCATCGATGTTTGTCGCTTCTTGCGCGGACACCGTACACAATAAAAAGGCCTCATTTAGGTTAAATGATGCCACAGCTGTGCTATATTGTCGTTTTTACTCGTCTAAATTGTGTATTCTGAAACCCAGAAGCGCCGATAACACTTGTACGGGCTTGGTCGGTATGACTAACCTTTGGTGGAAATCATGGTGGTAGAAGAGAAGGGTGAAAGTCAAATTCGCTGAGGCTCATCTCGACGCATGTCGAAAGTGAAAGTTTATGCATATTCTTACGCACTTTGTTAACTTAAGGGTAAGGCTAAACAATAGCGTGTGCAAGAATTACCAGAGTTGCGTTTCTAGCGTGGCGACATCAAGTGACCACTGTGTTCTGCTCTAACATTGAAAGAGTCAATTGCGAACTGGAGCCCACTTATTTGTCGACAACTGTGCGCCGATGTAAAACATTTATTGTCATGTTCACAGTGACAACTCTAGTCTTCTAAACATCCCAACAAAAAAACACATCGCGGATGTCAAACTGATGTAAGTACGTGCGCGAAATGTAAACATAATCCCGGCCACATACTCTATGCTCCACAAAAATTGAAGCGTTCTTGACACCCCAGTAATAAAAAACGTACTAGAAAGCGTAACGAGCAGCGTTGGTTTCTTCTGACCGTAAACATATATCTCTGCGCGTTCAAGAATGAAACATTACAAATAAGTGATTTGACATACTGTTGTCACAGGTCCCGTTAATTAGGGAGGCGATCGCCGGGCTAATTCCAAGGACCGAAGTATCGGCCACCCGAACCACACCACGAAAGCGTAGACAATTTAGAAGTGGTCCTATTTGGCACGCCAGCGGACGCCGGCTGTGGCCCAAAAAACAAGTCAGAGACGAGAGTTGATAAACAAAACAAAACTATATTCTCAATTATGGCAGATCAAAACGCTACACAAGTATGCACACTCGACAATAGTTGAATACAATATGTCACCAATCAAACAACGTACTACTCAGTACAATCAGCCTAACTCGAAACAATGGACACAGACAACAATACGCACTACAATGCAGTCGCATGCATCGAACAACCAAGACACTTAAAGACTAAAGAGTTAGAAAACCTATTCAGTCTAAAGTTCTTGGAACAAAAGTCTGAATGATACTCTTCCGAGAATCACTCAAGTCCAGCGTTGTTGTCGTTCCGCTGCCCCCGAACTTTCTCTTCCAGGAAACCTCGCGTCTTCAATTGACCGCTCTCCAAGCACCAAACTTCTTCGCCGGTAACACGTCGGCTTCCCACACGCAGCTGTTGCCACGCGTCTTCGCTCGCTTTCCTGTAGCACGAGTCCTCACCCCTTAGGTGGAAATCTTCTTCTTCTCCTCCTTTGTCACGGAAGAGAAAAGGCTTCGCCGACAAGGCGGCACACCCTACGTACTTTGGCGCAATATTTCTTCTTCTCCTGCTTTGTCACTGAGGACAAAACTTCGCCGACTACACAGCGGAACACCCTACGCACTCTGGCGCATACTTTCTTCTTCTCCTGTTTTGTCACTAAAGACAAAACCTTCACCGACAGACGCGGCGGAATGACCCTACGCACATAGGCGCTAACTTTGTTCTCCTGATCTCCCATCTCTGCTGTTCGGTTAAATAACTTCCGCGTGAGATTCCAGAAAATTCTCCTCATTTCGTCGGCGCGATACGCAGCGAAGGCTAGAGAAAGCGCGAGACGGCTTGAGGGCCGTCCGCGACAGATGACGCAACCCTGCATCACCATGCCCCTTCCCATCGAGAACTTTCCAGGGCTTGCTCGGCCGCCGATATGAGGAGGTTCCTCAGCGAACCTACGCTAACGAGGGGAGAGAGACGCGCGCCCGGGGAGTCTGTGGATGCTTGTTTTCTTTTTTTTATCATTGACCTCAAGGCATCTCTCCGGCGCTTCGTCGCGAGAATTTGGCGGCGCGCCCTGTTTTGAGCGCTCGTTTTGTGACAACTGTCATGTGCTTTTCATCATGCCACCGTCATCAACCAAACTTCCATTATTCCACCGTCATTCACCTTGCTCACCAAGCCTTCCACCAAACACGGTTTGCCTCGCCACCATGAGCCGGCATTTTCCACCGTCACCACCATTGGCTCGCCACCAACGCCACCATCTGCCACCATTTTTTACACTCTAGCCGTCATCAGCCCGCATTTTCCACTGTAACCACCGTTGGCTCACCACCACTACCACCATCTGCCATCATTTTTTCCACTCTCGCCGTCATCAGCCATGATGCCCACTACAGTATCCCACTATATCCACTATTCTTTCCACCATATCCACTAATGATTCCAGCATCCACCAACCAAGGATTTTAAATAGGGTCTATCAGTGCTACTCATCAATCGTCATTGTAAGACGACATTGTGAAAAGGTACCATTGCGGCAAAGCCTGAGCCTTATATCGCGGCTGTTCGCAAAGGTGCTGGAATTTCGCCGGGCTTTCTGTCCGGGCACTAAAAGTTATTTCGGATCTCTCAACTACAGCTCCCCTCGCAGCTTCTTTAAGCATCTTGACTGCAGTACATGCAATGTAAAACTAGCAGAAATATATGCAATACCGAAGTGTGATGTAAATATGTTTCCTTATAGAGAGTTGCGTTATATGTTGCAAGATTGACCTTCTGGAATCGCTCAGAGATCTTGTTTATTGTGTTTCGGCCGTACATATTTTGAGGCTTTCCCAATTGTGATCGTCGGGGTCTGTTGTTGGCATTACGTCTTTAAACACTGTTTGTAATTGCTTGATCAACGCTTGAGCTAGTTCTTGAAGAATATTATTAAAATCATTTCAGTATTTCCTTATTAATGCAGTGAATAAAGCGCATCTGTTTATGTTCCGAAAACTACGAGGTACTGCTCAACTTATAAACTCTCATGTTATAGGTAACGCAAATATATATGTTAAATGGTTGCATTTAACCTTTAAAATCAACACAAGTTCAATAGAGCACCGCTTTTCAAGCTTTAGCCTTAAATACGGCAATACTTTAAAGAGCCTGCCAAAGTTAAATGTGATTCAAGGATGCTTATTGAGAAATAGGTGCCACTACTGTGGACAGCGTGCCACGGTGGCGCCCCACGTGGCATGTACTGGCATACTTTCCACGTGTCTTTCTGTGTTGCAAGGGCGGGAAGCACTCGGTCAATTTGATTGATATGTGGGGTCTAACTTCCCAAAACCACTATGATTATGAGAGAACCACACTCGGCTGATGTTGAAGTCTACAGGCACACATTCCTGTCGGCTCTCGCTCGTCAACGGCTGATGGAGAGGGGTGAACTTGCGAGGAGGACCATCCAACCATGCGCTTGTTTTTATGACAACAGACGTGCAATAAAGATCAGATAAACCGCGAGTTAACATATAGGTCCTGTAAGACACCGTTCAATATATATACATATATATATATATATATATATATATATATATATATATATATATATATATATATATATATATATATATATATATATATATATATATATATATATCGGGGGGTTCATTTTTCCTGCTATTCATAGATGAAATTTGTTATTTCTTCTGAACGTAGGCGTAACAGTTCGGCTGTTCGAAGACGACTGCGTAATATACCAGAAAATATTTAGCACTAATTATCAGCTTCTACTAAATCAAGCAGTACAATTGCGAACAGGTGTTGTATATTTCAGACTACGGTTGATAACAGAAAAAAACCAATGGCAATAACCTTAACCCGCAAGAAGCAATCACTCAAATTCGCATACTTCATCAATAACCAACCAGTAATATTAGTGCACAACGATAAGTATAGAGGAGTGACAATAACCTGTGATAGGCGCGGAAATGAACATGTCCCGTTCACTGCTAAAAAAGGGCACAGACAATTAGGATACTTTCTGGACACGCTGGGTTATTCAGCAACGTAAATAAAATTATTAGCCTACAAGACATTTGTTAGTCCTATATTGGTGTATGCGGCGGCGGCCTGGGATCGCTGGAGAGCCTCTAATATATGGAAACTGAAGATTGTCCAAATATAATCTGTTAAGTTAATATAACAGTCATAGTTGAAAACCATGCCTATCGCAAATTTTACAGAAAAGGATACTGTAAAACCTTAAACAGGGCGCTATCACGAAAGCCTAAAGCTCTTTTATTGTTCGATTAAATAATGCTACTGGTTTATTCATCCGAACTCGTAGCACCCGCCATTCGCCGTTTAGCGCGGTCCCTTCACGCAAAAAAAAAAAAATTGCCAGACCCCACGTACGGTGGGCATCCATGACATGCGAAGAACGAACGAGAAATATTGATATATCACTTTAAAATAAGCAGGTGGAGATAAATGATACCATACATGACTTCTGTGCCACGATTATCATGCTTGCATGTGTCGTTTACCTTCGTCATCTATTCAAGTCACGTGATAACAAATTTAGTATATGTGGAGCTCGCGAATCGGCTGCGCGCCCGCTATGAGCGTGGTATGTTGTCAGGTTCCTACATGACACGGGTGTCGGGATTATCATGTTTGCACCAGTCATATTTCGTCATGCATTGGCGTCACGTAACACAAAACTTGGTATATGCGGGGCTAGCAAAACAGCCACGAACACACCTTGAAAGGCCCAATATACACCAATGTAGCGTTGATGCGCGCGCACGCTGGGTACAGCGACGCTACGTTTGCAAAACGCGAGGAGTTATAGTCTGATGCTAGGCGGGACCAGCGTCCGTCGGCGCGGCCCGACGGCAACCGGAGTGAAATGCGACATGCTGAATTTCGCGCCAATGCATTAGACAGACAACACTGCATCTCCTTCTTTTCATGACGGAGGGTCGCCGGACGCGCTGAAACGTGCATGCGCCAAAGCAACGCAGTGCTGTGCGAGCCTGCGAGTATATGGCAAGACCGGCGTCTGCCGTCGAAACACTTGCGTGACGCGTCGAAATGAACGCCGGTGAGCACACGCACCGCGTTACGTCAAAATGTATTGGCGCCTTGACTGTGGCATGTGGTCATGTTCTAACATGACACACATCTGATGATTATCATGTTTGCACCCGCCACATAACTTTGTCATTCAATGATTTCACGTAATACCAAATTTGGCGTGTGGGAAGCTAGCGAAACGGCTGCGAGCACATCATGAGTGTGGGATGTAGTCATGTTGTTACATTACACGCATCTCATGTTTATTATGTTTGCACCAGTATCATACCTTCGCTATTCATTCACATCCCATAATACCAAATTTGGTATAAGTGAAGCTAGCGAAACAGCCGCCAGCGCACCTTTCGCTTGAAATGTAGTCATGTCGTTACATGACACGCATCTGATGATTATCATGTTTACAACAGCCACCTTCGTCATCCATTCACGTACCGTAATACGAAATTTGGTATATTTGACGCTAACACAACGGCTGCGACCGCATCATTAGCGTGGAACGTTGTGATGTCGTTGCATGACACGCATGTCATGATTTTCATGTTAGGGTCTGTCGCTTGTGTCCGTAATGCAATCATGTCATATCATACCAGTTTTACAACATGCCATGTAAATTAAACCACCGCAAGAGCTGCAGGGTTTATAATTGTGAACCATGCAATACGTGTCAAGATTTTCATGTTCGGACTAGTCAAATATGTTCTTCATACAGTCCTGTTATTTCATACCAAGTTTGGTATGGATACCATTGTCAAAACGGCGAGGAGAGCTAGAAGTCGCATGTGGCTAGATAGATAGATAGATAGATAGATAGATAGATAGATAGATAGATAGATAGATAGATAGATAGATAGATAGATAGATAGATAGATAGATAGATAGATAGATACGCTCAAAGTCGCTGAAGTTCGCTAAGAAATGCTTCTCATTTGAGAGTGGCCGAGCTGAAGTGCAGAACGCGCTCGTTTCTGTACTTTTTTTCCTCGGATAATTGTTGAATTTAACGCTTTACCTTTTAATGCGGTAAAATGTCACAACATTGATTTTTTTCTGCATGCGATGAGAGATATGGCTCCATAGGCGCGGCTGCAATTGGTGGGGTATCATGTGAGGTCATGTATTCCGTCGCTTTGCGATGTTCGAATAGTTGCTGAATCTTCTTTTTTGTGGTAAGCGAGTACGGGATAATTTCTTTTATGTGGTTTATGCCGTGTGGGTATTTGCAATATGAGTACTTTGGGCTTTGCAAGCGCCTATTGCCAGAGAGTATAGTCCATTTTGTGTTTTTAGCAGATTTGCCAGTGTCGCTGTTTTGCAACATAATATTTTAGGTACTTGTTTTTTCCCTCAATTCTATGTTTCTTTTCTCGAGCTTGTTTTGTTTAAAAGAATTTTCGCCACACTCCTGTATTTATGCCTTCAAGGCATGCCTGCAGTATGTAAGATATGTATATATATATATATATATATATATATATATATATATATATATATATATATATATATATATATATATATATATATATATTGTGGTGAAGCCTCAGAATTCTGAAATAAGTTGAACTCTTCAGTACTTTCTAGTGAGACTACCCGACAAGGATGTCGCTCACACTGAGAGTTCGTGCTTGGCCGTGACTGTCGCCATTGTGCATGCTCGCTGGTTGCCGGCTAATAGACGGCTTAACAATTTGGTGGAGAGTGCTGTGCCCTTCTAACACCTCCAGTTCGCATTCAATGCCCTTGGAGCTTCAATCCCGTACCGTACCTTCTACCATGCACCAAGACGCCTTCTGCAAACACTTTCTCCTGCGCCGACGCCATGTCTTGGTGTCCTCCGCATCCGTGACCCTCCTGTCTTCACCGGTGCGGATCGCACCGACGTCGAGGAATGGCTCGCCATGTACGAACGCGTGAGCGTCCCCAATGATTGGGACGAGGCAGGTGAACTCAGCAACTTGGTTGTCTACCTCGCGGGTGTGGCCGGAATGTGGTACAACAACCACGCATCCGATGTCCCGACTTAGTATGCTTTTAAAACCACCGTCGTCGATGTGTTCGGCCGTCCTGCCATTCGTAAGCTGCAAGCCGAACAGCGATTACGTGAACGAGCACAGCCGAGCAACGAGTCCTTTACAAGTTGCATAGAGGACATCCCTGACTTGTGCAAGAAAGTGCACGCGAACATGTCAGACGCTGACATAATAACGCATGTTCTAAAGTCATCCCCGACGATGCCTTGACCATGCTCCTGGCTAAGAACCCTCGCACTCTGGCAGAGGTCATCACTATGCCAAAGTTACGAGGTGCTGTGGCGGCAGCGCTTGATGACCCGTGGACCATCATCACGTGACGCTGATCTCTCGACCTTGTCAGCAGTTCCGAACCACACAAACTTGCTCACCGAAATAAAGTCATTCGTGCGTGAGGAAGTTGCCCGCCAGGTTTGTTTACTGATTTTGCTTCCCCGCAACATGCTCAACAGCCGTCAAGTACACTTCTGTCTCTCCTCAGCCGAGCCATTCAGCAGAAAATCACGGAGGTCGTTCCTGAATACCACAAGCCGCCTCCTGTATCTGCGCCAGTGAGCTAAGCCCAAGTTTTCGCCAGGCCGCCCCCACTGATTCCTGTGGCTGGCCCTCTAAATTACACCGAAACCGTCGCCAGGCTGCAGGCCTTCAGAGAAACTGTGCCACCTTCATACGCCGACGTCATCCACGTTCCCCAAGGGCCACTCGCCATGCAGTCATATCAGCAGCCGGCTCGCCCATCACGTTCTGCGACATGAATGAGACCCGTGAACCGATGGCGACTGCTGACAATCGCCACATCTGCTTTGATTGTGGTTGCGTCGGTCACGTAGCACGCTATTTCAATCGTGTGCATCAACCGCAGGTCGCCTCCAACTTTCCAAGCCAATCTAGCCGCTCTTAGGACCAACCGCCACCTATGTCGCCGTCGTCCCGCCCCGCTACGTCTACCCGCCGTTCACTATATCCACGACGTCGCTCACTGTCGCGGATGCGGCCACGTCCACTGGAGGGTGACCAGGAAAACTAGTCGTCGCAGTCCACGAGGCAAGGGCTGCGACGCTGTCGAACTGCGGAAACCCTCAGGAAAGCCCATCGAGCGTGATAGACGTGCTTGTGGATGGTGTTCGCGAATCTGGCCTTGTAGATACTGGAGCCGCCGTATCTGTCATGGACGCGAAACTTAGCCGATTACTGCGCAAAGTGACCACGCCACTTTCCGGGCTCTCCCTCCGTACAGCTAGCGCCCAAAGCATTCACCCTACAGCGATGTGCACAGCCCGCCTCATGATTCAGGATGTGATGTATGCCGTCGAATTCATCATATTTCCTTCATGCTCTCACGACGTCATCTTAAGATGGGATTTTTTCTCCCGCCACGGCGCCGTCATTCATTGCGCATCAGCAGAAATAGAGCTCACACAATTCCCTTCTTTGACGCCGGCTGACAGTCCATCTGCTGCAAGCAAGCTACTCGTCAGCGACGACACGCAAGTGCCTGCAAACTCGTTCGCGGCGGTGTCGGTCTACTGCGCAAGTCTTTCCGACACCGCTGCACTCCTCTCGCCTTGTCATCGTGTTGTCACCAGTAAAGGCTTGCTGGTTCCTCTCGCGACCATGCAAGCCACTCACGGCAGCACCACTATTTTTGTTCTGAACTCATCCGCGTACAGTGTTACGTTGGTGCGAGGGGAATGTCTCGGCAGCGTGGACCCATCGAAGACGCACAAGTCATGGATCAACCTGATGACACGCACTGCCCAAGTTCCAGTACGCTTATTGCGGTTACTACATCTGCTTCATCATCCGATGATGTATTCGGTCCCTTCATTCCCGACAACCTTACACCGGCCCAGCGTTCCCAGCTTCTGGGCATGTTGGAAGAATTCCGCTCTTCTTTAGATGTCGCTGAACCTTGTCTCGGCCGCACAACCACCGTTACGCATCGCATCGACACAGGCGCACCACCACCACTGCGGCAACATCCATATCGCGTATCTCTCACAGAACGCCGTGTAATCAACGAGCAAGTCGACGACATGCTTCACCGCGATGTTAATCGACCCTCTGACAGCCCCTGGGCGTCTCCTGTCGTTCCCGTCGCGAAAAAAAAAATGGTTCTGTGCGGTTATGTGGGGACTACCGACTCCTCAACAAGATCACTCGTAAGGACGTGTACCCACTACCACGGGTAGATGACGCGATTGACAGCCTGTAAGGAGCAGAGTTCTTTTCATCCCTCGATTTGCGCTCAGGGTACTGCCAAGTACCTATGGCTGAGGACGCTCGACCGAAGACCGCTTTTGTCACCCCCGACAGCTTGTACGAATTCAACGTCATGTCGTTTGGGCTGTGCAATGCACCCACCACCTTTGAGCACATTATGGACACTGTTATGCGTGACCTGAAATGGCACACGTGCCTGTACTACCCCGATGACGTCATCGCTTTCGCTCCGGACTTCTCCACGCATCTTCAACGCCTGCGGCATGTTTTAACGCGTCTGAGTAACGCCAGTCTGCAACTTGACCTAAAGAAGTGCCTATTTGTTGCTCGACAGCTGACAATACTCGGCTACGTCCTTTCCAAGGACGAAATTCTTGTTATCCAGCCGAGCTTCAGGCCGGGACCGAGTTCCACAAGCCAAAATACGTCAAGGAACTGCGTAGTTTCGCAGTTTTGTAGGACTGTGTTCCTATTTTCGGCGCTTCATTCAAAACTTCGCGACTATCATATCACCGCTGACGAAGCTCCTCGGAAGTAACGGGCCTCTCCCTTCGGGGTCATCACAGTGCGACGACGCTTTCACAACGCTCCGTCGTTTGTTGACGTCGCCTCTAATACTCTGCAACTATGACCCTACGGCCCCTACAGAGGTACACATGGATGCCAGTAGTGTCTGCCTCGGCGCTGTACTTGCGCAGCGCAAACCAGGGTTCCCGGAATATGTCGTGGCGTATGCAAGCCATACGCTTACAAAAGCCGGGACAAATTACACCACCGAGAAAGAAGAGAAAGAATGTCTGGCAATGGTCTGGGCCCTTACAAAGTTCCGATTTTATATGTATTGTCACCAATTTGATGTCGTCACTGACCAGCACGCACTATGCTGGTAGTCGTCATTGAAAGATCCCTCAGGCTGTCTCACCTGGTGGGCACTTCGCCTGCAACACTACGACATCCACGTGCTGTACTGCAACGGAAGGCGACATGCTGACGCCGACTCCTTGTCACGCTCTCCCTTGCCTGACGACAATGCCCATAACTCAGCGTCTCACCTTCCCATTTCTTCCATTAGCATTCATACCGTTGCTACTGAACAGTGCAAGGATCAATGAATTGCCTCACTGATAGACTTGCTGACTGATCCTTTCACTCCGTCCACTCACGCGTTGCGTCGTCAAACCCACCATTTCGCCGTTCGTGATGACCTGCTCCACCGACGCAATTATAACGGTGATGGCCGCCAGTGGCTACTAGTCATACCCCGTAGTCTGCAATCTGACATATGCGAATTCTTTCATTCTGATCCGCAATGTGCTCACTCCGGTGTATCGAAGACTTACCACCGCATTCGCCAACGGTACCTTTGGCGCGGCATGTACCGCTACTTGCAGAAATGCGTTCGCTCCTGCATAGATTGTCAGCACCGCAAAACTTCAACGCACCTGTCGCCGGTAGGTCTGCAACCTCTACGTTGCCCTGCCAGGCCGTTTGGGTGCGTTGGCATCGCTTAGTATGGGCCACTTCGAATAACGTCGGCTGGTAACCACTGAGCCATTGTCGCTGTAAACCACCTCACGCGATACGCCGAAACTGTTGCTCTCCCCGCGGCTACAGCGATCTATGTGGCCTCCTTTCTGCTCCAACAATTCATGCTGCGACATGGTACACCCCAGGAACTGCTCAGTGATCGAGGCCGCGTGTTTCTGTCTGAAGTCGTCAAAGCCATTCTCAAAGAGTGCAACGTTGTTCACCGCAAAACTGCTGCTTACCACCTGCAGATGAATGGCCTCACCGAACGCTTCAACCGTAGGCTCGGCGACATGCTCTCCAAGTACGTCACCACCGATCACACAAAGTTGGATGCCATTCTACCCTTCGTCACCTACGCATATAATACCGCCCCTCAGAGCACTACTGGCTTTTCACCGTTCTCTTTATTATATGGAAGGCACCCGTCGCACACCAATGACACGATACTTCCGTACAAGCCAGATCAGTCCGAGTGGGTGCCTTTTTCTGCTACAGTCAAGCTTGCTGAAGAGTGTCGAGAGCTTGCAAAGACCTTTACTGCACATGATCAAGAATGGCAAAAAGGCATTCGCGGTGACACCAGCACTACTGCACCCACGTTGCTCCCTGGAGCACTCGTGTGGCTCTCGATTCCGACCTCTGTACCTGGCCTCTCTTCCAAACTACTTCCCAAAAACGAAGGCCCCTACCGCGTCATCGAGCGCACATCTCCGGTCGACTATCTGATCGAACCCGTCGAACAATCTTCGGACATGCGCCACCGTGGGTGCGACATCGTCAACGTGCAGCGCCTGAAGGCTTACTATAACTCGCTCATAGTAACAAGCTCTTAGGTCACCAGGCGGCTCCCTCTTCGACACTGGGGTAATTGTAGCGAAACCTCCGAACTCTGAAATCGGTCGAACTCTTGGGTAATCTCTAGTGGGGCTATTCAACAAGGATGCCGCTCGCGCTGAAATCCGTGTAGGCCGTGACTGTCGCCATTGTGTGTGCTCGCTGGTTCCCGGCTAAAAAACGCCCTAACAATATATATATATATATATATATATATATATATATATATATATATATATATATATATATAGATGTGACGCTACGATGAATGGGAGACGTGGCCTGGCTCATACCCCATGTTTATTCCATTCTGACTTCTTCCTTCTCTACTTCTCCTGACCATCGCTGCATACGTCGCACGATTCCCCCTCCCCCCGAAAGAAGACATGGATTACGAACAAGAAAAAGCAAACAAGGAGAGGTTAAAAAGTCACAAACGTCAAAATTCAGAATTGGTCCTATGCTCCAGGGTAGTTCCGTGAACTTTCAATGACTTCAGGGGAGAGTGCAGCAGTCCGGTTAACGCAGGAGTTCTGGTGGGCGAGACTGGTGGTTGCGTCCTGGATAACACAAAAATGCTTTGGACGTGGAGATAGTGGAAATCGCAGGCGGCATTCTTGTGAAGAACAAACGAGGTTCGAACACCTTGCAGAATGGACGGTTCGGATATCGTAGGTATGGAATTCTTCGTCTTGGCACAGGTCGTGCAGGCAGCTTGCGTGCGCGTCAATCGAGGTTGATTGGGCGCTGCCTGTGTTTCTGCCGAGTACAAGGGGTGCTTTTGTGGCTTTTGGAGATTTTTCTATGGCGATGTCGCAGATGGTTTGATGAAAGGCACATTCTTGATCTTTGGTGAAGAATGTATCTACGACGATGGGCCTTTTTGCAATGTTCTTTGAGCCTTAAAAGTGGTTTCGATGAGGTTTCCTTTCGTCGTAGACAATGTTGAAGTATACGTTGACGTTGTAGTTTCTTGGTTTCGTCGAGTTGCTTGTGGTGTGACATTGATCGTGCTGTGTCAGGATTCTTAGCAAGTCTTTCGCAGGCTTCTACGACGTGAACCAATGCAGATGTTTCCGGCACAAAACAATGTGCGGGGTTTCGGGCACTTGAATCTTCTGTATTCATAAATCGTTCATTGTTGGTGGTTGCCCGAAGATTACTTGTGTCATCAGAAGTCGCACCTGTGCTTTTGTTTGCATTGTTGGCAGTGAGGTTGTATACTGGATTCACGTCACTTCGATATTGTAATTGATTAACACTAGACGCTTCTGCAGAAGGCTTTCCTTCACAAGATGCTGATTGTGAATGCTTCTGTCTTTGTGGCACTGCTGAGCTGAATGCCAAGTCAGTTTGCAAAGTACGCATGCGGCATGAAGTATTAAATGCATCTGGGTCATCAATAGCGGATTCAGTTCTTTTATGCAGCGGTGAGTTGAGCATCGGTGATATATCCGCGGATGAGGAACAAGGTGGAAGGTTGCGAACACGACCACGTGGTCTTTCCGTGAGCATGCGGCTAACTTCACCTGACGGGAATTGTAAATTTATGCTCTGTACTCGAGTGCGTGAAGGCTGCCTATGACTGCGATGACTGAGTTTGAATGCGCTGAGAGTGCGCGTGCTAATCGAATCTTCATTATAGTCCTGAAACCAGATGATCATTCCTTCTTTTATCTTTTGCCAAGACTCGTCGTTGTCGAATATGTGGGTGAGGTAAAACTTAAATGCCTCACCGGTGACGTAGTCGCTGAAGTTCGTAACCATCTCCCGTTCCGACCAAGATGCAGCGGTAGCGTGGAGCTCAAACAGGTCGAACCAGTCCTGTACAGGTCCATCGTCTGCTGCTCCGGTGTACTTGGGGATGGGAAGGTCGGTCGATGGTTCTGCCATGATGCCGGTAACTGCTTGCGCCTGAGATCACCTCTTCTGTGGTCGATATTCAGTTGAGGCGTATTGCCGGTGGCTTTGTGAATGATGTGTGGCGGATGAGTGGTGGCCAGGTCTTCATCTTGTCGACTCGTGTGACGCTACGATGAATGGGAGACGTGGCCTGGCTCATACCCCATGTTTATTCCATTCTGACTTCTTCCTTCTCTACTTCTCCTGACCATCGCTGCATACGTCACATATATATATATATATATATATATATATATATATATATATATATATATATATATATATATATATATATATATATATATATATATATATATATATATATATATACATATATATATATATATATATATTTATACATATATATATATATATATATATATATATATATATATATATATATATATATATATATATATATATATATATATATATATATATACCCGCGAAGTAGACACAAGAGTTTAGGGCTACATCTACATGCGCGGCAAAATAGATATTAATCGCATCTACTCCAGCACGGCACACATAAAAGTACGGAAAGATCACCATACAAAATTTTTACAAGTCACTATGGTCGCTGTATACAAACAATAGAACATGCGCCTTTAATGCAATATGTGGTGGGGAAAAAAAGTGGGGCGAATGAGGAAAAAAAAGTGTGTGACGGGAGGGGGGAGGACAGCGTATGAATATGATGAACTTTGTCACCGACAAAGAAAGGTGACACGTCCGATGCTTTCATTTATGCCAGAGTGAACACTGTTGAATTTAATGATGAGGTAGGATTCACGAACTTCTCGGTCAGGATGAGTTTTAAATCCAGACCGTAGTATGGTAGCTTGATGTTTGCAAAGGAGTGACCTGCCATCTGGACATGTTTTGATAGTGGAAGATGAGATAGGTTAGAAGCGTCAGCTCTATGGTTGTTAAAGCGTAATCTGAATGACGTTTCGGTGTGACCGATGTATTGCTGGTGGCGTGTGGAGCACTCAAGCATGTTCACGACATTCGCGCTGTCGCAAGTGAAGTCTCCGTTGATTCTCATGGTAAAGCTTGAAGCGCTTCAAGTTACGGAATGCGAAGTTGTCATTTGTGGGTATACCTTACAAAGGGGTTTATTGCAAGGGTGACAGCCAACATAGTTTGGTCGGCTGTTCATTTTCGACGAAGGTAAAGTATCACGCAGGAGTTTCAATCGGCGATAAACCACTTTGGGTGGTTCCGCAAACATGTATTTTAGGCGGTCACTTTGAATCAAGATGTTCTGGTGTTTCTTGAGAATGTTGGTCACATTTGGAGCTGATGCTGAGTGCATTCAAATTACATTTACACTATTAATTGATGAGCTTGTTGGTGGTTTGTTCCCCGTGGGCAATTCTTCGTGTTTGATATTTTCCGCCTTCTTGGGGCGTCGTCAATTTTTAGTCAGAGTATCTTTGTCAGGTTAGTGCACTTCGAAGGTATTCACAGCTGCAAACGAACTCTTTGTTGTCGGAACAGATACGTTTAAAACAAATGGCCTGACTGTATTTAATGCTGGTTTTGCGGTGTTTTGTGTGGCTACTTTGAAAATAAAGTATTGATGTTTGTCAGTCAGTTTCTTCTCCAGCTTCGTCGTCAGATTTTGCTGGTGCAATGTTAGCGCGACATCAAGGAAATTCACACTGATAGCTCAGTGTGAATGATAACACGAGATATTTGGATGAACATTATTGAAATCCTTAATGAAAGAAAGAAGATCGGAGTCGCTATGGTGCCATATTAAAAAGATATCAATAAAACGTTTGTAGTAGAAAGGGTTCAAGTAACGGCGTGAAAGGAACTCGTTTTGTAGGATGCCCATAAAGATATTTGCGTAATAGGGGCCAATACTAGTGTCCATAGAAGTGCCACTAACCTGGACGTAATGTTGATCATTTAACTTAAAATGTCGTTGAATTCGAGAATTAACTTAAGAAGCGTGGCCAGTGTGGATGAATCAATTGCTTTGTCGAGATCAGACTCGTTGTACACGCGCACGACAGCCAACATACTACCCGTCATGATAAGCTGTGTCTTATATATATATATATATATATATATATATATATATATATATATATATATATATATATATATATATATATATATATATATTTATATATATATATATATATATATATATATATATACATATATATATTTATATATATATATATATATATATATATATATATATATATATATATATATATATATATATATATATATATATATATATATATATATATATATATATAATACCGGGGTGTTGAACAAGCAGGAGTTCACTCGGCAAACAAAAGGTTTTTTAGCGCAAGGGCTAACTGAATGCAAGCCTGTGATCTCAGTGCGTCTTCCTCTTTCTCTACCGGAGCTCCCTGTCCAATGCTCTTTTTACAATCACCCCCGGGCAATGATGGAGCCATCCTGGCGACCTAAGGACAAGTGTACACAGGAGGGTCATGGTATGGTAAGAGCTGAGAGACGTGTACGGTTTCTTGTCCCCGACGTCGCTTGTCCGGAGATGCGTCCAGCGACTAGACAAGGTAGTTGACAGGGGATGTTTGGCTTACAACTCAATGGGGGCCATGATACCTGGATGAAAGCTTGTGGGAGAGTTCTGAAGGAGTGGAAGGAATCCATAGCCACACCAGTGAGTTATGAGAAAAGCTCATAGGCGTGGTTCACGCATCGTGGCGATGTTTTTGGCGCGTCTAGTCGTGTGACGTGAACGCACGGGCAAGTTTCCGACATTCTTCAGCGTGTGCTGCTGCTCGTGAAACGGTTCTAACTCTGAAGCGTCCGGTCAATAAGGCAGAATAGTATCCATTGTTGATGATGGTTCGCGTCCATAAAGAAGGAAGAAAGGCTAAAATCCAGTGGTGCTCTGCGTGGCAGTGTTGTATGCATATGTCACAAAAGGCAGTATGCTATCCCAATTTGACTGGTCGGATGAAGCGTACATGGCCAGCATATCTCCAAGTGTTCAACTGAAACGCTCTGTCATCCCATTAGTTTGCGGGTGATAGGCTGTGGTAGTGTGGTGTATGATGCGACACTCGCTCAACATCGCTTTGATGGCACCAGAGAGAAAAACGCGGCCGCTGTCGCTTAGTAACTCCCGAGGTGCTCCATGCCTTAAAACCAGGTTTTGCAGTATAAAACATGCAATGTCTTTTGCTGTAGCAGAAGGTAAAGCAGCTGTTTCAGCGTACTGCGTTATGTGGTCGATAGCGACAATGACCCAGCGGTTGCTACTCAAAGTATAGGGGCAGCGAACCGTAAAGGTCGATTCCGACACGATGGAAAGGTCGTGTTAAACATGGCAACGGCTGCAAGGGACCAGTGGTATGTTGAGCGGGCATCTTGCGTCACTGGCACGTAAGGCAAGACCTTACGTAACGACGAATGAAGCGGCACATACCACGCCAGTACTACCGCAGCTGCAAGTGAGTGTATGTTTTTAACACACCGGCGTGGCCACATTGCGGATCATCGTGGAACGTGGCTCAGATGTCAAAGCGGAGATGTCAGAGAATGACCAGCAACCAATTAAAGCCGATCGAGAGCAGGTGATCCTGTATAGCAAAGTGTTCTGCTTGACGGCGAAGCGTCCTGGAAACTGGAGAGGGCTTCCGGTTTCAGAGTAAGTCGGAAAGGGAAGAAATCCAAGCGTCTTTGCGTTGCTCAGAAGGCATGTCTGAAATGCTGATGGCTAAGGCAGCACTGGTGGAGATCGGCGAGCAGACAGGCTCTGAAGCCAACGGCGAGGGTGACAGGGCATCGGCGTCGGAACGCTTCCGGCCAGAATGGTAGATAACACGGATATCGAATTCATGTAACCGCAATGCCCAACGAGCGAGCCGACAATTCGGATCTTTTATTGAAGATAACCAGCAAAGCGCATGGGGGTCTGTCACAATATCAAACGGACGTCCATATAAATAAGGCCAAAATTTTCCGATTGCCCAAATAATGGCGAGGCACTCCTTTTCAGTGACACTGTAATTCTTCTCAACTTTACTAAGGGTGCGGCTGGCATAGGCAACGACGTACTTGTCAAAGCCATCCTTGCGTTGGACCAGTATGGCCCCTAGCTCGACACCACTAGCGTCCGTATGAAGCTCCATTGGAGTACATGGATCGAAATGTCGGAGTATGGGAGACGTAGTGAGGAGCCGTCGGAATTCCTGAAATGCATCATCACACGCCTGCGACCACGCTGACAAATCAGAACTTCCGGCGAGAAGATTGGTCAAGGGGGCGATGATGGAGGCGAAATTGCGGACGTAACACCGGAAGTACGAACATAGGTCGATGAAGCTTCGGAGCTCTTTGATGGTGCTTGGTTTTGAGAACGCCGCGACTGCATTAAGTTTTGTAGGGTGCGGAAGAATGCCGTCCTTAGAAACCACATGTCTGAGGTTTACAAGCTTGTGAGCACCGAAATGGCATTTCTTCAAGTAAAGTTGAAGTCTCGCCGTGGAAACACACGTAAAAACTTGCTCGAGGCGGCTGAGGTGGGTCGCAAAGTCGCTTGAAAATACCACAATATTGTCCTAATAACAGAGGCACGTATTCTATTTCAGACCTCGCAGGATGGTATTCATCAACCTTTCGGAAGTGGCAGGCGCATTGCAGAGGCCCAAGGGCATCACGGTGAATTCACATAGTCCATCCGGTGTTACGAAGGCTGTCTTCGGGCGGTCACCCTCCGCGATGGGCACCTGCCAGTAGCCGGAGCGTAAATCTAACGAAGAAAAAACTGTGCTCCTTGTAGGCAGTCCAAAGCACCGTCGATGCGAGGCAGGGGGTATACGTCTTTGCGCGTTATCTTGTTTGCGGTAGTCAACGCAAAACGGGATGGATCTGTCATTTTTCTTGACGAGAACAACCGGGAAAGCCCAGGAACTGTTGGAGGGCTCGATGATGCCACGTTTCAACATGTTGTCCACTTGTTCGTCGATGGCACGGCCTTCAGCAGATGACACACGGTATGGACGCTGTCTTAGCGGGCCTTGTTAACTGGTGTCAATACGGTGAACGACCGCAGACGTTCGGCTTAAGCCTGACTGGTCACGATCGAATGAAGAGCGAAAACGGAGTAGAAGATTTATAATCTCTTGGCGCTGAGTTGGTGTGAGCTCAGAGTCTGTGGCATCCGAGAAGACGTCCAGAACATCATTGGGCGCGTTGGTAGGAGTGACAGAACAAATTGGGAGCGAAACCGTATAATCGGGCTTAGTAGCTGGAAGAATGCACTCGTAAGGTTCGTAGCTTCCCAGGCATTCTCCCCGTAGCAGGGATGACGGGATGTCCGAGAGATCGCACACATACATGGCAGCGTGGCCATTGCGAAAAGCGACGCCGGCAAACGGAAGCATGAAATTTCGACGGCACGCTGATGTGACCGATGGCATAAACAACACGGGTGATGCACACGACACCGGGAGAACAACAGCTGAGAAAGGTGTAATGTCAATGTCAGAAGCAGCAAACACTCTACACGAAGCGCCATCGTCCGGGTCATAGCACAGTACAGATAACGCGAGTTCGGAACGAGCACAGTCGGCCAAAGCAGGATTTGACGAAAGAAAGCCCCATCCAAGAATAACATCATGCGAAGAACAGAATAAAACTACAAATGGGACAACGTACATCGCACCTCGAATGACGACTCGTGCAGTGCACAAAGCTGAAGGCTGAACATAGTGGGACGTAGCTGTCTGCAAAGATAGGTCGGTAAGTTTAGTGGTCACTTCCTTCAAGTTTCGGAACCGTTTCTCGCTGATTATAGATACGGCAGCTCCAGTGTCAACAAGTCCGTGCACCTTAATACCATATATATAAAGTTAGATTTCGTTGCACACGTCATCGCCAGGTCCTGATGGTATTACTTATAGTGCGCTGGGACATTTTGGACAAAAAGCCAGAACAGATCTTTTAACATGCTTCAACAACTGCGGAACTCCGGAACTGGCTCAGCGGCAGTGTTCCCCGAGAATTGAAAATAAGTCAATTATACCACTTCTGAAATCGGGAAAATCACCATTGGACTTGACAGCGTATCACCCTATTGCCCTCGCAGGCTGCCTCGGAAAAGTGATGGAAAGAATGGTTCTATTTCATCTCGAGTGGTACTTGAAACGATACACCAAATGCCCTTCTTGCATGGCAGGCTTTCGTCGGTGCCACTACTCCATCGGCTGTGTCTTTGACTTATCGACATTTCTTCAGCAAGAAAAATGTCGCAAGCGCATATCAGTGGCACTCTTTCTCGAGGTGAAGGGTGCATATGATATTGTAGCTCACGATGCCATCCTCACTTCTCTCGCAGCAATGGGCATTGCTGGATGAATGTTTCAATGGATAAAAGATTATATAACTGGCAGGGGTTTCTTTGTGCAAATAGATGAGGGTACAACTGCTGAACATTACACCTACTGTAGAGTACACCAGGGAGGTGTTTAAGCCCCACATTGTTCAATGTTGCTCTCATCGATCTGGTGAAGGTTCTGCCAGAGTCGGTGTGCCTATCCATTTACGCCGATGATATTTGCCTCTGGAGTGCTGCAGTTACTCGCTCTCAAGTGCGTGCACGAATACAGCGGGCAGCAACCCTCACAACAGCCTACCTTCAGAAACAAGGCCTAACACTATCAACTGTGAAGTGCGCGCTGATGGCGTTTACATGCAAATCAATGATGCCATACCCTGTTTACATCAATGGGCCGAGTGTCAAGTATGCACGGACGCATCGTTTCCTGGGCATAATAATCAACAGAAGTCTTTCGTGGAGCCCGCATTGTGCGTACTTGAAGAAGAGACTGCTATCTATTGTGCATAAAATGAAATTAATGCACGGGAAAGCATGGAGAACTTCTGTGGCTTCCATGCCACAGCTGTACAGGGCCCTATTTCTGGGTGTATTGCGTTACAGCTTGCCGGTACTGGCTAACACTTGCAAATCCAATACTTATTCATTGGAGAATTTCAGGATCAGGCGCTGCGTATCTGCCTGGGACTGCCCCGATGCGCTTCTACTTATGCCACAATCATGCTTGCCAATGACCATCCAGTCAGGACATATAGAGTTGTGGATTGCCTCAGAGCGCACATTCGACATACCAGCCATGTCCGCGACCACCACTTGGCCCTTCAACTCTCCGGAAGACCACGTGCTACGTTTTCAGACGTCATAGCCAAGCACCTAAACAGCGTTCCATCAGGATATACGCCAGCTACGAGAATGGCATGTCCTTTGTGGTGACTCGACGAGCCACAAGTACGTCTAGAAATTCTGGGTATCGAAAAGAAAAGCAATCACTCCAGAGCAGCATTGAAGCAAGCAACACTGCTATAATAACATGAGTTGTACTTGGACCGAACGCAGATATACACTGATGGGTCCGTCTCGTGCAGAAGCTCATCAGGTGCCGCTGTAATTCCGGCCGCAGCAATGACAATCAAATTTAAGTTGTCGCATATGACTACATCTACGGCATCAGAGCTTGCTGCTATAAGGGCTGCTTTGCAATATCTCGTTCAAGAGCGTCCAGAAAATTGGGTCATGTTCTGTGATTCGAAGGCAGCGCTTCAGAGTTTGCAGTCTGCCATGCGTAGGAGGAATCATGAACAATTGGTACTTGAAATAAGACATTGCCATCATGAAGCTCTAGCACGAGGGCATAATATTATATATCAATGGCTGCCTGGACATATCGGTATTACTGGAAATCAATTAGCCGATGATGCAGCCCGCTCAGCCCGTGAAGGAACCCGTGTGGTCCCGATTCCTCTATCAAGGAATGATGCAGCAAGACAAATTCACCTGCTGGCTCGAGATCTTACAAGCACGTTGTGGTCGTCTACAAGCTTCCAAAGGTGTCAATTTTATGAACTGGATTATTCGCTCAAGATAAAACTACCATCACAACTTTTCCGCTCCGATGCGACACTGTTATGCCGCCTTTGGTTGGGTGTTGCATTCACAAAGGAGTACTCCTTTCGCATTGGTATGGCAGACACTTGCGACTACTGCGAAGCTGAAGAGACCATTGAACACGTCCTGTGCAGCTGCGCTTGCTACGACACACAGCGATGCCAGCTCCGGGTGGTTTTGAATAAACTTGACTGCAGACCATTTTGTACGCAGAAAATTCTAGGACCTTGGGCATGTGCCTCAGTTGCTCAGAAAGCGACTAAAGCACTCCTACTTTACTTAAAGTCAACAAACCTGAGCGACTGCCTGTAGGCTGTGTGTGCTCCCCCGAGTGTGCTCGTGATTGTGTGTAGCTTCTTATCTCTCTGCAACCTTTTTTTTCTCCCCTTCATCTCTTCCTCAGTGCAGGGTAGCAAACCGGATGTGCGTCTGGTAAACGTCCCTGCCTTTCCTTGCATGCTTATCTCTCTCTCTCTCTCTCTCTCGATTTTGTTCGGGGGACAGCAGTTAGGTCTTGAAATTTTTTGCTGTCAACGCAGTTCTTGCCTCCGGAACTGCACCCGCCCGTTTTCCCCTCGCGGTGGGCGGTTGCGACGTAACATTGGAGAAATAGATCTGCGACGAGGAGAAGGCGAACGGCTCGAGCCGGATGGGCGGTGACCGGGACGTACGTCTAAAGGTTGGTCGGCAAGAACGGGATATCGCAGCTGAGTGGGCATGTAGTGTGAGGCCCTGCAATGTCATGAGAAGGGAAGCTGTAACGGCGGCAGTGACGAGCTATGTGGCCTGGGATGCCACATGAAAAACATATTGGCCGATTATCCGGAGTGCGCCATTGGCTGATGGTAGGGGCACTTGTCGCTGAATAAGGTATCGGAAACGGTCGTGCAGGCAGCGGCGTCATATAAACGTTCCGAGTTTTTTCGTGTACAGCCGGAGACCGGACAGTCAACAGGCGGGCAGGCGGCTTCGACGAATAAACGTGGCGAGTTGCTTCGTAGATGGCCGGAGACGATGAAGCGCGTGGCCGAGCTACAGCGGCTGCATATGTTCGTGGTTCGGTAACAGATGGTGGAGCCTGAGCTGGCGGCAATGCTTCGGCAACTTGCGATTCACTGATCTGGCGAAGCGAAGGCGACAAGGGTGCCATTTGCTCGGCAGTCCTGGTGATTATAGATAGCTGCTGGGCGAACTCCTCGCGTATGAATTGCTTTATGAGTGACATTAACGTGGAGTGGTCAGCAGTGTCATGGCGATAGTTGAGGAATGAGAGGTCCGCGGTGTCTTGAGCAGCGCAACGAGTGAAAGCACGTTGCCTACGCAGCTAATCATAGCTGTGGTAGAGCTGAATCACCTCGGCGACTACCGGGGGACTCTTCGCAGCAAGCATTTGGACTGCACCGTCATGGATTCCGTTCATGATGTTTTATATCTTGCCTGGCTCATCCAGAGTCGGGTTGACGAGCTGGCAGAGGAAGAGCACATCTTCAATGTAGCTCGTGAAAGTCTCGTCTGTTCTCTGTACTTTGCCACGCAAGCGCTGTTCAGCACGAAGGCGGCGGACAGCAAGATGGCCAGAGACTTTCGAAAGGGATTCTGCCAATTTCGACTAGGTATTTAAATACCTTTGATGATTCCTGTACAATAGTTTCGCCACGTTGGTCAGGTACAAACTCACATTCGTGAGCTTATCGGCTGCATTCCAATTTTTGTACGCGCTCACCAGTTCATACTCGTTGTCCACATCTTGGTCCTCTGTGCCACCAAATATGGGGGGAGGGTCACGCTGCTGGTGAGCGCTGGCGCAGAAGACAGGTACGGGTTCGAGATCTGGAGTAGCGGCCTGAGATGGTCCCGTATCAGTCATTGCAGAAGGTGGTAGGAGTACGTCTGCGAAGTTCCAGGGTCAGGACCAGATGTACCCTGCACCTCCACCACTTGAAACGGGGTGTTGAACAAGCAGTTCACACGGCGAACAAAATATTTATTTAGCGCAAGGGCTAACTGAATGCAAGCCTGTGATCTCAGTGCGTCTTCTTCTTTGTCTACCCGAGCTCCGTGGCCACTGCTCTTGTTACAATATATATATATATATATATATATATATATATATATATATATATATATATATATATATATATATATATATATATAGGCAGGCATGGTGGTTGAGTGGCCGTAGCGTTGCATATAGTCTAGTAGATCCTCCGTGAGCGGTCACAACGTGGTTTATTTCGACGTTTCGGCCTAGAGTCTGGCCTTGATCAGGAATAAAGATACAGTTTGTCGGTGCTCAGCTTTATACAATCTCAAATCAGAGGGCAAGGTAAGAGGGAAGAAAGGAAAGAAAAAACAGAAAAGAAAAGAAAAGAAAAAAAGAAAAAAAGGGAAAAATAATATACGGTGAACGCCCCTCGGGTGCCCCCCTTCCACTTTTCCCTCCACTCCCCCTCATCTCTCTCCCCCCTCTCCCCTTCACCTTTCTGATGTCAGCGGTCTGTGTATGTTTCCGTTCACTAGCGCATTCCTCCCGATCAGACGGCCCCTCCTGGCACTGGCGGTTCGGTGTGGGGCAAAAAAGAGCTTTTCAGGAAGTCCTAAGCCTTTAACTACTCGGGGTCCCGTAAACAATTACCTTGCCCTCTGATTTGAGATTGTATAAAGCTGAGCACCGACAAACTGTATCTTTATTCCTGATGAAGGCCAGACTCTAGGCCGAAACGTCGAAATAAACCACGTTGTGACCGCTCACGGAGGATCTACTAGACTATATATATATATATATATATATATATATATATATATATATATATATATTGTCGTCATCTATTATGCGCTTCATCCTCATCTAGACTATATATATATTTATATATTAGTGCAACAAAATATCCTAGCTTTTTCACCACTGTGGTCTAGTGGCGTGGGTACTTGGCTACTGACCTGCCGGTTGCGGGATAGAATTTCGGCTGCGGCGGGTGTATTTTCAAAAGAGAGGAAAGTGCTCTAGGCCCGTGCTCATATTTGGGTGCGCAATAAAGAACGCCAGGTGACCGAATTTTCCGGAGCCCTGTACGACGACATCTCTCATAATGAAATGGTGGTTTTCGGCATAGACCCCACCTTAACTATCAATCAGCGCTGTTTTTCCTATTTGTCTCAGAACATAATGTCCAAAAACGTTGTGAACTGTAGTTGCTATTGCCACTTTACACCGTCTGGCTTTAGTCAGCTACCCCGAGTGTTTTTCGCGAAAAAACATAATTCAAAATGAACCAACTGTATTTCGTCGCATTTAGCTTTGACACCTTCATGATGCCTAGCTATTTTATTCCTTCGGTAAATGCCTCGGCGGTAATAGAACCTCGAGGTAACCATGTACATAAGGCTGCACGTAGCTCTTGGTGTACTAAAGGAAATGAAATTCATATTTTCTTTTTTTTGTACGTGTTAGCCTGATGTTATATTTGTAAGGAAGAGGAAAAACAATACTTTTCGCATTGGGCCATCGCTTTAGCTAGGAGTGCCGAGCGCGGGATGTTTACCCCAGCGCTGCCATTCCTGTGTCAGCTGTCACCGCCCACTTTCAGTTTCGCTAGACCTGCTGTTCAAGTGCTACTTACGCCAATAGACCCCATTTTAGAGTGGCAGAGGCGTAACATGACTGCTCACAACAAACTCCAGCAACAGTCTACTTAGTCTTGTTTGACGCACTGTTGGTTGGAAGGAATTTTTTGTCTCGCGGAATAAGAAAAACCCATTTACCAACTGTTTGCTAAACAGATGTCCCAGCCCAAGGTCTCCACACTTCACCCGTCTAAACAATTTCGTGCGACTACACCTTTCACAGTTAGGCCCCACACAAATATTGCTAGCACCTGATGTCATTTTTGCATAATGACCCGGGAACAGTACATCACTTGAATCACATACCATAGCATAGACACAAAAAAAAAACAGTTGCATGCAATAGCCCTAGCAAATGACAGATAAGTTACATTCCACCTATTTGCTTTCTCTTTATATTCTTTCTTTTGCGGTGTCCAATATTCATCAGTACTTTTGTATGACTCAAGCGGCACTCCAACATATTTAACTGACGTTATTGTCCATTTAAAGGCTGCGACAAATTCTGGAGTTGAAGGCCAATATTCATGCCAAAAGCCGAGGCATTTACTCCAGTTTATGTGGCTTCCTGTAACTACGGCGAAAGATGTAAAAATTCTGATTGATTCTTCAATACCTTCATAGGAAGTGCTACAAATCGCAACATCATCAGCGTATGCGAGTAGTTTGACCTATGAAGATTGTGCTCTAAACCCATTAATGATGTCATTCTGCAGTAACAACTGACATAATGTTTCAATATAGATCAAAACAACAGTGGACTAACAGGGCAACCTTGACGCACTGAGCACTCAATTTTAATGGGGGGGAAATGTCTTGTTGATAATTAGTCTCGTACTACCATTTCGATATTCCATGGCTACATCGTCCATGATTATCTTACCAACATTAATGTGCTCCAATACTGCAAACAAAAAAGCGTGGGCAACGCAATCAAACGCTTTCTCCAGATTCAGCTGGAGTATGGCCACACGAGCTTGACTGATGTCAACACATTCGAGCACGCACCGCATTTTATAAAGATCTGCTACTATGAACCGACCTTTGATTCCACACGTTTGGTGTGGGCCGACGATATCTTTTATTACTGACCAAAGTCTAGCCGCAAAAATTTTCATTAATATTTTGTAGTGTGCGTTTGTCAGTGCGATTGGCCAGTTTGCTGTGACGCGCCTGAGCTTTCCAACCTCGTCTGTCTTCGGAATCAGAACGGTACGTGATTCACCAAAGGACGGTGGTAATTTCTTTTCCTCATAAGCCTCGTTAAAAACACCTGCATGTATAGGAGACAGTTCACTTTTAAAACATTTGTACCACTTGGCACAAATACCATCTGGTCCTGGAGATTTTCCAGAATTTAACTTATCAATCGCCCGTTCAACTTCAGATGCAGATATAGAAAATTCCAAAGCGCTTTTCACTTCCTCACTGACTTGCGGCATGCGTCCTAAATATTCTTCTTTAAGTCTTTCTAGGTTTACCTATCTACACGCAAAAAGGCTTTTTTTGTTCGCAGTGTGCTTTGATAGAATGCTTTGTTTATGTTGTTCTCAATCCCAGTGTAAGTGCGTTGACTCGAGGTCTGCGATGAGGAACAGTAATGACAAACGAAACTTAAAAAAAAATGGCAGCATATTCACGGAGTGAATGATGGAGAGTGGGGCGAATCATCCGTCCGTCCATTCGTTCTTGCTTCCGTCCGTCCATGCGTCCGTCTGTGTGACCGTCCGTGCGTCCATTCGCCCGTCCATGCGTGTGTCCGTTCGTCCGTCCGCACGTCCATCTTTGCGTCCGTCCCTGCGTTCGTCCATGCATCCGCCCCTGCGTCCATCCATGCGCCCATCCGTCGGTGCAGCCATCCGTGAGTCTGTCCATGCATCTGTTTGTGTGTCCGTTCGTCCATCTATTCAACACTCTAACTACCACCATCTCGCACCTTTTTATCATATATTCAACATATAGAAGCACCACCATTCAGCGGACATTCCAAGGACTAAACTAGAGGTGGCACGCGCACACTTTCTTACGGCTTGCGAATCGTGTCTACTTCCCACCTTTAACCAGCTCGAGTTCATGGTATATACTAGTTCACTGTATTCATGGCACTGCGGCCCAACACTCGCTAAACTTTCTAAAACCAAGGAGGTTACGCCCAGTGAGTATAACGTAGCCGCCCTTTCTTGTCAGATAGTGCTCAATGTACATGCCAATAGCCGCTAAGGGGGAATGAGAGACAGGAGAATTCGGCTTTTAGTTAACGCGCACGCTGCTAATTTTTTGTTGTTCAACAACGCACAGAAGAAATCTCTCACCGGCACCACCTTGGAGGTTCAAATGTAAGACTGGTGACACACTACAGCTACTACTACGACTACAAGAGATGAACGGGTGCCGCTATAAGGAGGTTCGCATAGCTGAGTACCAAGTACTCGAAATCGTTAAACATTTTTAGGGGCGAAGTTCCTTATGGCGTGGCTTGTGCGTCCCTCGTAGTACGTAACCACCAGTGGCACATACCCGAAATAGCGGTCCTTACGATTTTGACCTCCAAGGTGGTTCTGGTGAGAGATTTCTTCTGTGCGTTGTTGAACAATAAAAGATAGTGCTCAATGCTCATGTTAATGGCTGCTAAGGGGGAACGAGAGACAGGAGCATTCGGCTTTTAGGTAACGCGCATGCTGCGATCCCCATTAGCAGCTATTGGCATGTACATTGAGCACGGTCTGACACGAAAGGGTTGCTACGTTATACTCGCTGGGTGTAACCTCCTTGGTTTTAGAAAGGTTTAGTGAGCGTTGGGCCGCATAGCCATGAATACAGTGAACTAGTATATACCATGAACTCGAAGTGGTTAAAGGTGGGAAGTAAACCCGAAGCTCAAGCCACAAGAAAGTGTGCATGTGCCACCTCCCGTTTAGTCCTTGAAATGTCCGCTGGATGGCGGTGCTTCTATATGGAGAATATATGATGAAAAGATGCGAGATGGTGGTACTTGGAGTGCTGAATAGATGGACGAACGGACACACGGACAGATGCATGGATGGATGCATGAACGGACGCAGGAGCGGATGCATGGACGAACTCAGGGACGGACGCACGAACAGACGCACGCACGGACGGGTGGATGAACGCATGGACGGTTACACAGACGTACGCAGGAACGGACGGAAGCAACAACGAATGGACGGACGAATGCTTCGCCCCACTCCCCATCATTCACTCCGTGGATATGCTGCCACTTTTTTCTAAACATGCTTCGCCCCTAAAAAGAACACATCTGTGGTCCTCGCATGCCATCACTATTCACTGAGAGCGTCACTCGTAAAGATGGGGTGGGAGGGGGGTGGTGGCAAAAGTCGCCGAAGCAGCTGCAGCTTGCAATCACGTGGTAAAAAACGTGGTAAAGAAACAGTGCCACTTCCTTCAGCTGCTGCTCGGGACGTAGCCAACTTCGTCTTGATAAACTTCCTCCAGCGTCACGGTGCACCACGCCAAATTCTCAGCGATAAATGGCGCGTCTTCTTATCCCTGGGCCCTGCCGCGGTGGTCTAGTGGATAAGGTACTCGGCTGCCGACCCGCAGGTCGCGGGTTCGAATCCCGGCTGCGGCGGCTGCATTTTCGATGAAGGCGAAAATATTGTAGGCCCATGTGATCAGATTTGGGTGCATGTTAAAGAACATCAGGAGGTCGAAATTTCCGGAGCCCTCCACAACGGCGTCTCTCATAATCATATGGTGGTTTTGGGATGTTAAACCCCACATATCAATCAATCAAATCAAATTCTTATCCCAGGTTCTTCAACAACTCTTTCACGTTTACCGCACCTCTACAGCCTACCAGCAGCAAACTAAAGCTCTAACGGAGTGCTTCAGTTGAACCCTGGGAGACCTGCTCGCGATGCATGTCAATTCTGGCCAGTCGAACTGAGACGTGACACTACCGTATGTAACTTGTGCATGTAATACCGTGATGAAGTCTACCACGGGATTTTCACTTTTCTTCTATACGGCCGTGAACCATGCGCCATTCCTGACATAATTTTGCGTATCGCCCTGGCGTGTCCGAATTGAGTCCTGTTTCTCAACCTGTGCAGCATAAATAAGAGTGTCGTTAGTTCGCCCACTCATTCTCATCAAATGAAGAAGCCTTCGAAAAAGAACGCCATGAACGTGACCAGCAAGTCCAGTTTCGCGAGTACCTCGTCCTGACTTCTATATGTATGTTTGGCCATGCTGAGGTGGAAGTCTGCGAAAAAGACTTGCCAGATTGTTCGCCCTAATGAGCTTGATTAAAATTGTACGCCTTCTCAATGTAGGCATATGTCCGTTCTAAAGCCCCGCCGCCACCCACTGGCACCTGCTCCGTTCCTCAGAGGTAAGGCTCTAAATACTCCTGAGACTGCTCATGAACTATACGTGTCACGTAGCCCTCTGATTGCCGACATAAGCGGTTCGCATTCCTGACAATCTTTGCATACTAACCTATTATTAAGCCGCAATGTAGATGCTCGCAAACCTGATCGTTATAAAACTTGCAAGCCAAGAAAGATATCCTTTTATAATGTTATGGTTGAGTCGTTTTTTTTTTCAAGTTGTTTACTCGATTAAGTTGAATAATAAACCAAGGAGCTGAGCTGCTACTGAGCATATCGTAGGAAATATGCGTTAGTATTTCCTAGTTTTTCACTTCAAAGGCATCGGTTCGTTTAGGCGGTGTCTTCAAGATAGGTAAAATGTCTTACATTAGTGTAATAGAGTTTGGGTGCACGTTAAAAAACCCCAGGTGGTCTAAATTTCCGGAGCTTTCCACTGCGGTGCCTCTCATAATCATACAGTGGTTTTGGGTCATTAAACCACACATATATCAATCAATCAATTAGGGTATTAGTTCGACGTTTACAGCTGTCTAGTTGGCGTTCTTATGCTTACTGGTGGTTTTGTTGAAAAACGGGTAAATGACCAACGTCAAACAAAATAAATGACGTTACTGACCAGACGCTATTCTGTTGAACTCTCGACTACGTCTCTAGTGTGCTGTTACGTCGTGAAGGTCGTGGTTGGTTAACGTGATCTGCAAGGTGTCGTGCTAACTTAAACCCGGTAGGTGTGTTATCACCGAGGTGATCTCAACCGACGACGTTAGTACTAGGTCGTGAAGTGATGAATTATTATAACTGACATATGTTGGCGAAACAACTGCCCGGTAAAGATGAAAACCGGAAAAAAAACTGATTAATTGTTGAGAATGTGGGCAATAGGACTACGAAAATGGCAATGTGAATGTTCACTTAACGTGTGGGATGTTGAAGTGACGCATTAGTATGATTACTGTCTGCAAAGACGTAGTCTAGTTTGGTTAAAACAAAAATGTAGGCGGTCGCAGATCTAATTTGGGCGAGAAGGAGGACGGTAACAAACACCGGTAACCAGCTTCTTTTGGTGGACAGTAATAGACGACACCCACAATTATATTTCGGTATTGAGAGGCCCACAAAATTATTTACATCTTCATGTATTACAAAGACATCAGTACCAGTTCTGTTTGTATGTCCAATGCGGTTATTAATTTATTTGGGTTCAGAAGGTAGGGGCTTTAAGTTAGTTATTTTATGTTGAAGTTTTCATCACGCTATGTTTTTCCGCTTGTATTACTAATTACGCACATCAATCCCTTTGTCTTCGGAACAATGGTGGAAGCCCCACAGACGAATTTATTTGGAGTCGAAAACTGTAGTAAAAGGAAAGCAGAATTTGCGTATACCCAGACAAATGAAATACTCAGATCTCGCTGACACAAACACACAAAGTTACATTCATTGTTCAGTTCACCACCAACGGTTATGCAAACCATTACATTCTCAATAACCAAAGCAACTTCTTCTTTGCCTATCTCCTTTGTCGTAAAAAACTGGTGCTCTAGTCGCAAAAAAAAAGCTTGCTCTCGGTGAACTAGTATAGGCATAAGTTTTTTACTGCACAATTCATCTCATGAGGGTCTCGCGAACCGCGCTTTCCATCGAAATAGTCTGAAGCTGGGCTTCGTTTATAAATCTCCCTGACACACATCATCAGACTTGAATCCTGTGTGTTTCACCCTAATGGATGCCTACTTATATTCATCTAGTAAGACTGAACTAAAGATAAGAAACATTACTAAATAATCAAGGGAAAAGGAGTGGTATTGATAAGTTTTTCATAAAAATAACATTGCTATATCAATTTCAACGAACGTGCCACAGAGAGTCTAAGCCCATCTTTGTCTGCAATGTCAACGTTTTCTAACAGACCTAAGAAGTCCATACTGTTCTATGCTGTTTTCGTTACCTTAAGCCAACTGTTATGAAGAATTTATGAGGCGAAACAGGATATTTCTGGCTTTTCTAAATAATTTACTGTACGTTCACTTTTCTATAATGAACACTGCTTTCTAGAGAAACATAAATTGCACAGAAGATGAACTAGCTCGTCGAAAACTCAGCTTTCTGAAATGACTAGCTGTCTTAAAGAAAAATGTTTTTCTTGCACTTCAAATTACTTCACGCTTGCACTTTAGGACACAAGTGCCTGAAACTCTGCGTAGCGCGTAGGTTTTCACATAGGCACAAATTGTTAAATTGTGCGCATTGTTCACCTATTTTATAAGACCCTGCAAAAAGTTCCACAAGTATCTGAATTGCGGCAGTAAAATATGAAAAGGTGGGGTCAAAAACAGTTACGGTTCAAGTTTTCTTCGCTTTTCTAGGTACCAGAATTCTTAAATGAGAAATGGCGTCCGCTCATAAAGGCACAAACATTTGGTAGTTTCCCCAGCGCAATGCGAGATTAAGGTCGAGCTTTTTCTGAACTGCAAGAGACGAACAACGCTGAAGGCATGAAACAAAACAAACGAACCATGGTGGAGATAAAGTGCCAGGGTGGCTTATAATGGCACGGCAATGCAGGAATGGGCAACGAGACACTCGAAAAATGACCACTGTTTGTCTCAGAGCCAACTGGACAACCACCGAGGAGGTCTGCCTCTGCCCACGCTAAACAGAGGGCCAGTCAGCCGGTACCTACAGCCAATAAATCACGACCAGAAGGAAGTGACCCGTCTTCAGAGAACCTGGTCCGTCTTGTATTTGCAATTCTTGGCGGATGTGGAGCCGAAAAAAAAGCGATAAAGCAATATGGGATAGCACGACAAAGCTCTGAGCCCTTACCAGCCCGCATAGAATCCGCAGCATTCGAACAGTCGGTGCCTGCATAGCACAATGTCCGGGAATAGCTTGCTTGCTTGAGATCCACTTTATCCTGGTAGAATTCGCGCGCTTGAAGTATTTGCCGGGGATCCCATCGGAAGTCGACTACGTCGCCACCCCGCTCCAGCTTCACTGTGTACACATAGTGAGCTTCTTTCCCCTCTACTGTGGCGTGCTTAGTGATTCTCCTCGCAATAAAATAGGCGTTTGGAGTTTCTGCGTCATATAGCGTTTTTTAGCAATTATGAAGATGGCACACTGCATGTGTAATTTCCCCAGGAGAAATGGAGATTCGGTGCCGCTATTGTGAGGTTTATTGCATCGACCGAGAGAAACCAATGAGACCGCAAGTCGAGGGATGGAATTCCTTCCAGGAAGGCCAAACTTTCGATGAAGGCAAAAATAAATGCTCGAGGACCGTGTGTTTAAATGTACGTGAAATAACTCCAAGTGGTCGACGTTTCAGGAGCCTTACACTACGGGCTCTCTCATAATCATATGGTAGTTTTTGGGAAGCTAATGGCCAACAGTTACTAGAAATCAATGAGATGAAATCACGCCGATTGTCTTATTTCAACGGTACAATCCTTCTGCAGCGGTATCCCTACGCAGCGTTCGCGGGGTATCACTTGGGTGTCGTAAACACGTAATCACATAAGCATCACCAGGGAACACTCCTGCGGTAAATATAAAGAATGAAGTTGTTTATTCAGATTTTTTAATGAAGAATCAACGATTTGAAAAATGGGATAGCGTGGTAGTTACATATATTGCACTAAAGCCAATCGTGAAACCCCGTTTTTGACAGAATACACCGATTGGCTAAACCGCTCTTTGCACCAGGCGATTTCAGTCTATTTTGAGTGAGATAAGCGAATTGACTGTAGCAAAATGCTAATAGATATGACCTCCAGTGCCACATAAATGCATGACTCCGAGCTAACACCCTTATTGCGGATGGGGAAGCACAAACTGCTAATCAGTTGGCCACTGGCCTTCGGTCACAGACCTGCGATGCAGTAGTGGGTGCTAAGAATCTGTGGGTCTGAATAGGCTACCAATGAAATCTCAACTTGACTACGCATAACGCTAGAACGCTATCTAGTGAGGTTCATCTAGCTCTCCTATTCGATGAATTAGAGGGTAGTCAATGGGATGCTCAGTGAAGTTACGAAGACACGTGACGTTTATACAGTGCTGAAGAACGAACACGTCCTTTGCTACACCGTGGATTAGCTCACAGAAAAGAACAAGTGGTATTGCCACAAGAGTATTGTTGTAAATATAGAGGAATACTATAGCATCAGTGTGAGGGTGGCAAGCATTGTAATTAGATTTAACAAAACAAGATGGAGGTGGTACAAGCGCACGCGCCTACATCAAGCTATGATGATCATTTATGTGAACAATTTTACGAAGATGTGAAGTCAGCAATAATGAAGTAAACACAGTCTACTATATTGATGGGCAATTTTAATGCCGAAATTTGCAAGGAGCAGACTGGAAAGCATGCAGTGGGGGAATATGGCATCGGTCCTATAGATTGCAGAGAAGAGGTTTTCGTAGATTACCCTGAACGTAATATTTCAAAGATATTGAATGCCCTACAGAAAACGGGCTAATTGCAAGTGGGCCTGGATGGTAAAGAATGATGAAACTAAAAATGAAATGGACTTCAAGCTGTGTGCACACCTGAGTGTTCCACAGCATGTAAAAGAAGTTGGCAAGATCCGCTGGAGAAAAAAAAGTAACTGATACAAAAGAAGCCAATTAGCGAGGTAGCTTTGAGAAAGAAAGCACGGAAATTCGGAGCTTCGCTTCAAAATACGTTCGCGCTCATACATGAGGTAACTCACGTAAGTGTTTACACAATGAACGATATTCTGACTAGTATCATCAAAGAATCTGATATGAAAGACGAAAGTGCACTCACGAGACAGGGCACTGGCAAACTATCCCAAAAGATGACAGTCCACGTAAGCCTCAAATTCAACAGAAAAGATAGAGGTAGTCGAGCTTTCGAAGTTAGTCAGTAAGCTTAAGGTAGCCAATATAGGAATGTATGAAACAGAGAGCATTGAGCAAGCTGTGAAAAGTGGAAGAAGCCTAAAAGCTGTAATGTAATCAAGTGCGAAGGCAAACATCTGATGTATATAGTTAAGAACAAGGAAGTCGAAGTCATAACTAATATGAATAATATAGTGGAAGAAGCAGAGGAGTTCAACATACAGTTGTACAAAAGCCGATATAACCATAATAAAATCGCAACAAGCAATTTCAAAACCAATAGGCAATGTAGTGAAAGCCCTGGAAGGAACGATAAAAGGCAAAGCCACTGGCGAGGATAACGTAACAACAGATCTGCTGAATGATAGCGAAGACATTGTGGTAGAGAAACTGGCCACCTTATATACAAATTGCCTCTTGATGGGAAGGGTACCAGAGTCTTGAAAGAATGCGAACTTCATCTTAATCCTTGAGAAAGGAGACGTAAATGGATTGAAAAATTGCAGGCCAATCAGCTGGCTGTTCATTCTCTACAAGGAATTCAGAAAAACAACAGCCACCCCTTTCGGCCTTGGTGTCCTATAAAAAGGACAGAAAAGTTTGCAGCCAAATCTAATAGAATTAAGTTAGAAATCGAAAAAGCTGTTCGAAATAAATTCAATACACCTGTGCAAGCATAAGTAGCGATTTTTTCGTCGTCGTCTTCTTTGAAACTCTGCAAACTGGAAAACAAATTGCACAATGCGATAACGATGACGTTTTGCGCAACTAAATTGTATATGACCCTTAATAGTTAACGATTATATCAGTAGCTATCGTCAATTTTCATGCTGTTTCCAAGATGTTTAACTGGCTATCTAAAAATTCGGCAGATCTCACGTACCTAGAAATTGACGTTATTCGAAGCACTGGGAGGGAAGGTGATCGTGTAGCAAGTTTTTTATTGAGCCAAATGCCATCAAGTGACACTAAATATATGTACAAATGTTGCACGCACGACTTATGTTGAACAGCTGCAGATGTTTGTGTAACCAGTTGTTTGCACTTGCACAACGGTGTCAACTTGAACATCCGTATTAGCAACACCTGAAGCTGATATGAAGCGCTGATGCTCTCGAGGATGCTGGCCCTGGACACTGCTACATAAATCAACTTCAGCGCATGGCACCAAACCTCAATTGACGTCAACTCGACGTGACGGCTGTATCAAAGAAGTAAATATGTAATGTTTATAAAATTGAGTACGCAGCACTTCAACCACTATTGACGTTTAGCGAAGATTAGCGTCTATTTGAAAAGTAGTTTCAACGCCTGGCGTAGCTCTGTGGTAAAATGCTTCAATGCCACGCAAAATGCTTGGGTTCAATACCATCTGGGACACTGATATTCATTCTTTGCATTCGTTGGGTTGACGCTAACGATGTCGGGTATTTCTTAACGCTCGTGCGTTGAAATTGTCTGTGTGTTTATTTTATTTATTTATTTACAGATACTGCAATCACCATTTGGTGATTTTAGCAGGGTGGTACATGAAGTTAGTCATGAACAAATGGCAAGTACAATGACATATAATATATACAGGTTATACAATGTGTATAGGGCAAATACAAACTTCAACTGGCAATAACATACAATAAAAAATAGGAGACGACAATTATACAAGCATGTACAGTGGTATGTAATGCGATTTAACAATTCAACTGGTTAGTGCACTTTCTAATTCCGAAGAAAACAATGCCAATGAGGGTGCTGAAACAATTGCATTAGTTAGTTTGTTCCACTCGACTATGGTGCGAGGAAAAAATGAATACTTAAAGCAATTATTGCGTGTGGGAAAGGGGGTTATGGTGAGGTCATGTCTCTGTCTGGTAGAGTAGCCAGAATAAAAAGAAAAAAATCTTGTTGTTCCTGGGTAGAAAATAAGTGCCAATCACCTGTGACACATATCCGCATACCCGTGGCACATACCCGCCCGTAGGTATGTGGCACTGTATGGCGGGAAGTGTTTGACGACGTGCGCGACGGGATTGTGACATTATTTACGTCTCGACCAGTACGTCATATTTGTCAAGCCATCTTACCCTCCCATGCTAATTTTGGTTCGGGCCAAGTTAAGGAGGCGACCACAATAGCACCCAAACGCAAGCGCTAGATAGATAGATAGATAGATAGATAGATAGATAGATAGATAGATAGATAGATAGATAGATAGATAGATAGATAGATAGATAGATAGATAGATAGATAGATAGATAGATAGATAGATAGATAGATAGCCATGCTCAATTTCGTTTGTAGATATATTTGATATGTAGATATATTTGAGGCTCTATAACAACTTTCCACTGATGTTGACACTGATGTTGAGCGATTTCAGGAGACAGGGTGTCTTTCTTCTCCCTCTCGGCCTTTTCGGCTGACAACCACAGCGCCAATACCGACCTCCTGGAGCGATTCCTCCCGAAAAAAAACGTGGCTCCTGTCACGCGCTATTACTATGCCACCACACCATTTTCATTTTTCGCTACCATACCTTAAATATAGAGTGGACTACATCTTTTAACGGCGTGTGCGTATCACTAAAATGATAATTCATTTGCAATGTTTGATTGATTGGTTGATTAATTGGCTGATTGATTGATTGATTAATTGATATGTGGGGCTTAACTTCCCAAAACCACCATATGAATATGAGAGACGTCGTCGTGGAGGGCTCAGGAAATTTCGACCACCTGTGGTTCTTTAATGTGCTACCAACCTGAGCACAAAGGCCTACAGTAATTTCGCCTCCATTGAAAATGCAGCCGCCACAGCCGGGATTTGATCCCGCGACCTGCCCGTCAACAGCCGAGTACCTCGGCCACTAGACAACCGCGACGGGGCGTTTAGTTGGTTGTCACACCGGTAGTTTTCCGAGCGGGAATGGGTGCGACTTCTTCCATTTGGGTGTGTGTTGCTTTGTCAAAAGTTTGTCGCGTCTCTGCTCCCTAAACACCCGATGACGAGGCTTCTTCGACGCGCCTGGCTGCTCTTGAAGACGAGTCGTAGTCCACGGAGGAGCCACAGTAGGTTTTCCAGGACCTGCATAAAGTGAGGTCTTCGGAGGGCGGTAGATTCTTGGCCGGCGATTGGCATGCGCTCATTATTGCCGGCCCCGTTCGTTTCTCCGGTGGCCAGGACGGGGTCTGCTTGGGCATTGGCTCGTATAGTGGCCCCGAACTCCCCACTGGAAGCATACCAGAGGGTTCTTGCTTGTCCCTCCTGAACTAGAATGGGTGGTGGCCTCTATACGAGCTACCCTTGGGTCGAGGCACCCGGAGTGGTTGTCTCACGTTTTTGGGAAGTTGAAGGAAAGGTGGGCGGAACAGATTGTGCTGCCTGGATGGGTCTATAGCGCTTGTTGGGGCCGACGGTGAGGCCATGGGGTGGAACCGTCTTAGCAAGGCGCAGGATGGCTCGAAAGTGGATTCGGACGGTGGCGGTGGTTGGTATGCGAGCTCCGCCAACACCGCGGCCTGAATATCACCTGCTGCGGCAATGAGGATGCCGCGTAAAAAGAATGAACGATCCCTTAGGTGCGCCTCAAAATGCAGATGTGACTAATTTTCTGAGTAACCGCTTCCGCTTCACATGCCGAAGGGTCTGCGTGGTCGTTATGCTCCTGTAAGAACTATACGTATTCATAGAGGTTTTCATCTTCACCCTGCATACGGCTTCGAAGTTAATCTTTCATGCGAACGACGTAGTCGGAAGGAAGAAATTCGGCGTAGAATAGCTGCTCGAAGTGGGATCAACTTTCCAAAAACTTATGACGACGCCAACGCGCGGCAGATCCACACAGCATGATGGGCAGAATGCGTAGCAGAAAGGCCTCAATGGTCTTGCGCATCGCGATAATCTAACTTTCTCAAAATGTCTGCGACCTATTTCTTGTTTGTGTGTTGTTCTCCAGCGGTAAGCGAAAACTGTCAGCTGGTTCAGCCTGGGGTACTAGTAACGCGTGTACGCGACTGCCTCAAATCTTCTAAGTTTTGTTTTATTTCTTTCTTTTTGCGTGTGTTGTGCCGTGCGAGTGTCCGTTGGTCACTCGAGGGAGCCGTCCTCCTTGTTTACGGGCAGCAGCGATCGGCGAGCCTCCCAGACCTGCGGGCGCCGGGTCAGCACAAAGGCGGCGGCCCGCTTTATTGCACCTTGCGAGTTCGGGTGCAAGAAGAGGGAAACATTCCGCTTTGTCCATCCGTGGCCTGTGGGACGTTCGACACTGTTTCCCCGAATGGCTAAGCGACGGACTTCTCCCACTGACTTCGTGGAACAATTTGTGCACGTGCGTGTGTGTGTGTGTGTGTGTGTGTGGTGCGTGCGCGTTTGTGTCAGCGTGCGCGTATGTGTACTTGGATCTGTGGTCGACAGAGGAGAGCGAGAAAGCGCGGGAAGAGCCAGAGACGCAGCGAGAACGGCGAACGAACGGGAGTCTGCGAATTGCGAGCGACTTGAGCGGTTGTGCGTTGTGCGGAATTGAACAGTTGCGCGAGTAATAATTGTAACCTAGTTTTTTTTAAATTAAATACAGCCTTCCTTTGTTTACATTTTCTTAACAGTGCGTGAGTCGTGTGTTGTGTCTTCTATCAATTTTCACCTTTTTACGGCCATACCAGCGACACCCTAAATTTTACCAAAAGCGGAATAGAGGACGCTAACATTCATCAGAAGTGGGATTTGACCGATTTTAGAAAACGTTCGGAACGAGTTTGAAAAATCTTAGTGAGGAGTGCGATTGCGTCAGTGCGAGAACAAAGCAATGGTGGACTTCCAGTGAGCGTGGGCTTCCAGAGAGCTAACATCAGCCATGCTGGACGGATCATCGCCGGGGGAGAGTGGTCAGCGTGATGACGACGACTGTGCTGGGCTCACCAAGCGGGAACTTTTTGACGCTTTGCGCGAGAAAGACCGTTTGTTGGCGGACCTGCTACGGCGGCTGCCTCAGCCGGAGTCGTCGGGGGCTCCACACCAGGCGGCCATCAACACGTTTCAGGTGATGCCCGATTTGAGCAAGAATATTCCAGACTTTTCCGGTGATGGTTGCGCGTCAGCAGCTCGGGAATGGATGGAAGGTTTGCGCCAGACGGCTACGCTTCACCGGTGGCCAACGCCATTTCTGCTCAAAACTGCCAAGTGTCACCTGGTCGGCGCCGCAAAAGATTGGTATCGTTCGAGAGCTGCCGAAATTTCATCGTGGGACGATTTCGAGCGGATGTTCGGGCGGACTTTCTACAGCCAGACACGGGCGGCGGAGCGATGGAGGCGTATGCAAGAGCGAATGCAGCAGCGAAATGAGAACACGGCTGCCTACTTCCACGAGAAGGTGCGCCTTTGCAGAGAGGCGCACTTAGATTTCTGTGATACGAGGGAGCAGGTGCTGACCGGTCTGCGATCACGGGAGTTATGCACAATGCTTCTTGGAAGGTCGCACGAAGACGCGGTTGACCTGTTGCACGACATTCAGAAATTTGAGAGGATCGACCGTGAGCGACGGGAACGCTTCGGGACAGCGGCTGAGCGAAGAGCGACGAGCGATGCACCTCGTATGCAACCTGCACCCAAGGCACCGCTGCAGGGTGCGTCCGGGTACGACGGGCGAGACCAGCGGACAGCTGTGACAAATCAGTACGGTGAGCGAAAATGTTATAATTGTTTCGAATTCGGACACATCTCGCGGGATTGCCCAGAGGAACGACGAATAGAAAAATGTCTAAAATGTGGGAAGACTGGGCATACCCAAAAACACTGCCAAGCAAAAGGCCCCAGAAAGGAGACCAATGCTGTCTCTGGAGAGAAAATTGACCCTGGCGTGATTTTGAAGTACGTTAAATGGAATGGCAATGAGACTTTGATTGGCATGATAGACAGGCAGTTCCGGTTGCTTACTGCTTGAATCAGCGGCGGTGCGGTGCGGAGCGGAAGTGCTGGAAGATGCGACAGCTCTGTATGGTTTCGGCGGCCAGGGCGTTCCAGCTGCTCGTGCGATTGGCAGGTGCCGGGCCGACTTGATGATAGATGGCGCCGTTGGCAAGAACATACAGATACTTGTTGTACCCGACGAGGCCCAGTCGGTCGATTTGCTTGTCGGTCGCACGTTTACCGAGCTGCCATATGTGACCTACGCTAAGCTGGGCGGCAGCTTGCAATTCTGGCATAGAGACGAGTGCCCATTCTCACATCTCGAACCCTTCGTTTCATGTCCGAAATTACATTTGAAAACTGCTGAAGAGACCCCACTGCAGGCCAATGTTATAAATTGGGTGAGACTGTCATCGCAGTCTAACGTCACTGGTGCAGTGCTATTCAACAACTGTGGGTGCGAAATTCTTGTTGGTATGGAGGACGGAGAGGTTACTGTGCCGGTGTTTACGAGCGGAAATGATGACGTGGTTCTACGTAAAGGACAAAGACTTGGCCACGCGACAGAGTTGGACATCCCGGGTTGCGAGATGAAGGAAATAAATGAGTGCAGAGAGGAGTGCAGTGCGGCGAAGCCAGAGCAAATTCTGGTTACGGAGGCGCAACGGCCGATTGCGTGCGAGGGAATTACAATAGGCCCCTCCGTAACAGAGGAGCAGCGTCGTGAGCTCGCGTGCCTCTTAAATGAGTACCGGGATTGTTTCGCCGCCAATCTCAGCGAACTTGGCTGCACATCTGCCCTTTCGATGGACATACAGGAGATACCTGGTAGCGCACCCGTGGCTGTTCGGCCCTACCACACGAATGCAGCAAAGCGAGAGGCTATACGTGACATCGTCGGAGAGTGCAAAAGAGAGGGAATCGGAACTGAGACACATTCCGAGTATGCGAGCCCAGTCATTACTACATCGATGGTCGATACAGAGCAGCGAGATTGGGACGAAAAGCTCAGTGAGGCAGAGTGCAGCTTGAACAACGCTGTAAACAAGACGACTGGGAAGACTCCCTTCGAAATGTTACACGGTTATCGACCAGAATTTCACAGCGTGGCACTGAAGCGCTTGGTTGAATCTAAAGCGTCAGAGTGGGAGGAGCCCGGCGGGCTGCGCGAACGTGTACGGCAGCGCATCGTGAGCGAGCAGAAGAAAATGAAGGTCACCTACGACAAGCGCCATTTCCCGGCTAAAATGTACGGTGTCGGTGACGTGGTCTTCATGACGAGGGCTCCAGAACAGACGGGAAAGCCTGCCAAAGCCCAGCCAAAATATAGGAGCCCCCTTGTAATCACGGCAGTGTTGCCAGCTGACACGTATCGAGTTGCCGACCTTGACGAAACAAGGGCAAGCCTTTTCGCGACCACTGCGCACGTGTCGCAGTTGAAGTGCTGGACAACGACCAATACGCATTCACACCTTGATGACGACGGAGAGTCTGCGGAGGAGTCGGACGCCCCCGAATGTGAGATGCAGTGACTGAGACGTTCGGCCCGTAGCTGCGCCAAGACCCATCCCTATGCGAGTGCGCCACAGTTGCGTTGGCGTCTGTTGAGAACTTCAGTGCGTGCCGAGATTTACCGAGTGAACTGTGCGAACTTAAACAGTTGCTCTTTTTTTTTCTTGTCGTCTCCGACGAAGGAAACAATTCTGTTTGTGTATTGGCGTGTGGGTTTGTTTATGGTTTTTTTTCCATTAACGAGGACTTAATGACTGTCAGGACGACCGAGTGTACGCGACTGCCTCAAATCTTCTAAGTTTTGTTTTATTTCTTTCTTTTTGCGTGTGTTGTGCTGTGCGAGTGTCCGTTGGTCACTCGAGGGAGCCGTCCTCCTTGTTTACGGGCAGCAGCGATCGGCGAGCCTCCCAGACCTGCGGGCGCCGGGTCAGCACAAAGGCGGCGGCCCGCGTTATTGCACCTTGCGAGTTCGGGTGCAAGAAGAGGCAAACATTCAGCTTTGTGCATCCGTGGCCTATGGGACGTTCGACACTGTTTCCCCGAATGGCTAAGCGACGGACTTCTCCCACTGACTTCGTGGAACAATTTGTGCACGTGCGTGTGTGTGTGTGTGTGTGTGTGTGTGTGTGTGTGTGTGGTGCGTGAGCGTTTGTGCCAGCGTGCGCGTATGTGTACTTGGATCTGTGGTCGACAGAGGAGAGCGAGAAAGCGCGGGAAGAGCCAGAGACGCAGCGAGAACGGCGAACGAACGAGAGTCTGCGAATTGCGAGCGACTTGAGCGGTTGTGCGTTGTGCGATGTGCGGAATTGAATGGTTGCACGAGTAATAATTGTAACCTAGTTTTTTTTAATTAAATACAGCCTTCCTTTGTTTACATTTTCTTAACAGTGCGTGAGTCGTGTGTTGTGTCTTTTATCAATTTTCACCTTTTTACGGCTATACCGGTGACACCCTAAATTTTACCAAAAGCGGAATAGAGGACGCTAACACGCGTTAAGATGATCGATGATACAATACGTATCTGGCACAGACGCGTCCTGCTTTGTTTTGTCGGGCATCATATGGGACTTCAGGTCCATAGGGTTTTAACATTCATGAGCTCTAATTGTACGGGAAGGCAGAAGCATTGAAATATGCACAAATAATATCGCCTTTGAGACAGGTGTCTTATGCGTGCGATTTTCGCAGCACGAAAGCGAAATTCAGCGAAAAGAATGAAAATTGCACAAGAGAGCCAAGTCGGAAGAGACGAGGAGAAGGTCGACTACCAGCGAAAACCACGTTCGGCGACAGACGAAGACTTCGCCTCCACTCAGGGGGGTCAGTGAGCCGCAATTCACAGGACACGTGCGAGGAACGCTAGGAACAAGAACTTCTTTTGATTCACGATTCAAAAGAACCACAACCAGCCTGCCAGACTGGCATAACACGGCATGCACACAGGAGGACTAAAAGCCCGGAACGAACAATGATAAGACAGATGCTTGAGAACTAGCATATTTTCACAGCGCAAGACTAGGATTAGTTGAAGCGTAACTACGGAAGAAGAGATAAGGACAGAAAAAAGAGCTCTATTCTGTCCTTGCCTTTTCTTCCGTAGCTACGCCGTAACTACTCGTAGCCTTGCACTGTGCAAATATGTCGACGAGACGCACAATCCCTGCCGACTGGCGGTCAAGGGAACATACGGCAAGAACAACCGACAGAAAAGCAAACTCACACTGAACTCGCATTAGAATACGAGCCATCCACTCGCCTCAGTGAACACTCCAAACTGGCGCGGCCTCCGCTCTGCAGCACTCACGATGTACAAAACCGCTGCGCCTTGCGCGGCCATCGTCGTATGACATTGCCCTACCACTCAAAACCAGCGGGCTTGTCTCATCCTCCTTCTTATGGGCTAGCCATTTCCGCCCCCATCGCTTTGCAATGCTGACGCTCGTCACACGCATGGGCAATGCGCGTGTGACGAGCGCTCTCCCTACTTCCAGCGCTCTCCCTACTTCCAGCGCTCTCCCTACTTCCAGCGTGCGTGCAGCAGATAAGGGCCGATCGGCCCGAAACTTATCAAGTTATCCGGTGGCTTGCTCTACGAGCCCTCGCTTCATCGACAGCATATATTATTGCGATAGCAAATATATGGACACTCTCGGCTCGATTTCGGCGTCAGCGTGGACGTCGGCATGGATGTCATGCACTGTATATGTATGCGTATCTCAATATATGAAAACTCGAGAAAAAAAACATTCCAGAAAAGAAAAGACCCCGGCGCGTTGAGTCGAACGTGGGACCTCCATGCCGTGAATGTGAGGCGTTCACCACTGAATGCGAGGCGTTCCAACATTCAAACGGCAAGCTATTCATATCTACCACATACCACTGTTCGCGGGTGTCTCAAGAGGGAACTATCGTGTTTTCAGCATTATCAGCAAGATGGCGCAATGAGCGCACCACGGCTCCCATCTCTCACGCGCACTTTGGCCCGCGAAGAGAATAAAGGGGTGTACGCTCGTTCGCACGCCTTTATCCTGCAGTGGCGAGAGTCGCACGTCTTGGCTAGCCTTTCAGTTTCGTCGCAACGACTCTCTTGTAGTTACCGGGCGCACAAAGGTCACTCCAATGGTTGCACAGCCTCCGTTTGCGAAAAGGGCGTGCTTTTCAGACACAGCGAAGTAACAACTTAGACGCTTATTCGTGTTAATCTGTACCAGTGAGTACGTTTTGTGATTCTTCGTGCGTGAGAAACACGGACCACGTTTCGATCTGCTTGCCATTCTGCGCGTGACCTTTCAATCTGTTGCTATCGCGTTAATTGCTTCACCTTTGTGGCAAAGCTGTGACTTTTTTTCTCTTCTCAGCAACTTCGCCTCGGTGGTGAGCAGTGTGGGCAGCCTAACTGAGACAATTATTAGGACGGATGCAATCCTGCTAGCATTACGCCTCTGTGCGCATGTGTGCCTCCAGACATAAAACCTCATATCGGCATAATTCGTCATCCCTTGGTCCCGGTCTACTGCTGGTTGTGCGAAAGCACCTCCACTCTACCATCCTCCGCGAGCTTCATGACGCACCAACCGTTGGCTACCTTGCCCTATCTTGTACAGTCGCGATATTTTTTTAAAGTGAACATAGAAGCATGGCTTTCAATACTGCTAATGTCGTTTGACGACTCGTCAGAGTACCTGCGTGCATGCGTGAGGACGAAAGCTTTCACTCGCACGCATCAACGCTACCGCAGCGCTCGTATGTTGTCTGGTAGCTCGTTTGCGGCCGCCCTGATGATTATATGATGATTAAAACTAAAAATTGCGAGCTTTCAGTTGAAACCGTTTGCCTCTTATGCCTGGCGTGTCAATAGGCTTTCATCTTCTTTTTTTTTTGGCGTTGTTGTAGTACAAAAAAGGCAAAGGAATGCAAACACCAGAACGTTTGTTTGGTACACGTTTCACGAAAGACTCATACGTTTATTGAAGCTGTATCGGTAATCTGGAATAGTTTCGCTTAATGTTACACAAGTATTTTGTACCGTTTCCTTTAGAAAGACAAAAGCTCTGCTGCCATTCTGGAAGGTACGACTGCTGCATTAGAACAAAGTTACGATGCACCCGAGGATTCTGCCTCTTGGCGAAGCTTGAGTTTGCCCGCAGTCACCGCATAAACACGGTGTTGCACAATAGCTGATTTCATGTATAATACTCAAAATTTTATAAATGCTGATGCTGTCCAGAAGAGCACTGTTGTTCAGCGATTTTCTATATGCTCGTTAATAACTTTTACAAGGTCCACCAGCGGCAGGTGATGCTGGAACACAGAATTTGCGTCGGACAAAGCGCCCAGTCATCCCACCGCGGTGGTCTAGTGGCTAAGATTCTCGAGTGCTGACGCGCAGGTCGTGGGATTGAATCGCGGCTGCAGCAGCTGCTTTTTCGATTGAAGCGAAAATGCTGCGGCCCGTGTGCTGAGACTTGGGTGTACGTTAAAGAACCCAAGGTGGTCGAAATATCCATATCCCTCCATTACAGCGTCTGTCATAGTCATATGGTACTTTTTTGACGTTACACACCGTATATCGATCAATTAGGAAGTGCCCTGCTGCAGATCAATGATGATAAAAAAACACCAGCAACCTAAGATATTTTCAAGTTCATTTGTGAATCGATTGGAACGTATGTGAAAGTTACACATTGTTGCCAGTTTGAGGCACACTGGTTCCTATAGTCGGGTTCAATTTAGGAAAGTAGGAGAGGCCCCACCCAGAGGATCGAAGCGCAGCAGCCAGTTTTGCTCCGCGACTAAAGCAATATTCCCGCTCAAAGAATGTGACTGCTTCTAAAACGCGCATTGATTGCTATAAATAATATTTGTGTATCGTGACGGATGCTTTGGTAAAATTTTATAGAAGCAAATACTAGAGCACATGCCGGATCGCGAGAGAAAAATAACTCCATGCCTTCCACAATGCTGTGCGTCGTCTGCTACGGAGCAAGATCGATGGCACTGGGCATGTTATTGTAAAGCAGTCGCTGGTTTCATAGCATAAGATTCGTATGTAGTTTTGTGTGTTCGCGCAACCTTTTTTTTGGCATTGTGTCAGGCGTTTCTTTTTTTTTTTGGTTTCCAACCTGCGATGTCGTGAGTTCGCGCACGTTTGCGCACAAAATTCCGTGCCAGAGTTATTCAATTATATGAGTTGCGTAAGTGCGTTCAAAGATCCCGACACGCAGTTGGTGCATTTTCTGGAGTTAAATGACGTTTGCGCCACCTGGGAATGACAACACACAACACAAATAATGCGTTTATAAGTGGGCTTGCGGATCAACAGGTGGCGCGACAATCTGCTTACTCCCGACAAAAGAGCCAATGATGTGGCTGGATTTCAATACATGCTCGTTACATGGAGCCTATGGGGAGTTTCGCTACTTATAAGAATAAACAATTCTGTTTCGTGCAAGTTTTACACCATGGAGCCCAATGAGGTGACATTGGAACGCGATCTTTTGTTGCCATACGAGCCTTGCGTCGCCTCGATGGCCACACCAACAAGGAGCTTCAGCAAGAACAAGAGCAGGAACATCTTGAACAGCGATTCACTCAACATGATCTTCAACTGCTACACGTACTGGCGCAACAGTGAGCCTGAACGTCAGCGTGAAAGATAAGAGCAAGTTTATCGCCTACATGCTCGGTGTCAGCCAAATGACGGCGTTCAGGGTGAGGAGGGAGGAAGGTGAAAGCTTCGCATTTTTCTGGTGGCAAACTGACCAAGCCCTCGCGAAAGCGCCCACGCAATGCGGAGTAGAGAAGACGCAGCGTGAAGTTTGACAGCTTCACCTTGTGCGCGCTAAGGTCTTGTGTGCACGATTTTTTTAGCGGCAACGAGATAAACTGTCGAACAGATAACTGCCGAGTTCTCGGACGGTATGGAACTGCCATCACTAAGACAGGGTACTGTGCGTCGCCTGCATGCCGATATTGGCTTCAAGCATAAAAAGAGAAGCCGCAAATCGCTGCCCATCGACCGGGATGACATCACCGATCGGCGAAATCGCTACCTCCAAGATGTGGAGCGTTACCGTGCGGAAGGCCGAAAGATCTTCTACTTGGACTAGACATGGTCATTGTGGGACACACTCAGTCGATTGTGTGGACAGACACCATGGTGCCGAAGCGCGGATGCCTGCTCGCTTGAGCAAATGGTCTGACGACGGGTCTAAAACAACCTTTTAGAAAAGGTCAGCGCATGATCCTGGCACACATAGGCAGCGAGAATGACTTCGTCGACGGCTGCTTGGATGTACTCCGAGGCCAAAAGACAGGCGGCTGCCACGAGGAAGTGGATGGCAATCGCTGGTTAAATGACGTTCTGCAGAAGTTACCAGCTGATAGCGTCATTGTTTTAGACAGTGCACCTTACGATAGCCGGCGAGAAGAGAAATTGCAGGCGATGGCCTGGAAGAAAAAAAATGACACAGGAGGGGCTCAAAAGCAAGAACACCACATTCAGTAAAATGATGATAAAGAAGCAGCTGCTTCAGCTGGTGGTATCGGTAAAGTCATGCTTTCTGATCTACATTGTCAATAACACAGCTGTAAGGGCCAGTTGCATTGTTCTGAGGCTCCCGCCGTACCACTGCAAGTTTAGTCCTATTGAGCTTGTGTGGGTCAAGGACGAAATTGGTGTCGCTGCGGACGACAGAATTTACAGCTGTCTGCAGTGGACGCCATCTTGAGAGATAAAACAAAGAAGATAACGGGACAAACCTGGAGGAAGGGCATTCAGCACGCAAAGTTCAGACTTGACACGTCTGGGAATGAGCACATTCAACCCATCATCATCCATCTGGGTGAACATGACACTGGTGAAATCGACAATGACAGCGAGCTCTCTAGCATTGAGCCATTTGACGAAGCATAGCGGCTTCGTATTAATAAAAAAGAAAACAACCCTCATTAAGTCTTCCAAATTTTAACCCGGTGGGCTTGCGAAAGCCAACGATCCATTCCGTGACCTCTCAATTAAATAAGCAGTTCCATTTATGGCGTATTTTTTTCATAGAAGCTCAATTTCGATAAGCAACTTTACTCACAGCTCATGCTTTATTTGAGAAGTGGCCTAGAAACACACTTCAATGCTGGCATATCTTCATTGAAACACTGTTGTTAACCCTGATCATAGTTAGCGAGCTCAAAATGCTCAATAAGGCAGCCACTGGCGAGTTTGACATGCTTTATTGCTCCGTTAGCAGTCTGCACTGAAAATTAAGCTGCTATCATAGCCAGTGCTGGTGAAATAGCAGCAGTCAACACGAAACTGACAGCCACTGTTAGCAGCTTGCATGCCAAAGCACACTCACGTGGCTGCATTGTTTATTTTCGTTATCTCGCTCACACAAGGAATACAAAAAGTAAAAGAAATAAAAACATCATTAGCATAGTGAGGCCCAAAATGCTCGTTCAGACAGCCACCGTCGAATGTGATGCTCCCCATTGTGAAATAGCAGCAGTCGGAGCACACTTAATGATTATGTTACCAGTGTGCACTGTGGCTTGAAGTGTTGTCATCAGGGGTGGATGTTTGAGGATTCAAAGGATTCAAATGAACCAGGCGTTCTAGTTTAGCCCCCACCCCACCCCCAATGGCCAGAAAAAATGGCTGACATCGTTGTATGTTCTAAAAAGGTTAACCTTCCGGCTGGAACCGCAGAAAAAACGTCTTCAGTGAATTTGTTTCCTTCTTTTGTAGCCCTAAGTGAGTGAATATTGCATGCAAAAATTTAACCCTATAACATGTTTAAAAGCAAGCGATTTGTGCATAAACGAAATTATGTGTGGTTGTTTTTCTAGTGTTATTAAAAATGTTCCTTGAAAGTTACACATGGATTTCATTTTTTATAGGCACCACCTTTACCGGAAGATTTGGCCTACCTCGTTCTCATATCAAAATATTTGAATTTTAAACCATCTATATACCTTGTTGTGATCAGTGAGCATATACAATATGCATAACATGACTATAACGACAAACCCTTAAATGCGCTTTGAATGAAATAAAAAAAAATGGCAGATACAACGTACAGTGGGAATCTATGATACGCGAAGCACGGAAAAGAAAGGTTGATGTGTCATTTTGAAATCAGTGCAACGTTACGAGGTGGGGGAAAATGATGCCGTACATGACTTCTGTGTCGTGATTATTATGTTTGGATGTGACGTTTACTTTCGTCATCGATTCACGTCACGTGGTACCAAATTTAGTATATGTGGAGCTAGCGAAACGACCACGAGCACGCTATGAGCGTAGCATGTTGTCATGTTCTTACAAGACACGCGTGCCAGGATTATCATGTTTGCACCAGTCACATACTTTCGTCATCAATTGACGTCACTTAACACGGCATAGGTAAATGACACATGCCAACATGATAATCACAACATGCGCGTAATAAACAACATGACTACATGTCACACTCATATTGCGTTCGCGGCCCTTTCGCTAGCTTCACACAAGCCAAATTTTGAATTACGGGACGTCAATGAATGACGAAGATATGTGAATGGTGCAAACATGATAATCATAATATATGTGTCATATGAAAACATGACTGCGTGCCTCAGTCAAGGCGCCTATACAATTTGACGTGATGTGGTGTGCGTGCTCGCTGGCGTTCATTTCGACGCGTCACGCCGGCGTTGTGACGATAGGCATTCGTCCTGTCATGTACTCGCAGGCGCGCGCCATGCTGCGTTGCTTTGACGCATGCGCGTTTCAGCGCGTGCGGTATCCCCCTGACACAAAAAGAGAGAAACCCAGGGAGACAAATTTGGTATATGTGCAGCTAGCAAATCGGCCGCTTGTGCATCGTGAAGGGCCCAATATACTCCAATTTAGCGTTGACGCACGCGCACGCTGGGCACAGCGACGCCACGTTAGCAAAAAGCGAGCTCTTCATAATCTGACGCCAGGCGTGACTGGCGCTACCAGCGCCCGTCGGTGCGGCCCGATGGCAACCGGTGCGAAATGCGGCATGCTGCGTTTCGCGCCAATGCGTTACCCAGACAACACTGCGTCTCTCTCTTTTGTGACGGAGGGACGCCGGACGCGCTGAAATGCGGATGCGTCAAAGCATTCGCGTTTAGATAGATAGATAGATAGATAGATAGATAGATAGATAGATAGATAGATAGATAGATAGATAGATAGATAGATAGATAGATAGATAGATAGATAGATAGATAGATGCGCTCAAAGTCGCCACAGTTCGCTAAGAAATGCCTCGCATTTAAAAGACTAGACGATTGGTAGGGCGTTTACTGTAAGCACGTGTGAACAGTTTCTGAAAAAGTCCCACCAGTCAACTTCAGCAGTGCTCGCACGCAGACAACCAAAGCGTGTGCTACCTAATCAGTGAAGGTGAAGCCGACAGAGGAAGCTATTCTTCACAAAAGCCCTTTCTGATTTTCGAGAGAAGATATTCTCTCTTGATATGAGGGTAAAGAATGCTTTTGATAAAGACGAATGGAAGAAACGTGTGCGGTGCTTGAACTACACTTAATAGTGCCCCACGCATTCCTTTCTTTAATCTTAATTTCTCGCACAGTTTAGTCTTCTTTCAGTATGGTGCAACGTACCGCACAGGTTTTATTGCTTTCCATGTGTCTTCGTCTCCTGATGTAGTTACTTATTACGACAACAATATCTTCAAGTGCTCCGAACATCACCTCTGCCAGATGGGAGGCGGCAATCCGCAGCTCGTCCTTGGCAGATCAGCTCTGGGCTGACCACCAAGCCCGTGAGGTGGCTTAGCGGCTGGACATCTCAGTCCCCACGTGGGAGTTGCCCACAACACAGTGATCTGTGTTTTGGAGGACCAAATAAAAGTTTATCCAATCCAATCCGCAAGAAATAGAACGCCCGGGTGATAATAAAAATTCCGCAGAGGCATAGAATAAATATGGCTTGTGTCCTTTGCAGCTTAATCTAAAAAATGTCAAGTCTTGAGCATGAGTAGGTGCAAAAGGGGGAAAGAAAGGAGGAGGGGAGAGGGAGGGGCCTCTCTCATTTTGTTGGACCGGTTTCTCCGTACTATTATTTGGCCCCTGGTTGTCATAGTAAGTGCTGGTGAAATAGTATCAGTCAACATGAAACTGACAGCCACTGTTAGCAGCTTGAATGCCAAAGTACAATCATGTGGCTACATTGTTTATTTTGGTTATCTGGCTCAAATAAGTAATGTAAATAAGAGAGCCATTATATAACATCATTAGCTTAGTGAGGCCAAAATTATCGTTCAGGCAGCCGCCATCGAATGTGACGCGCCCTATAGTGAAATAGCAGTAGTCGGAGCACACTTTATGATTCTTCTACCAGTCTGCTCAGAGAATTGAAGTGTTGTCATAGCCAATTTTTAATTTATTATTCAGACTTGGGCGAGCAACGCAAATGCGAGCACAATTATTACGTGATTAACTTTGACAGTATTGTATTGTCCTATTTAACTACCGAAAAAATGCTCGGCGTTGTTGAACGTGTAATGAAATTGTAAATAAAGACGTGATCGCAGCATGCTTTTCAAGAACAAACGCAAGATGGACATAAATGGGAATGAACATATACAGACGTGAATGCTCAAAAAAGGGTAAAATAAAAAATTTACACAAAAACTCACACACATTTAACGCAGACGCGTGTAGACCTATTAGGAGTCAGTTTACGAGCAGCTGTCCCTACTTTATTGTACTTTTTAAATGTACGTGATGGCTCTGTTACCTTCGCTGTCGTAGGAACTTTTTGGTAGTGACATATCACAATGATCGAAAAGCAGCGCTAAGCTGTGTTGTGGGAAAGCAAGTGGAGTACTGCCAGCACAACTTATGCGCGATTGTGTCACATCAGGTATTCAACAGTTGGTGCGTGGAGTGAACGAAAAGTTTTAAGCCACACAGCGGTACGAACTCATGCCAAGCTACCTCCCGTGTAACGGCCCCAGTGTATCAGTCATAATTTTATATTAGTCATACGATAGATATAGCGCAAGAACAGAACGACGACAAAGGGACAAGGAGACGTCTCGTTCTTGTCCTTTTGTCGTCGTTCTGTTCTTCCGCTATAACGATCGTCACGTCATACCAACTAGCCAAAACCGCCATACTTCTCATTTATATTAGCACTGAGGCTAACATTAGGGAAACAAACACTGCTCCCAAACGCCTGGCCATTAATAATTTAATGACATTCTCTGTAGCAGCGCGTGTTAGTCACTGATTATTAGCATTGATGGAAAGCAAACGATCGACGGTGCTACACAACATTCGAACGACGCAGCTTGACGCTCGGCTCTCTTATCACACTGCCGCCATCAATCGGTTATTTGCGCGCTCAGCTGGCAGCAGCAAATCTTCGCGTTGGAGCTTGCTGTCGCAAATCTTTTCTGTTGACGAACTCGTAGGTTGGTTTCATCCACGCACGCTTTTCTCATTTATCTTTATAATGATTTTGCTGCATCACTTCGCCACTTCCAACCAGAAACGCAGGGGCACAGTGCACAAACACACTCGCCTCTCACAGTAGATACCACGTTTGGCAAACACGCCTCGTCATAACTTCACTCAGGCGCAAATGAAACAACTTGAAGCAAACACGCACGACGTTTGTTTGCATCGGTATGTCACCACGGGATCCAGTTTCCAGACGAAGCGCAGCGCAGCGTGACCGATCTTCGCTGTAATCTCTCTTTGGCGGGACACGGCTCAGAACAACCACACGCGGCACAAATTACGTATCGTAAGCTCACAATAATATTTCCCACAAGACAGACCACCACACATAATTTGAATTCACTCTGACGAAGGGAGACGCACTCAGCCAACGGGACTCGGGCTAGTTAGAAGCGAGGGCGACCATGATAGGCATGTTCTCCGCCAGCTGGGTCCGTGGCTAGAGTGTAGTCCGGCACATGACGTCACCTGATGTGCGGGTCTATTGGTGGAAGCTCATGTAGTACATCCGCCTTTGAGGGGAAAAGCCTGCTGCCTTCTTATGTTGTACCCGACTATAGTGCCGTGCTCGTGCTGCAGACAACCCGCGCTAGCTCGCCTGACGCAATGCGCGTGACGGTAGAATTCTTCCAGCAAGTTTGTGCTACGCATGAGTGATATTTTTCGCTGCCGTAGCAGCACTAGAAGCTCCAAAAGCCACGCATTCTTGTGTTCACTTCAAAAGGAATTGCGACTGTACATATGACCACATGCGCCGACGCCTCTTTAGGCGTAGCCTTGCACGCTCTGTGCAGCATTATGTCAACGCCTGTGAAGTTTGTCAGTGCCGCAAAAAGCTATCGGGCCGCCTGCCGGCACTCTTCAGCCTACCGACTTTCCACCAAAACCTTAATTTCGAGTTGGTTCGCATCTTCTTTGTCCCTTTCAACCATCTACTTCGGGCCATAAAGGAGTCGCCGTTGCTGCCGATTATGTGGCCCACTACACACTCAGCTCATCCCTGCCACCCAGTTGGGGAACGAACGTCACTGATTTTTAAAGGTGACAGCCTCTCTTGGGGACCTTCAGCGCAAACATTTTGGTCTGTCTGTCTGCCTGTCTGTCTGTCCGTCCGTCGGTCCATACATTTGTGCGTTTGCCCTCCCTAACGATACCCCAAACGGCACCAAACGATACCCCAAACGGCGAACATCATCCGCAGCGCCCACCAATAATGCTCAAGTGGGCTTCGCGGCTGTGCCACCACACAGGCCGCTAACCCGTTCATCCTGATCATGCAGGTTTTTGCCCGCATTATCGCCGACCTGCTACTGCCTGCCTTGCTGGCTGTATCGTCTGCCGCCCCGGGAAGCCGCCTACCTGCTTCCAACGAAGGCGAACATTTTGTTTGCCCTCTCCCTGGCACCCAGGCTTCCGGATCTTCGGCAGCGCCACCCCTCTTTCCGTGGATCGTCGAGATAAATCCAGCCACCCTATCGCCGTCGACAACATCCCCTGCGCAGCCTATAAAACAGCAGCCACCATCCAGCGCGCACTGTGGGCTTCGCGGCTGTGCCACCACACAGGCCGCTAACCCGTTCCTCCTGATAATGCAGGTTGGTAGTTCGTATCCTACGTCTAGTAAACATCAAGTAACTACTGTTTGGTGCAGCTGCCGAGCCCACAGTGCTGCTGCTTGCTTATTACCGAGTGTGTGAATGTCGTACGTGCCTTGCTCTTGCTATCGGGAGATGTAGAGACGAACCCCGGGCCAGATATACTTGCTGAGCTGAAAAAGTTGTCGCAGGGCCAGTCGGCAATATTATCTGAGATGCAGGGTCTTAAATCCCAGATAGCCACCACAAACCAGACTATCACCGATCTTGGAAATCGTATTGCTGACTTGGAAAATCACTGCCAAAATCTTCTAACCCTTCGAGCGGAAGTAGATGCAATAAATACTAATACCACTGAGCTAACGCACCGTGTGTACAACATATACGGGCGTCTCGATGTCATCGAGAACCGTTCCCGGCGTGACAATCTAATATTCTACAATCTCCCTGACACTAATCCTAAGGAAACATACACTCAGTCAGAAGAAATAATAATTCAGCACTGTCTTGAATGACTTCAACTCACAATCGAACCGAAAGACATAGAGCGTGCACACCGCCTAGGGCGGCACACCAATAACAACAAACGGCCTATAATAGTGAAATTTTCGTCTTTCAAAACTAAAGAATTTATCCTTTCAAACGGCCCAAAACTAAAAGGTACTAACTTTAGCATTGGCGAAGATTTCACACACCCTGTTAGAATAGCCCGAAAAGAGCTCATTGCTTTCGCTAGGAGCAAATCTGTGCCATTTTCACTGCGCTTCCAAACTTTGCACATCAGCTCTAAGCGATAAATTTACGACCACCAAGCAGGAATTGTCAAAGAAAAAACATAGGGATCAGGACGCCGACGGCAAGCGCGCCAACAGCCACGCATAAGCACCAAAGCTAAGCTTTCGTTCTCGGTAATTTATACTAACATCCGCAGTTTTCTTCCTAAGCGCATGCCCCTGTCTAATCTATTAAAATCATCTGGCAGTAGTATACTTTTATTGACCGAAACGTGGCTTAGCGACGACATTTCGGATACAGAGGCTCTGGCTGACTTGCCGCACTTTAATCTTTTTCGTCATGACCATAAGAACGCACGTAGTGGGGGAGTACTAATCGCCACTAGCAAAGAGCTATCTTGCTCCCTTATCAACATTCCTTCACAACTTGAAATATTATGGGTATTGTGCCGTGCCCCACCCGAAACAGTATTACTTGGCGTATGCTACAGGCCCCCTCGCTCTGATCCAAATTTCGCCCGCGAACTGAATGAAGTGCTGTCTACGCTTACTAATAAACACCCATCCGCACATATCCTCCTCTATGGCGACTTTAATTTCCCGAATATTGACTGGATAAACGAAACACAACTAATTACAGGAAATGCCGAAGCAAGAGAATTTGTCGATGTTTGTCTGAACTTTAACCTTACGCAACTGGTGTCGGAACCAACTCGTGTAACTAGTGAATCTTCGAACATTTTAGATCTTATACTAACAAACAGCCCCGAAAGCTTAGAATCTATCTCCTACTTACGTGAAATCAGTGATCATAAAGTCATTCATACTACATTAAACTTCATCCCTAAAACACGCCACATTTCCAGCAAAACAATTCATATGTACAACAAAGGTGATTATGAAGCAATCCAAAATGAACTGCGAGATTTCCTGCCTGAGTTTGAATCCAGTTTCGATTCCAGATCTCTTAACAGCAACTGGTTAGTCTTTAGGGACAAAATATTCGAGTTAACTAATACATATATCCCAAAGATGAACTTACCTGCTAATCAAAATAAACCATGGTTTTCGAAACTTTTAATAAGGCAGGAAAATAAAAAGAAACGTCTCTTTCGTACTGCGAAACGTAATGGTACTGCGTGCGCATGGGAGAAGTACTATGCTGCAGAAGACGCATATTATGCTGCAATTCGAAGTGCAAAACAGACGTTTTATCGCATTGACTTACCTAAAATTCTAACAAATAACCCTAGAAAGTTCTGGGAAGTTATAAACCCGCAACCGCCGCGTGAAATAACGCTTACTGACCAATATGGTGAGGAAGTTAGCGACGGTGATTGTGCCGACGTTTTTAACATCGCGTTCTGCTCTGTGTTCACAAAAGAAGCCGATTCGCCACTTCCCTCGCCACCTACTACGACGTTACCAATAATGACTCCAGTGGAATTTTCTGTTGCTGGAATTTCGTCCCTTATCGACAGACTTAAACTTTCATCATCGGCTGGCGTTGACAACATTAACTCTAAACTGTTAAAAAACACTAAACAAATTATTGCAGTGTATTTGTCGATGCTGTTTTCATTGTCACTTAAAGCAGGAATGCTGCCAGAAGACTGGAAAGTGGGAAAGGTCATTCCGGTCCACAAATCAGGTAACAAACAGTCACCCCTAAATTACCGCCCCATTTCACTAACCAGCGTCTCATGCAAAATTATGGAACACGTCATATACACTCACATAATAAACTTTCTGCATGCTAACAATTTCTTTCATTCTTCCCAGCATGGATTTCGTAAATCTTTATCTTGTGAAACACAAATAGCTATATTTACTCATGATTTGCACGCTAATCTTGACCGTAACTTCCAGACTGATGCAATCTTTCTAGACTTCGCTAAAGCTTTCGATAAGGTACCACACAAACGCCTGTTACTAAAACTTGCCCAGTTGAATCTGCACCCCAAAATTCTTGCATGGATTTCAGAATTTCTTGCTAACCGTTCCCAGTTTGTCGATATTAGAAATAAACATTCCAGCTCCCTCTCGGTAACATCGGGAGTCCCCAAGGTTCCGTCCTCGGACCCCTTCTGTTTCTAATATATATTAACGATTTACCCATGCATGTATCTTCTCATATCCGCATGTTTGCCGACGATTGTGTTCTATACCGCAAAATTACTAACCCCTCTGATCAAACTGCACTTCAAAATGACCTTCATCGTGTACAGCAATGGTGCGACCTGTGGTTGATGGAGCTTAACCCCTTTAAATGCAAACTCGTTTCTTTTCAACGCCAGCATAATCCCATGCATTTTTCTTACGTAATAGCTAACTCTACTCTTGAACAAATTAAATCCTATAAATACCTAGGCGTCACCTTATCCAGTGATCTTTCATGGCACACGCATATCACGAACGTCATATCATCAGCGAACCGAACTCTGAGTTTTTTGAAGCGTCATTTGCGTCATGCCCCACCTGACATCAAACTTCTCGCCTATAAATCTTTAATCCGAACTAAACTAGAATATGCAGCTCCCATATGGAGCCCGCACCAGGTATACTTGATAAATGAATTAGAGTCTGTGCAAAACCGCGCCACTAGGTTCATACATTCTTCATATTCATATAACATAAGCATATCATCCCTTAAACGTGAAACTGGTCTTTCGAATCTTTCAGTGCGCCGCCGCATTACCAGTCTTTGTTTGCTACACAAGTTCTTTCACAGCCCTCTTAATCAAGCACCCTACATCGTCCCACCGACGCGCATATCTCACCGCACTGCCCACGCGTTTCAAATTGCCCGTCCACATGCTCGCACTACTACTTTTTCTGCCTCTTTTTTCCCCCGTGTAGCAGTGGACTGGAATGGCCTTCCCTGTGACGTTCCAGCCATCACGTGTCCAGCAACATTTAAAGAGAAGGTCACCACGCACATTTCCATTTGAAAACCTGTGTGCACTTACCTGTAACCCACCCCTTATGTAATACCTCCTACATGGGGGTCTTTAAGGTATTAAAGTGATGTGATGATGTGATGTAAAGTTTGAGCATTGTGGCTTCTGTGATTGTCAGTAAAAACACTCATTACGCATATTTGAGACACCATAACGACCCGTCAATATTCTTGTATGTGCGTGTTTATACTCGAAAAGGCACAAATAAGTAATTCTAAGACCCGAAGCGTATCACACTGCACTGACAATGCAACGCTTGCACCAAAAGGCAAGTGTTTCCAGCTCTTTGCTAAGACAAACTGGCGGTGGCAACTACACGTCACCTTGCGTTCTACACCTTCTCGCCTCCAAGGCAGGCGCGCACGCCGCGCGCTTGGTTTTTCAAGGTAACTGCCAAATAGCGCTCATGATTTACGTGTGACATGCCTCAATGCACTCGTTCGCCTCCACTGCATGCATCGAGGCACTCTAAAGTAGCGCATCCAGAATACCATTCACCTATTTTCTTGCGCGGAACATCAAATAAACGTTTTGCTCACTCTCTCCAGACGCAAAACTATCGTCTTTCGACTACATTTACAGTGTAACATGCTGATACGGGGCCAATGTTTCGCTTCGAGACCCTATTATAGTGAACGGTGTCCCCCGCCAACTGCTGACTGAAGCCTAACTTTTCTTGATTAAGTGATTGACAACACCCTGCATTCGTGCTCCACCCAGAATCATCCCATGACCTATAGCACCAACTGCAGACAAGTGGGCTTACAGAACGCTCAAACGTCACTTCAGGAAATAAGCTTTTGAAATACGTGCCCTCCGATCCCCGTGACCGGGGACCTTGCACTGTCATACGTGACGTTCGCGTACAACTCTTTCCTCCGCGACACTGCTGGCTATATACTCACCTTTTTACCTTTTCATTAGACGCGAAGGAACGTTGCCACTGGATACGTTTTTTCCGGCTTCTTCATCGTAGTCTACCAAATACGCTCTTGATGCTATTACTCGCGCTTACCACGCCATTCAGCTCGCCTGCAAAAGACTAACGGCTTCTTAACAAACACAGAAGCACCATTACGATGAGCAGCATTATGAAGACTGATCTACAGCAGGTTCCCTAGTCATTCTCTGGTGCCCAACGCGACGTCTCGGCCTTTCTGAGAAGCTGCTTTCTCGTTAGAAGGGCTCATATCGCCTGGTTCGACGAGTGACAGAGGTTACGTACGAAATTGTTCTGTATAATCCGACATCCTTGTCACCTCTTATCTTGCGACGTCGTCCACGTATTAACGCTAAAGTCTTACCACCATCTTACCGTGTCCCCATAAACGCGCCGGGTCGGCGCTTTTACCGCCGAGAGTTGTGTAGCGTGGTTTTCACTGGCATTCTCAGTGAATAGTAAAACAAATCCTAAAAAGGCGTTTAGAAGGGAGGAGTTTACGTCCAGGTGTGAGCTGTACTGTAGCTTGTGACTTACTTAGTGGTATTCCCACGTATAGTTTCCCATGCACACGAGGGTAGCTTAAACATTGCCCTGTTTTAAGGATCAGACGTGACATCATCCTCATGCCCTCACGTAAATATTTGTAAAGAATTAACACCTACTCTTCCAATGAATGAATGAATATGTAAAAAAGGTCTTATTTATTTTAATTAAACACAATAATATTGATTAGTAATAGACAATATTGCCAAAAAAGCATAGGAAATATTGTTACATTTAAATGTAATGTAAATGTGAAGAAATGTATGTGGACAAAAAGATAACTTATCATTGGCAGTATCCTAACAGACAACCGAAGAATAAGATGTCCGATGCCCAACCACTGAACTATGGTAGTGGTCATACGTCCACTTTATAGGGTATATAAGTGAATTTAATCGTAGTAGCCTCAACCAGTGTCACCTGTTGCCATTGCAGCGAATAAAGAACACTGTTGGCCTCACGTAGCACGTAATCTTTTTTACAAGCTAGCAGCTGACCAATAATTGCTCTCTGCTACCTGAAAGCATCGATTCTGCGAAAACTAGACCTTCGCTATGAACGAAGAAAAGAAGTGTAAATTTCAGGCCCCATACTTATCTTGGTTTTATTGTCTGTCTGTTAATATTAAGTACTGTTTGTGACACTTGAGATGTTCGTTAAACTTGGCAAAGCCAGCGTCCACAACGCACATCCCACACACCACAGCTGTGCTGCGCGTTAATAGTTGCGGCGCTTTGTTTATATTAGCCTTGATGACACGATCTTACTGATTTTTTCACTGAACTGCTTATTGTTCAAAATTTCCGGCTGTTTGGCGTAGGGTGAATGGGAACGGAGGAACGAATTAACAAGGAGAAATTTTTACAACTATGAGGCATGTCAGAATAAATACTTCATGCTTCTGCAGCCAGAAAAACTAGTGGTGAGATTGTGCAATGCGGACACGCGGAATTTTCACGCGCTCTGCGAATTCGAGTTCACGTGTGTTTTTTATAGTACCCTAGCATTTCCTGCATTGTTGGTAAATGCTACGCATACCTACGGGAGATACCCTGGCAATGTCACTTGCTCAAGTGGGTCGCTTACGCCCGTAATCAAGATATGTTACTGAATGTTCGCTGATTTTGGCAAACCATGCAACAGAGTCTTCCCTAAAAAGTTGTTGATCGTAACCAAGAAGAAAGTGTTTTCTTCTTTTCTTATAGCATGATCTTCCCTTTATGATATTAGTATTCTTACAAGCATAGAGTACCATTTCTAATTGTAAGAAAAAAAACAAGACGTCCCGCACACAAAGTCATCAGGATCTTCCGTAAACTCGTAAATATAATAGCTTCATGAATTTGACTAATTCTACCCTTTGGCAAACAGTGGTACTTTTATTCTATTCCGTAAGATCATGCATGAGATCTCTATACAGTACTTACACAAATGTTTTACATCGTGCTAACTCGTGATTAGAGACTCTGTAAAGGAGCATTCTGGGAACATCAACTTCATATTCCTTTTGTGCTCATTGATACACAAAGTCGTGGGCTCACTACGATTCGGTGCTTATCCTGAACCCAATTTCTTGGAGATCGTTGCTTGCATTGCTTTTAGTGAAGGCCAGCTGCTGTTGTCGGGTGTTACTGTTTTTTTTTTGTTCCATTATTCGCACAAGTAAGCTTGCACGCTCTACAAAAAACGAAGTTGGGAGAAAATGACACAGCTCGTACGTAGAACTACTCACCATTTCAAGGCATGCACTGCCCGGGGCATTCAGACTGTCAGCCTCAGCTCCATTACTGGAGGCATATATTAATTAATGGATCGCGTGGGAAGCGGGTAGCTGGACTGGAGAATTTCGCTTGTGGACTGTAATTGGCATCGTTGCGTGTTCGAACAGCAGATTAAATTTCGATTAGCGGTTCCACTGACGCATACATGCGAGGCCAACGTTAAAATACTTAATCTCGTTAGCGGGATTCCTGCCACAATCTAGGTTAGAGTGCTGTACTACGTTTTCCACGTGTCGGTGGCAGCGGAGTTCACGTGTCTCAAAATGAGGGTTGATTTTTTATTGTGTTGATGACTTATTTCAATGATAGATTTGTGCAGATGATATGCTGCCTCGTTTTAGCAGTTGCGGAACGGGATATGAATGAAAAATGCAAGTCGATTAGTCCTAGAAGGTCATGTAAGCGCATGTGAAAGTCCAAAAAGGTAAAGTAGTATAATTAATTTATTTATTAGTATTTTTTCAACATCTGACTGCGAATAAGAAATGTTGAAGCTACCATTAGGAGTAACCTATACAAAACAGACATGAAAAACATAATTAAGGCTCGTCTCTCTAGTCATCCAAGGTAACCTTCTTTGCTTACAAGAGGGGGTGAAAAAATGGTCTCAAAAAATAGGTCAAAAGACAACAAACACGCATTTTCGTGTTTGCATGGCCAGCACCTTATAATAAATGTTTGCCCTCGCTGTTTCGAGATAAAGTCACGCGTTTTGTATTCATTACCGTAAAACCGTCACCCGCATTCCGTCACCCGCGTTCAGACTGTGTAGTCGGGTGCATTAACACAATTTGTGTTTTGTCTGTAGTTAAGGAATTTATCACATCCAGTGAACGTTTTAATAAGTGTTTCGGTTTTGTGGGGTATTTTCATCTTTTTACTTTACTATTAAACTTTCGTTGTTATATACGGCTTTGTCCTTCGTGAAGACTCTCGGATGTTCAGACCTAGAGAGCTCTTATGAACATTATAAAAATAACCTTGCGCAACAAATTGGTGTCCGTGAAAGGAAAAGGCCGTTTGTTTACCATCTGGATTTTAGGACGCGCTGTGAACCATGACTAGCATGTGGAAGATATTAGAATTGGCTGAACCTGTGGGTCTGAAGGGAACAGAGTTTAGAGTATGGTGCGAGGAATGGATTGAAAAAGGGCGTGAGGAACGGGCTGCAGTGCTAAAGACACAGAAGTAAAAGCTCAAAATGGAGTTAAAGGCCAATAGAGAGCAGCTAACATGGTTGCTTGGTGAGTTAGTACGACATGATTCACATAAAAAACAGCGCCAATAACGAGGGACAAGAAAATCGAGACAGACAGCGGCATTGACTTACTGTCCCTCATTATCGGCGCCGTTTTTATGTGAATCAAGAGAGAGCAATTTGAGCTAAAAATGCGTGCTAGGGTGGGAGGAGCTCGAGCGAAAGACAGGCGAAAAGAAAGAGCTGCTTGAGCGTGATACTCGCGAAAAGAAGCGGCAGCTCAAATCAGAGAGGCTAGAACTCGAGCGGCGACTCTACCTTGCGGTGGCGAAAAGGGGGCAGCTGGATATACAGAGTGTAGAGCGAGCGGTGAATGTTTGCTTTGATAGAATTGTTTGCTGGAGAGAAATAAATTCATGCAAGGTTAGCCTCGAGCCTCACGACAACCTTACTTCACAGCCAGGAGCCCAGATAGAGGAAGGTGGAGAGGTGGGCAGCCAACAAAGCAAGAGTCATGCAGAGCTTGTTGAAGCGACGGACGGCTTTCCAAGATTGGAACTTTGTAGTTTCCTTCGCCGCATTTCATTCGCCACCTTCGAACTCCTGAGGAGGCGGGCAAGTGTAATGAAGAATTAGGGTTACCTCCGAATAGCTCTAGTGAAGTAGCGCTAAAAGGTCGCCGGTGTGATGACGGCGAGTGCCGCGAAGAAGTGTTTGATGTAGTGGGCTCAGGTTCATGTTTACGGCCGGATGCGGTAACCGAAATCACAAGCATGGTCGAATTTCATGCGAGAAACGCGCTCGCCAAGCGGCATAATATGACCGCGTGGGTTTCTGCAGATGCGATTCTTCTGAACAAGGGAGGTGAGAGTGTGGAAGCACTAGTTCAAGCAGACAGTGTAGTGGTTGGCCCCGCCACTGTGGTCTAGTGGCTAAGGTACTCGGCTGCTGACCCGCAGGTCGCGGGATCAAATCCTGGCTGTGGCAGTTGCATGTCCGATGGAGGCGGAAATGTTGTAGTCTCGTGTACTCAGATTTGGGTGCACGTTAAAGAACCCCAGGTGGTCAAAATTTCAAGAGCCCTTCACTAAGGCGTCTTTCATAATCATATGGTGGTTTTGGGACGTTAAACGCCACATTCAATCAAATCAATCAGTGTAGTGGTAGAGCTGTTATGTTCAGCATGTACAGATGTGGCTAGCTAGGAGGTGCAAAAAGGGAAGTTGGATTGCACTGAGCCTCGCATTCAATCTATAGATGCTTTCAAGGTCACAAATGTTGTACCCTTTCCCCCTCCCCCCCCCCAAAAAAAATTCCGGTCACCTCATTTACCAGCTCCTAAAGTCGAAATCGAAAACACGTTTTCAATTTCTTTTCAAACGTCAGGAAAGTCTCCCTTTCGTGTTTCACATATAAGAAACGTGCGTAAAGTACAAGAGCATGTTTGATAATTTTTATGTAGCTCAAAAACATTTATTTGAATAGAGTTTTGCCAAATAGGGGAAGGAAACTGTAGAAAATTATCAGACTATTTTCTAATTTTTGGGGGGTCAACCAATGCTATTATAGCACATCGGTAGACAAAACCCAGCAATGCCAGGTTTGAATGTATATAGCCAAAATGGGCTACAAAGAAATGTTTTGGCATCGTCTTCGGCGAGTGGGCTTTGTGGCTATATTTGGGCTACTGAAAATTAGAGACAGATTTTTTTGTATGTATGTCACGCAACCGTGATGAACGTTTCAGAGGTGATTCTCATTGAGCGGACACAAATCTTTAAAGATTCATTCACATTTGTCCTTGAAGAAGCTGAAAACGTCGAAATACACCAAAAGTCCGCACGCTTCGTCGCCCAAGACAGCAGAAAACCGTGTGACAAGCACCGGCAGTCTATGTTCTTCTTCGTCGGAGCGGGTGCAGAATGCCTTTCCACCTCTCTGGAAGCTGTACTTCGGCTGTTCTTCGGCTGTACTGGCATGTGAACCACATAATTTTAGGCTTCAGTTCTATACTGGAAGCCAAGGAGTGGGATGTGTATTTGTATATACGTACCAGTGGCCTTTTGTTTATTGGAACTTTCTGCAATTTCGCCGATTGCGTAGTGGTTCATTTACTTTTTATTCAAATTGAGGGCGCATTGCTTGTATATTGTGTTGTGTATATATGCTGTAGAACTTACACACATTCGAGTGCATACCCTGCAAAGAATGATGAGTGATGCAGCTGGCCGCGGTCATGGATAATGAGCTCACGCGTTTCGCCCAATATCATATTTCGGCGCCTGTGCCCATCGCTCGTGTTTTTTATGACATCTGTGTTACTCGCAGCAAGTTTAGCCAAAAGTTTTGAAACTGCAGTTTTACCCACCGTATGGGCTTGTTGTTATGGGACTCGTATGCTCATTGAATGTCGTGTGATTGAATTCCGGCCACAGCAGCCGCAATTCTTAAAGGCGAAATGCTACACAGGACATGTGAATAACCGCAGGTGGTCGTGCATCTTCATATCCCCCACGCACGGCGTCTTTCATGACAATGTCGTCGCGCTTAGGGACGTGAAACGTCGGCTATTATACGTTGTATCCGCTTTTCCTTCACTGCCACAAGAATATTAACGCAATCATTGAAAGTATAATCATCTTTTTTTTTTACTTTTTCTGTATCAGAAATCGATAAGAAGTGGCGTAGCCAGGGGGTGGAATACAGGACCATACCTGCCCCCACCCCCCGAAAGATATTTTCCACCATGACATACAGAACAAAAATTGACCATTCCAAAAAGGTGCCCCCCCCCCCCCATATAGAAAATTCTACCCATGCTCCTGTCGATAAGTGGCTACTTTTGTTATTTCGTGGGGCTAAACTGATTTTTATGCACGAACGTAATAGGGACGGCGGAAGAACTACCGTATATGATCATAGAATTTGTCAAACAGAATTCTTGGTCATCTTTTTCACATGTAAAACAACGCTGAGTTCTCGATACTGGCCTCGGAAGGTGACTTTTTAACAGTGACTGACTGGTGCGACGCAGCTTAAACAATTGTGCTGTCTGTTCATTTTTATCATTACTATATTTATGGTCGAGAAAGTTTGTCGAACGGTATACTAAGGCAAACTCAATTTATTAGCTTAAAAAGTACATGAACATTGAACTTTCACGTTCTCAAGCGCTAACGGCGAGGCCCGTGTTCTCAGATATAAGTGCAGAACCGCAGTTGGTCAAGATTTCTGGAGTATTCTTCCGAGGCGACTCTCATAATCTCATCGTGGTTTCTGGCCACTTTTGAAAATACACTAACAACGGATTGTAAAAGTACATGTCGTCAAAAGCGAAAATGTAACTAAATAAAAAGGCAAATGTGAATGGCTATACTTCGATGCAAATATTTTTGCTCTTTCTTGTCTTTAACTATATTTGGGCTATGGTGGCCCTAGCTTTTGGCTACAGCGCCTCCTCTGACTTGGCAACACTGACAAAACCGGAAGTGATCAAGGGGCTGTGTTTGTAAACCTTGAAAGGGTCTACAGTGAGTGAGCTAAAATATGGTGGCAAATCACCAGTGCAAACCGTTCCGACCTCCCGACCAGAGAGGTCGGAACGGTCAAGCATCTATTTACTGTCATGCGTCTTATTTGGCATCCGTTGGTGCTGAACACACTCTGCGAAATATCAGATGCATTGGCACCCAATCTGCCGAGGCCAAATGTTAGCATAAAGGAAGAGTTTTCTCGTACGGTTCCTATTCCCAAGACTTTCGGTATTGGTTTAATTCAGCCTAGTGAATCCGCTGCGCGTCGGAGGCTACTTGCAGATATACAACCAGGCGTCGGGTCAGGGCTGCTACCAAGCATCTCGGTTGTTTTGTTGTGTGAGAAAGAAACTGGCGGCACGTTTTGTTTGGGACGTAATTACTTCAGCGCCATTTTTTTAATCGGTGGCTCTTTAAGGACTGGTAACTTACGAAAACGGACACAAATATTTTGTAAATAGCCGTGTTTCTTGTGCACTTGTGTTTGACACTTAGTCAGGTGATCAACGAAAACCTAATGCCAGGTGTGAAATGACATGAATAGACTTTGAGCCAGTGAACTTGGTGCATGCAGTGTAGTGAAATATATTTTTACTGGTAGTGGCATGGGGTGTGAACTTGAATTTGAGCTTTACTGTCAGATTATTTACAGGTATTTTTGTTTCACATAGCAAGTTGTGAATTATTTTGGGCATTGTATGAACAGTGAAAGCTTTGGTTCAAATGAGTTGTCAGGATAGTCATAGTATCTTACGTGTGTAGTTGGTTAGGCACGAAATATTATGTGCCGTTATGTAACTGGTCTTTCGGACTAAACGGGTCTTTCTATTGTGAATGGAAAATGAGCCAATGTGCAATGTTTAGGATTGACTGGGTATAGCGCAGTCACCAAAACATGTCAGCCTTTGTTAGCTGTGTGGATATGCAACTACATTGGTACACGTGTCAAACATTTTTTTTTGTTGTTGACAGAGGCGTGCATTGTGTGCTCTCTGACTGTATGTGGAGCGCGTCGGTATATGCAACCTTATTTTGATGTTCAAAGTCTATAGCGATGTGTTCCGTGCACCAAGTGGCAGTTTTTCTGAACAGAAAACCTCTTTCAAAAGGGGAATTATGGGATGTATGTTGCGGGTTTGAATAGTGCGCGTTTCCTAGTGCCTTGGCAAAGTTGCTGACACTAAAAGAAGACAAGCAGTGCACGCGCAGACAGAAGCCGGCTGAAAACGACGACGGCGAACATTGGCACTGGGGTGGCCCAATCACCAGTCGCCACGAAGGTTCTAGGGGTCAATGGCTGGGCACCACGCAACTTGAGCAGACTGCAAACAAGACGGGAAATGTGGGCCAGAGCTGCAACAGAACCATGAGCAGAGTAGATCTGAGCAAGGAGGGTTCGAAGAGGACGTTGGCATGTGTAGGACATCAGCGGACCGGGCGCTGAAGATGGGATGTCGGGTGTCGGACCTGAGACTCCAAGACTTCAACTGGCCGGGACCTCCTGTCGTTGCATTCCCGCTTGAAGAGACCATAGCCATCCGGCCCAGGACCTGCCGACTTCGGTGCCGACAAGAGAGCTACAGCCATTGGCCTGCATGCCCGAGCTGCGCGACCAGCTGCCTGGCCAGGTTGACACTGGTTTCCCGACGCATCGCCAGCAGCCAGCATTCACTCATCACCACGTGTCCACTCTGAAAGCCAGAGCCACCACGTTCCGGTCTGGTTTCTTGACGCATCACCAGCAGCTAGTGTTTCACCACCAGTCACGCCGCGTGCTAAGCTGGAGCTACCAGGTTCCTGTTCGTTAAACGTCGCCAAGCACTCAGCGTGTTGGTAATACTTAACTGCCACTTTCCTTCATTCCGCAGCTCATCCGCATTCGGATTCTGTAGTTTAGTAGTATTACTCCATCTGTGTTATGCTTGTAGTTAAGAGGGTTTTACCACATGCAGTGAACCTTGTATTAGGTGTTTCGGGTTTGTGGCGTCGATACGTCTTTTTACTTTCCAATTAAATGTTTGTTGTTGCAAACGGCTTTGTCCTTCGTGAAGGCTTTCGAAGGTTTAAACCAAGACAACTCTTACAAAAATTAGAAAAAGAACCTTGCATAGCATGAAACGTTTGTGTTTCTTGCAAACGCCCGTTACAAGGTTCGTTCCAATAACGTGGTTAACATCAAGTTATTTGAACAAAAGCGTTCGTTATCAGGCAAGAATCACTGACATGTTTCGCAAAATCTCCAGCTGTTCCATTTCACACCTATTTTTTGTGAACCTGAGGGGCTGTCGACACATCGCGTCCAATGTTAAGCACAAATCAAACATAGGACACCAGTCTAGACAACATAACGTTGATGTATATTCCTGGTGCTTGAATCCAGATAACAAAACGGAGCATTGCCTTGTATACCATTGCATAGCAAGGGCTGAACAAACGGAAGTGACGGTGACAAGTACAAAAATGAGGACGAAAAGAGTGAAGCATAGCACATAAACAAGGAGAAAGAGCTAGAAAGAGAGAACGTGAACAAAAGAGAAAGGAATAAAGAGTCACAATAAAAAATGAAAAAAATGAGTAGAAAGTGAGAAAGAAAATAAATAAAAATAATTGGAAACGAAATAATACGCGAAATTCCCACTAAGCTGCACAAGACGGCTTAGTGCTAACCGACTATGATCAACTATTTTGATCAATCATCATCTGACTTACAACCCAGCAAACCCAGGGAGAACTTACCACAGAACAAAGCCCAGGGAGAACCAATCATAACATAGCCGCAATTGTAGTTAACGTGAGGACTTGTGAATCAGTCATCTTCGTAGCGAACAGCTTTGCACGACTACGCGTAATCATCGCGCATTCTTCTTATCAGTCGATGTATTGATCCTTCTTTCTAATCTGCATGAAAACATCCTGCTCCTGACGTGTTTTTCACCTCCTCAAGGCTCGAAAACTTCACAAGTAACAGAAGCTTTACAAGGCTGTCCTGTCCACTCCTTCTTTCTGTCCTTATTTTTTTTGTGTGCTTCAAAGTTTGTGTCTAATTACAAAACACGCTACTTGGTGAAGTATTGCCTTCGGTATTGGTATAAATTTCAACATATAAAATTATTGTGTGATGTCATTGGAAACGCCTTGCGATGCGACGTCACAATTATGTCCCGAATATGGAAGGTCTAGAACATCATGTTGTCATCAAACGTAACCCTTATTAGTGCTTTTGTCTGTGCAAGTTGATGCGACACTTGCGAAATGAACCAGCGTGAAAGGTGGGACAAAAGACGCAGTATAAATTTAAACGTGTTGTATTGTGTCATTCATTTCGTAATTTGTGCTGATTTTTTTTTCGCAAACTTCTAGCCGCCTGAATTCTTCCGCAGTTCCTGTTGACGCCATCGTCGACGGCGACAATCACTTTAGTTTTGTTCGGCGATGTATGTCATGTATTTGCAATTAACACTTCGCGCAAACCACACATTTTGAGCTTGATGTTCCGTAAATTAGTAGTGAGTGGCGGTATATACCTCATTTTGTGCGGCTTCAGCCAAGCCTATATGGTTGCACCTACACCTCCATGCGTACAGCTGTACAGCAAAGAAGGATGTAAATATATAAAGGCCAAGACGCCTGTATGTGTCAGGCGCACAAAGTTCCTGATTTGTCTACTCACGGGAAGAAAGACATGCCCCTTGTAAATATTTCTTTAGCGAGCGTACGAAAGAGCACACGCACACGAAGCCAAAAAAAAAAAGAGAAAACGAGTCCTAGCGAAAGACTGTGCTAAAGTAAAGAACGGAATTCAGCTAGAGCAATGTCGAATATAAGGAGTCTGCTCAACGTGACAAACTTCGACAACGAGCTACGATGTGGAGTTGTTGCATTGTGTCACAATTCTGTAGCCGCCGGCCGACGTAGAAACAAAGTGGAGTCGACAACATGTTTCGAATCAGTCCCAGAGAAACCTGTGCGGCTGTCCCGAGAAAAAACTTTGCTTTCCCGTTTTCTTGTCCCTCTATTTTGACGCTAACGCTTTGTTGACACTGCCGTCTTTTGGCAGCTTCCCTTGGGCGAAAAGTACAACTGAAACAAGGAGTGTTCCGTGCGCAAACGACGGTCGTTCGGCGGAGTCCCATTTTTGTCCCCGCAAGCCTAACCCGAACAGTCTCTGCTTGCACTTGAGGTTAGAAAGGGTACGCGTGGCACAACTTACGCAGCAAGAGAATTTTGGGACTTTGTCCAAAGTTGGTTGAACCTCGTTTAAAGATGGCAGAACCAGCATAGTTACGCCCTTAGCACAAAAAAGCATTAGCACGCTCACAAAACTATCACAATCCTGATTTAAAATCATAGCCTCTCAAATGGCGGTCGCGTGGCAGAATGTCCCAATCACGCGATGAGAGCGTGTTTTGAGGAGTGGCGTGTTTGCTCCTTTCTCCGCACCGCGGTGCTTCCACAGAGGATCGAAAAGGCTGCCACGCGGTTGACAAAGGTTGCATCTGGCGAGAAAGAAAATCGTTTTGCGCTTAATATAACTTCGCGCTCATTTGGAAATGTCGGGTCAAAGTGTACGAGAGGCAAAGTGTGTGCTTCGGCGAATATTTTCTCAAATGAGCTTTTTTGCTGTAGATTTGCGCCACCCACAATGAAGCATTTAAAATTCCGATGCATCTGCGAGAAATCCTCATGGGCTGTAAACACACTGTACTTAGAATTTTGCAGGCTGTATAGTATGAAGGACACTGGCAAAGAAAAAATTGGCAGATCCCACGTACAGTGGGAATCGGTGATTGCGAAGCACGAATGAGAAAGGTTAATATGTCATTTTAAAATTTGCACAACGTTACGAGGTGGAGGTAAATGATACCGTACATGACTTCCGTGTCACGATTATCATGTTTGAATGTGTAGTTTACTTCCTTCATTTATCCACGTCACGTGATACCAAATTTAGTATATCTGGAGCTAGCGAAACAACCGCGAGCACGCTATGGGCGTGGTATGTTGCGTTATTACATGACGCGCGTGTTAGGACTATCAAGTTTGCACGAGTCATTCACTTTTGTCATCCATTCACGTCACTTAACACCAAATTTGGCATATGTGGAGCTAGCAAAATGGCCGCGAGAGAATAATGAAGCGCCCATTATATTCCAATGTATTGTTAACGCACGCGTACGCTGAGCACAGCGGCGCTACTTTAGCAAAACGCGCTACGTTAGGGAAACGCTGGAGTGACGCGTTCAAATGAACGCCGGCGAGTACGCGCACCTCGTCACGTCG